>NC_064616.1:352930784-353237569 GCF_023898315.1 Schistocerca nitens | reverse complement strand
CTTAGTTCGACAGGGTCGAGGGAACGAAGACATGTATTTGCATCGAATATAAATTGTTTTAATTGTGCATGAACAGGTCATGTGCCAAGATAGTGCTACCAGTCATGAAGAAGTGATGGCGTTAATGGATGTGGCCAACGATTTAATGGAAATGGTAGTAGGAATAGCGTAGGTCTCCAATAAGGATATAGGAGTGGTAATAGAGGTAGTTGACTGGGAATGAATGGTCTGTTGTACTTAGGAGGAACTCTATGGCTGTCGACTGGAATTCTCAGTAAAAATAAATGCCACGAAAGTGAATCCAGAGGCATAATGTGACCTAATGGGTGCGATAGGTGGTACGAAACCTAAGTTTTTGTTGGACAAAGGGGTGCATGTGTCAGTGGCCTCAGGAGAGCTAGTGAGGAGGCATTTTGGAGCCCACAACATGATTTCTGTGGGTAGAAGGTAGTGATACATGACCATTGGATTCACTGATGAGTTTTTCCGATGCACCCAAGTTTATACGTTGAGTTGAAGTGTTGTCTCATGTAGGATTGGACTTCCTGTATCAATGACATGTCATAACTAACCTTAGACGACGTATAGTAGAAGTCAGCAGGAATTCAGTCCAACTACGGAAAACTTGTCAATGCTGATGTGCTATGAGGAGTATTTAAAACACAAAATAATCCAGCTGCGCGAAGTGGCAGCGCGGTTTGAGGCACCATATCACAGATTGCGCAAGTAGTGGGACATAGTTTGTGCCACCCCACTTACCATTGTCGCCAAATTTATTCAAGATGGCGGCGATGACGTCATCCAAGATGGCGGTATGTAGAATTTGCAACAGCGCATAACGTCATCCAAGAGGGCGGATTTTGGCGGGAGAATAGTCCAATTTTGCTACGTCCACTAACCTAACCCTCCAGAAGAAAAAAATGGCGGGAAGTTTGAATTCCAACAGGATAATGAATGCAAAGACCGTACTTGTCTTTATTATTATTATTGATTATCATTCATTAACATTCACTAACATTCACCAACATTCACCAACATTCACCAACATTCACCAACATTCACTAACATTCACTAACATTGACCTGCCACCACTAGAAAAATCCCTCCAAATTCAAAATCCTACACGATGTTCTCTCAAAAACTGTACTTTATGTATTGTTAACATTTATTATTTATTCAAGATATCCGATTTTCTCAGTGAGAAAGCCATTCTCCTTACATCCATAACAAAAATCTATCACAGGTTCAAATCCCCAACACCATAATTGATCACATGTACGAGCTTTCTCAGTCACTTATCTTTTTTCACTGGTAGCCTATCATAATCACGTCAAATAATAAACTGCACTTATAGTAATGTAATTCACGTCCTTTGATTTTGCAGGGAGGAGGGGACTCAAGACTTTATTTCAACTGGTACGGTCATCACTTGTTCTCCAACACAGTCAGCACACACATCTTTGATATCGCAGTGAAGTCACCACGACGTCCGCGCTCCAACTGAATTAGTTCAAATCCTCGCCACCCCCTGGCCAGCACGCAGAGACACTGGCTACACCTGTCACGTGAGGCGGGGGGCGAGCCCAGCGACCGATACTACGTCGTAAACATGTTTTCGCTGGACACACTGGAACTTGTCGAGTTTGACGTCACAGCGGCCCCTTGTCCGCCCACCACGTGTATTCACCGCCTACACACGTTTCCCGCCAAAAATGTCTCCCTCCGAGCTGAAACACACAACGGTCGGCCGTTTCCCTGCAACACTTTCAGTGCAACGTTCAAACCTGTCGATGCCGACCTCACACAGCCGTTCGCCACGTGTCCCTGTGTGAGCGCGAACGCAGTGCTACACTTTTGGCGGTAAAGTTTGCTCGACAGTGGAATCCGCCATGACTATATAACAGCACCTTTGGACCGCACTAGAATTCCCGTTAATGACTCGCTCTCTCACGCACGCGCGCGCGCGCGCGCGCTCGTGTGTGTGTGTGTGTGTGTGTGTGTGTGTGTGTATGTGTGTGTGTAATAACTGTACAATCGCTGTGCCACCACCCCGCTCTCGTCACACACCCTCCATACACGCGACGGACATAGCCTTCTGTAAATACCTGGAAAATGACTCGTTATTTCAGACATTACGGTCATGTAGATGTGTCCCAACTGATTTCTCCATGCTCACACAGCGAAACTCCAGAGCGCAGCTGACGTACGTGCGGCCGGCTGAACCCGCTCCCTGGCCAGTTGACGTTAGGCGGTTTACGGTGCCCGCACAGCCCCCACGGCCAGCGCGGCGATCGGCGCCACAAACGGTCGGTGGCGCCCGCGAGCACTTAACACCGGCACGATGTTTCCTGTCGACCGCGTGCCGTACAATCTTTTTAATTATATGTATGACTTCTGCTTGGAGTTACGTTTGTCTATTTGTTCTAAATGAATACTCATCTTTATTAGAAAGTGAGTTTTGACGGAATTGTCGGCGCAACGTGAATGACGACGGGTTCGCTGGCTGGGGAGACACTGTTTACATATCGAGTTGGAGATGCAGGGGAGGATACAGATCTGCGCTATTCAGGAATCGTCTGTGCAGTGTATGTCGTTAGACAATAGCTGGAGAGCAGGTATAGAGAGAGAGCCCACTACGGTTGTTTAGATGGACAGATATGCGGCTTTGACATGTCGCCGGTAGCGCTTGAATTTCAGGCGAATGGTCAAGACAAGGTCTTGTTGCAGTAACTGAGGTCATTCTGCTTGTAGACAGGCTACAGAAGGTAACTGATATGTCTTTCTCCGACTTAAATTGCATATATCAGATGCGCAAAGATCTGGAAATGGGATCAGCTGAATGATGTGTAGGGTGTGACTAAAGCCAAGTTGGAATTTTAATGTAGCATGCAGGTTCGGGAAAGGTGACACATTTAGCACTGGGTGCAGCCGTCTTGAATAATGGTAATTTCGTAATCAACTGAAGTGATGATAGAGCGCTCTGGTGGTTGTCATAGGAGCTAAACACAGTTGAGCTTGGAGCAATTTTTGTTAGGTAACATGATATAAATAATAATAAATAATAAATCATAGTTAACTATAATAAATGATCATAAATGATAATAAATAACTGGAGCAGCTGTCCGAATGCAGAGACCTGTTGGGGTGTATGTATCTGTAAGAGCGAACTTTGATGTCCTCTAGACGACCGAATAGCGAAGTAATATGTGTTAGGCGGCTTTGGTGATCAAGTCAGAATTTGAGAAGAAGATTGATTTGGGTTGGAGTGTTATTAAATGGGATGTAGATTGTTCCGTTGACTACTTCTGCACATTTGTCTCCTTTATTTAGCTGAGTGAATATCGATTGTGGTGTGTTGGATACATGCTTGTCTGTTCTCTAGACCTGGGACGGAACTTAGTTGACGTGTAAATTATAGCCAAGATCTCGAAAATGTTACATGACTGAGGCCGGTATTCGAGAGTGGAAGTATCATTTTGTGTATGTTTGTTTCTAGTTAGTCAGTGGTTTACAGCATGCTGCACATAGATAAAGTTTGGCGTTGGTAGAGAATTAATTTGAAATCTATATCTTGGGAATTATGATGAACTAGTGATCGGTAGGGTGTAGCCTAGTGCATGATATTGAGAAGTACAGCTAAAACGGTGTAATATTATGGAGAAAGTACATGTGTTCTTGCAGTCTATGAGTCTGAGGGTGTTTGTAGAAAAGCAAACAGATAAGGAAGCAGAGAGAGTAAGGCGTTTGTGCTGAGGAGGGGACGATACCAAATTTGTAAAAAAGAGTTCTGAGGGTGACTTAGGTCCGTTGATGTAAGAGAAAAGATTAGCTCTGAGTGTCGGGTCTGTAGAGAGAACAGGTTGACGGTGCTTTCCTAGGATTGAGAAGCATTGCTGTATATAGACGCTGTAGGGATAGGATATTTTTTTCGCATGCTGTAGAGATATACTGGATAAGTGCACTGTTTTGTGTCAAATGTGTATATACTGTATTGTGAAGTTAATGTGGTTTACATTGTATAGCGTTTGTATATACTGCACTGTAAAGTTAATATTGATTATGTTATGTGACGAGTAGAGAGGAAGTCGTAAGGACGGTACGGATATCTCCAGAGTAACAGAAGTCAAGAGAGTGTATTTCCGATACTTAGCTCATTGTGGAATGCCAATCAAATGAGACCGCTATCGTAAGATTTAACTGTATAAGTATAATGAGATCAACGACTTTGGTATCCGAGGGTGCGAATATAATTTTCTGGTCTGTTTGTTTCTAGTTATTCAGTGGTTTAAAGGATGCTGTACTTAGAAAAAATGGTGTGTTCTTGTAGTCTAATGGTCTGCGTAAGTTTGTAGATAAAAAGCAAGCAGGCAAGGAAGAAGAAGAGAGAACAACGCTTTTGTGTTGAGGGGAAGCGATCGCCGAATTTGTGGAACAGTTCTGAGAGGGACTTTCGTCCATTGATGCAGAAGGGCTGATTACCACTGAGTGTGGCATGTGTAGAAAGAATGAGCAGGTTCACAGTGCTTCCTTAGGAATTGAGAGAATTGGGGCATGTAGTGGGTATTGTAAAGTTAATGTGCCTTACATTGTGTAGGGTTTGTATATAATGGATTGTAAAGTTACTATTGCTTATGTTTTGGGATGAGTAGAGAGGATGACCGTGTGTGTGTGTGTGTGTGTGTGTGTGTGTGTGTGTGTGTGTGTGTGTGTGTGTGTGTGTGTGTATGTGTGTGTGTGTGTGTATTGAGGGGGGGGGGCTGTGGAGGTAACTTAGCGATCTCTGTAAAAGTAAGCACAGGAAGCATCAGAAAGAAAAGCAGGATGGTACTTCGATAACGGGTCCTTAGGAAATTAGGCCAGTAAATTCGATAAGAATGATTAATCGGTTGTGCTGGGATATAGGAGGGTTGAGAACATTTGCGTATGTTGAGAGCTGGAAAGGTAGGAGGTGGGGAGCGCATTCAGTATTATTTTGGTGAACAAGTTCTGCCAGGGTAAGAATTTGAATTTACAAATAAGCTTAGAAAACACGAAAGCGAGCGTTAACTATTTTTGGGGGCGCTATACAATTTCGGAGAGGTTGACTGGGCTCTTATATTTTTTTTAAATTTTCAAATGATCGTTTTAGATTGAGAGGTGAGAGAAGCGCTGGGATGTGTGCAGACGGTGTGTGTGTGAACTCGCTCTCGGGTATTCGGACAACAGACGTGAAGGTGGAGATGTGTCGCATATAGGCCTGCAAGCAATGGAATGCAGCATTAACATGTGTGTTGGACCGCATTGAGTTAGGACGGTGACAAACGACTAGCGTGGCCTGGCTTGGATAGTCATGTTTGGCGTGTAGGTGATATGAATTTCTCAGGTGTTAGGTGTGAATGGGGCTGTCATCAAGTCATGTTTGAAGGGTCGAACAGAGGCCTTTGAGCGAATTGAGAGCTGTCGGACGTGTGACTAAATGTGGGATAGGTTGATTGCGCGCGTCTGTTGAGTTACTTTGCTGTGCGTTATTTGGACAGATTACGAGTACTGATGGTGTTTACAGTTATGTGTACTGCATTATTTAGTAGCAGTTTGATATTGTGCACTGAAATTAGGAGCTGTTTGCGTGTCTGCCGACTGTGCAACATGACACCAGGTATATCAGGAAGAGTGTTTTTTGTATGAGAGTGATAGGTATACTCTATGCGTAAATAAAATGTACGTTAAGTATTTGTGGGACGATATAGAATATGAGAGAGTTCGAGTTGGTTGTTATTTTTTCTACTTGGAGGGTTTGTTAGATCGATTTGCAGAGGTGAGTAGCTACGAGAGTGCGAGGGATGTGATTGCAGCATATCTCCGTCTCTCAGCGGTTAACTAAAGATGGGGCGAGCAATGTTCTCAGCTTAGGTACTGGGGGTGGGCACTGGCCATGAGCTAGACCGTGTGGGTTGAACAACTCTATTAGGGTCATAGTTTAGCTAGAATGTTTATACAGGAGTATGTCCGACGCTATTATAAAGGTCCAGAGTGTGATGCGGGCAGTGTCGCGCTCGTGGTGCGTGAGAGAGGCAAAGCAGACGATTTTGAGTCATCACAGGTGACTTAGGTTAGTGGCTTCGTTTGCCACAATTTTCTTGTGTTTGGTAGCGAAACACAAACTGACCATCAGAATTGAAGCTTGGCTTATTTGTATAGACAGAATGTGATAGTGCACGTTAGTAAACGGAAGCAAGCATTAGTACATGTTAGCCAACGAACATGGGTCGGTAAAAGGATGTGGTGGTCGGTAAGGACTTTAACTATTTTATTTCAAGTCCAGGTGGGTGTGGCAGTGGCGAAAATTGATTCCAAGTCTAGGTAGACGTGGCAGTTTTCCACATCAGAGAGGTTAATTAATTGATCAGATTATTTAAATAGTCATGCAGACCTTGTTACATTCACTTGCGGAGGTACTAAGCTAGGTGCGTGCGATGGCTCATGTGTACGGACGTGTTTTCGCCACGATCCTGGATTAGATAATCGAAGCATGTGGGGGATGAATAATGAGAATCAGGTGATCAGTTAACTTAGTGAGAGCGTTATTTGTCTGACAGAGCCACGTGGTCGACCGCACGTTGTGATGTCAAGGAAGTTTCCAACTTAGTAGAAAAAACATTCCGTTTACCAGAAACGTGTAGGAAGAGGTTGAGTGCTGGTGGCTTAGTTTGAAACAACTTTCTTTGGTTGGTGGCGGAAGCACATGTGAGCTTTGTTTACTGACAGAGTTCAAACTTCGCGCTGGTTCCTAGGAGGAGGAGGTAGCGTTCTGGTCCTCGTAAAGTAGTTGATATTAGGGGGTTGACCACGTTTGCATATGTATATGAAATTGTATATGGAATTATTTAATATAGCAGGGTGGTGAGAGTGAATTAGCGAGCGTTCTCATGATGAGCAAACACGCTGCTATATGGTCATGGTGGATTCCACTGTCGGTCAAACTCTGGCGCCAAACGTATCCTTTGTACGGCACGCAGTCGACAGGAAACATCGTGCCCGGTGTTAAGTGCTCACGGTCGCGGCCGAACGTTTGTGGCACCGCTCGCCGCCGCTACCTCGTGTGCTGGCAGTGGGGGGTGTGCAGGCACCGTCAACCGTTTGACGTCAGCCGACCAGAGAGCGGGCTCAGCCGGCCGCACGTACGTCAGCTGCGCTCTGGAGTTTCGCTGTGTGAGCATGGAGAAATCAGTTGGGACACATCTACATGACCGTAATGTCTGAAATAACGAGTCATTTTCCAGGTATTTACAGAAGGCTATGTCCGTCGCGTGTATGGAGGGTGTGTGACGAGAGCGGGGTGGTGGCGCAGCGATTGTACAGTTATTACACACACACACACACACACACACGAGCGCGCGCGCGCGCGCGTGAGAGCGAGTCATTAACGGGAATTCTAGTGCGGTCCTAAGGTGCTGTTATATAGTCATGGCGGATTCCACTGTCGAGCAAACTTTACCGCCAAAAGTGTAGCACTGCGTTCGCGCTCACACAGGGACACGTGGCGAACGGCTGTGTGAGGTCGGCATCGACAGGTTTGAACGTTGCACTGAAAGTGTTGCAGGGAAACGGCCGACCGTTGTGTGTTTCAGCTCGGAGGGAGACATTTTTGGGGGGAAACGTGTGTAGGCGGTGAATACACGTGGTGGGCGGACAAGGGGCCGCTGTGACGTCAAACTCGACAAGTTCCAGCGTGTCCAGCGAAAACATGTTTACGACGTAGGATCGATCGCTGGGCTCGCCCCCCGCCTCACGTGACAGGTGTAGCCAGTGTCTCTGCGCGCTGGCCAGGGGGTGGCGAGGATTTGAACTAATTCAGTTGGAGTGCGGACGTCGTGGTGACTTCACTGCGATATCAAAGATGTGTGTGCTGACTGTGTTGGAGAACAAGTGATGACCGTACCGGTTGAAATAAAGTCTTCAGTCCCTTCCTCCCTGCAAAATCAAAGGACGTGAATTACATTACTATAAGTGCAGTTTATTATTTGACGCGATTATGATAGGCTACCAGTGAAAAAAGATAAGTGACTGAGAAAGCTCGTACATGTGATCAATTATGGTGTTGGGGATTTGAACTTGTGATAGATTTTGGTTATGGATGTAAGGAGAATGGCTTTCTCACTGAGAAAATCGGACATCTTGAATAAATGATAATAATACATAGAAGTACAGTTTTCGAGATAATATCGTGTTGGAATTTGAATTTGGCGCAATTTTCTAGTGGAGGTAGGCCTATGATAATGGATGATAATGAATGTTAATGAATGATAATCAATAATAATAATAATAAAGACAAGTACGGTCTTTGCATGCACTATTCTGTTGGAATTCGAACTTCCCGCCATTTTTTTTCTTCTGGAGGGTTAGATTAGTGGATGTAGCACAATTGGACTATTTTCCCGCCAAAATTAAATCTTTCCGCCATTTTCCTTGAGGTTAGGTTAGCGGACATAGCACAATTGGACTATTCTCCTGCCAAAATCCGCCATCTTGGATGACGTCATGCACTGTTGCCAAGGCTACATGCCGCCATCCGCCATCTTGGATGACGTTATCGCCGCCATCTTGAATAAATTTGGCAACAATGGAAAGTGGGATGGCACTACCTTGTCCCACTACTTGTGCAGCTCTCCCACTGGAGGTTCAAGACGTCCCTGAGGGGTGGGTGTGTGCGTGCTGTTCTAAGCATAATTTAGTTTAAGTAGTATGTATGTCTAGGGACAGCCCTTAGGATTTCATACACACACACACACACACACACACACACAAACACACACACACACACACACACACACACACACACACACACACACACACACACACACACACAAAGCAATCCAGTTAAACCAGGAGCAATGACATTAAGGCTTAATTCAAATGATTGTGTGTCAGGAGGCACTGGGAAATCGCTGTGTGTTAATGTGCAGACTGAATTACCAATTGATATCTTATGTGAAATAAAACCAAGAGAGGGGCACAGGCAAAGCAATATCTCTCAATGTGGATAATTTTGGTGCCAGGGTTAACTTGTGAAAGGGAACGCTGTTGGCTATGTTAAAGGTTGTGGGTGAGGAACATTGCCCCTCAGTGGGTGTTGGGTCTGATGGAGCATAGGAAGCTGTTACGACCTCATATCATGATAAATTGAAACATTTAAGGGGACCACTTAGGATGTAGATGGAGACCCTGTTGGCGGAATTTCAAGGTTTCATTTCTGAAGGGGTAATTGCCTGATACGCCAGTAACACAACACATGATTCCGATAGGAAACGAAGCACTATTATATATGAGGCTGTACAGAATCCCACGATTGCTGGAAGAATATCAACCATTATACCTACAACATACTTCTTGTCTGAGGTGTTCACAGTATTAACGGCGTGATTTATCGCATCCTCGGTGGATTTCCCTTTCCTGAAACTGTACTGTAGGGAGATCATGCCTGTTAACTGTCTGTGGTCCCCCAGGCAGCAGCTCAGAAGCGTTTCCTTTGCTTTGGATATAACATTTACCAAACAAATTGACCTGTAAGATTTCGATTCTCATGGGTCCTTGTTCGCCTCTTTCTTTCAGTATAATGATATTAGAGATAGTAGACTGAGAACGTCGGCAGGTGGGCTAAGCAGGAAAATAGCTGTAATAGAGGCACTAGATGACGACCTTGGGGAAAGGAAAGCAGTGCAGAGGGCCGAAAAGGAGAGTAAGCATTACGACAAGCAACAGTGGTTTAGTATGCATGACGGATTGTTATGCAGAGAGACGAAATTGGGATCACGAGTGACAGTGTTGTGTGAAATGCATGATAACATTTTATTGGGCCATGAGGGCTGCTGGGGGACGCATCGGAGAGCGATGAAAAAGTGTTGATGAATAGGAAATAAAATTTATGTCGATCAGCACGTCAGGAATTGTGTGGATTGCGCACAGTGCGTGGGTGAGTCGAAGGCAGTGTTGCAGGCCGTCGAAGCTGGGACTCAAGATGGCCGAACTGAAGCCGGGACCCACCATACTGTATTTCATCAGAAGGCGAAGCAATTTCACTAGCGTCACGAGGCAGTGCAGAGTGATACAGTGGTATTCAGAAGCATTCCTTTATTCAGCTAGATTACAGAAGCATAATGTCGGCTCTCCGCCCATGTGCTGTTCCATGAGTCCGGCCGTCTCAGCACTCCTGGACTGCCAACACTGCGGCTGCGGTAATCAAGGCCGCCTCACAAGGGAAGTCAGCAGCGCTCGCCCCCCCCTACCTCCTGGGGAGGCGTAGCAACTGGCGCCTTTCTGCTGCTGGCGATTCCAGAGACTGTTACAGTCCCTGGTCCTCACTGCCCTCTGCACCGTTTGGTCTGCTCTGTCCAAGCATGGGACGAAGGTGGTTGTACTGGTCTCCCGTGGCCCTCAGCTGCTGCTGCTCCCAGGACACGTCCAGACTAACCCGCGCCCTCCTGGACGCCGTGCCGCAACTTGCCGCTAGTGGTGCTTGCCGGATGGCAACACCTGCGACCGTCCCTAAAGCTGCTTCAGCACTGCTGCGCCTCCTGCTGCGTACACCTCACCCGGACCCCGGTACGCCAGGTGGGAAGCGAACGTGGCCTGTCCTCGACCGGCTACAGACTGCTGTCACTGGCCACCTCCAGGCAGACCGTGCAGTTTTCCAGTACCCAGCTGCCGTTCCGTCCCGCCCCGGTGTTGCTTCCCTGGATGTGAAATACAGTACATACAAACAAAGTGCAGGTTTACACAGAATGTTTACAACATCGCTGCCAGACTGGCCCCTATAAGCATAGACCAGCACAGGTTCAATCCGACTCGACTGACCTGGCGCACGCCCTGAAGCTAAAATTGCCTGTCTATACTGCTTTTCCCCTCGCTTCTGACGTAGTGTCAGAGACAAAGAATGGCACGGGTAAATTCCCATACATCAGCCACTTACACATCGCCATTCCCAGCTCTGGCCTACTCCCTCGCCTCATACATCGCAATAACTTATAGCAACGCTGCAGTTCCCTGCGTCACTTTTGCTCCACTCCAAACAAATCGTACGTGCAATACGCCACTGCAGTTCAACGCCATGTTTACCCTGTCTGGCCTACTGGCTGGCGACTATTACCACACACTGCCAGCGGCCACAGACTTCATCGCCCAACCGCGCCTTTACTGAATTTTAACAATTGGAATGAAAGTAAATCTAATATAATCGTTTTTTCTGCAAGACGTGTAACCTCTGAACAAAATGTCACGTCATGTACACAGCCAAATCATATAAAAATTAAATCATGTCTTCTGCTACATTGTATAGCCAGAATTAATAAATTTTCACGATTAGATAACCTTCTCGGTATTGCAATTCTAATCGACAGCTGTGTGGATCCTAATGTTACTGAAACCTGATATTGTGCATGCAATGTACTTTATTCAAATATTTTTCGTTAAAATTACTTTGACTGCATGAAATACAATAATAAACTTGTTCGATTTCCACCACCACCACCACCACCACCACCACCACCACCACCACCACCACCACCACCATGATCGGAAATGAAAAGACAAATATTCAGTATTTGTTGAGTATCAATTGAATGGTGCATAAATACGAAAAATAAATTACGTCTCAATCACTTTACGACACGTCGCTCCTCTTTACACTCTAATACGAAGGTAACGAACTGCATCAACAGAGGGCGCAGAACCATGCTAGCCTTACACATGCATAAGTAGAGGCAGATGTACACTAAGCAGAAACCGAGAACTGATATAAATATCGTTATCTGAGAATTTTTCTTATTAATTTCTATCAGAATTCTAAGCACATTGAAAGCACTTAACGTAAAGTATCATACAAACTTTTGGGAAAAACGACATTCCATTTGAGGAGACAAGGTCGTACTTCTAGGTATTTCTTATTTTTGGCACAATAAGTTTTTTGTGACAATTGTAACTGGCTTTGATTAGATTAATTCTTCATTCCATAGACCCACAAAAGAGGGGATCCTCCTGGGTGTGGAATATGTCAGATAAACACATTACAAGAGTAATTAGAAAAACTTGAGTTTCATTAATTTTAATGAAACAGTAAAATTATGTACATGAATTAAAATTGAACTTCTAATATTTACAGGTTTAGCACTTACATCTGCTTTTCCATATATCCATCGTTCATACAGCAGGTAGTTACTTGGTTGTAGCAACCAAGTATTGCCAAAAATTAAAGTATAATAAATTTTCATTAAAATAGTCTACGGCACTTGTTGAGAAATTCATGGATGGAATACAAGGATTTGGCCACCAAAAATTCAGTTACATTATGTTTAAATTGTGCCTTGCCTGAAACTAAATTCTTAATTATTTCTGGTAACTAATTGAAAATATGTGTTGCTGAATACTGGACTCCTTTCTGGGAAAGCGTAAGTGATTTTAAATATTTATTTATATTGTTCTTATGCCTTGTATTGTTACTGTGCACTAAGCAGTTAGTTGGAAAAAAAGATGTATTATTTACTACAAACTTCATAAAGAAATGAATATACTGAGATGCTGTGGTTAGTACGCCCAATTCTTTGAATAGGTTTCAACATGATGTTCTTGGGTTTACATATTACTCTTATACGCTTCTGTACTCTAAAAACCTTTTCTCAGTTTGTGGAGTTACCACAAAATACGGTACCATATGACATGGAGTGAAAATAAAAGAAATATGCCAGCTTTTTTTATATTTATACTTTCTATGTCTGACATCATTCGTATTGCAAACACAGACTTGTTTAGGAGTTTTAGCAGTTCGTTAGTATGTCGCTCCCAACTGCATTTACTATCAAGTTTTAATCGTAAGAATTTTACACTTAACTTCTATTCCCTTATATTTTATACACACACCAGAAGGAAATCTCTTGGAATTTCTGAAGTGCATATTGTGGGTCTTTTCAAAGTTTAATGACACTGAATTAGATTAGATTTACTTTCATTCCAATTGATCCGTAGTGAGGAGGTCCTCCAGGATGTGGAACATGTCAGAAAAACAACAATATATGACAAATATTTACAACTAAAACAAATAAGCTAATGTACCATTCCACAGGTCCCAAGTGGAATGATCGTCATTTTTTAATGAACACTAAGAGTCATTTTACAAATACTAATGCACTGAATTTAAAATAAAAAAGTTTATTTATTTATAAGGTAATACAACTACTGTAACACTTATTTATAATGAACACATTACTGCACTGAAATTGTGCAGAAGTTATGTTGTGCTTATATACAAATCAGTTGGTTTTACCAAGAAATTCATCAATGTAGTAGAAGGAGTTGGCCACCAATAAATCCTTTAGGCTTCTCTTAAACTGAATTTCATTGGGTGTTAAGCTTTTTATGGCTGCTGGCATGTTATTGAAAATGAGTGTTCCTGAATAATGCACACCTTTTTGTACAAGACTAAGTGACTTTAAATCCTTGTGAAGATTATTCTTATTTCTAGTATTGATTCCATGAATTGAGCTGTTGGTTTGAAAAAGTGATGTTTTTAATGACAAATTTCATTAAGGAATAAATATATTGGGAAGCAGTAGTTAGTATCCCTAGTTCCCTAAACAGGCTTCTGCAGGATGTTCTTGAGTTCACACCACATATAACTCTCACTGCACGTTTTTGTGCCCAGAAAACTTTAGCTTGGCTTGATGAATTACCCCAAAAAATAGTCCCATATGACATTATGGAATGAAAGTAAGCATAGTATGCCACCTTTTTCATTTTTATATCCCCTATGTCTGACAAAATTCGCATTGCAAACAGAGATTTATTAAGACGCTTCAGCAGTTCTGTGGTGTGCTCCTCCCACTTGAATTTGTTATCATGCTGTAATCCCAAGAATTTAACACTGTCCACTTCTTCTATCTTCTTGTCATCATATATTAGACATATACTCTTGGGACACCCCTTACAAGTTCTGAACTACATGTAGTGTGTTTTTTCAAAGTTTAGTGACAAAGAATTGGCTAGGAACCAGTGATTAATGTCCACAAATATTTTATTGGCTGATCTTTCTAAGACTACACTTGATTTGATATTTATTGCAATGTTTGTATCATCGGCAAACAAAACAAACTTGGCATCTGGTAATGTTACTGATGAAAGGTCATTGATATACACGATAAAAAGTAAGGGCCCCAAAATGGAACCTTGTGGGACCCCACATGTAATTAGTTCCCAGTTGGATGATGCCTGATAGCTTAATACATGTCTCTTTCCTAATAACACCCTTTGTTTCCTGCCAGAGATATAAGATTTGAACCATTTTGCAGCATTTCCTGTTATACTATAATATTCTAGTTTACTTAAAAGGATATTGTGATTTACACAGTCAAATGCCTTTGACAGATCACAAAAAATACCAGTTGACTGCAATTTTTTGTCTAATGAATTAAGGACATTTTCACTGTATGTGTAAATAGCCTTCTCAAGATCAGAATCCTTAAGAAACCCAAACTGTGACAAAGTATGTTATTTTCACTAAGGTGCTTAAGTAGACACTTTAACATAAAATTTTCAAGAATTTTTTAAAAGTGAGATCAGTCAGTAATTTGACGTCATTTCTTTGTCCCCTTTCTTGTGGAAAGGCATAACTTCAGCATATTTAAACCAGTCTGGGAATGTTCATGTCGTGATTGATTACACAAATAACTTAAGATATGACTAAGCTCACATGAACACTCTTTTATTAACTTTGTTGATACATTATCATAACCACTAGAATGCTTTGATTTCAAGGACTTTATGATGGATTCTGTTTCTTTGGGTGAAGTAAGTGTAAGTTCCATTTTACTGAGATTGCTTGTGTGAACTGGCCTCACATATTCCATTACATTATGTACTGAACCTGACAACCCCATGCTATCAGTAACAGAGCTAAAATACTTGTTTAAATGGTTTGCAGCACAACATGCGTTTGTTACCAGGGTGTCATTTATTTTTAGAGCTATTTGTTCCTCCCCATTTCTGGTCCTAACTGTCTCAGAATTACCTATATCCCATATTGTTTTTATTTTATTGCAGGATGTATTGATCTCATCCTCATAATGCAAGTGTTTTCATATCTGGATAACTTCCTTCAATATTTTGCAGTAATTTTTGTAATGAGGTATAATGCTAGTATCAAAGGTGTCCCTACATATCAGATAGAGTTTCCTTGTTATATCACATGATATCTTAATCCCTTGTGTGAGCCATGTTTTCTTATTAGACTTCTGCTTAATTTGAGTTACCTTCAGGACAAAACAATTTTCAAATAAGGTGCTAACTTTATTGATAAATGTTTTGTATTTTCCATTTGTTTCCTGGATGCTGTAACCATCCATACAATTAATTTCTTTGAGATATCTCCTAAATTTCTCAGTTTTGACTGTTTTATTGGCCTTCTGTACTGAGTTCTGATAGATGTTTTACCCTGACAATTTTAAAACTTTAATGTTAGGTGTTGCATGTCATGGTCAGGTAGCCCATTTACTAATGATTTTGTAATGTGGCTTAGTTGCCTAGAATTGTCTATATAGATAGTATCAATTGCAGTCTTATAACATTTGTATACCCTACCTAGGAAATGTACAGTAGAAATTAAACTGAATGACAATGTAACTGATTTCAGTAACTGTTCACTGACAGTGTTTTTCAGGACATCTATATGAAAATCACCAGCAACCGCTAGGTCTTTGCTTTTAATTGTAGATGAGATAATAGAGCTTCAAGACCGTTTATAAACAGGTTGAAATTTCCTGAATGTGCTCTGTATATGGCTACTATTATAAAGGACATATTGTGAAATTCTATCTCTGTTGCACATGCTTCTAAGTGCTGCTCTATGCATAATTTTTGAGTGTCAATATTCTTAAATTTAAAACTGTTTTTAACAAATATGGCAACTATTCCTTTCTCCATATTTTGTCTACAGAAGTAAGAGGCTAACTTAAATTCTGTAAGGTTTAACATTTCTATACCAGTGGTCACATGATGTTCAGAGAGGCAGATTATATCAACTGTGTTCGATGAGTAATTCATCAATGCACATAAGTAGGTTACTTATTTTACTTGTAAGCCCTCAAATATTTTGATGCACTAAAGACAGTTGGCATTTCACATTTACCGAGATGAAATCGGGTGGAAATAAAATTTCTGCTGATTGCTGTAAATTTTTGACGTACAGCTGTGTTCGCTGATCCAATGTGCCAGGATTATGCTGTTTGATTTCTTTCTCTAACTGAAGGTTTCTTTCAATCTTTACTTCTCTCAGAACTTGACTTCATTCTGTCCTACCTATCCTAAAAAAGGTGCTGCTCCAACACCTATGACCACAGGTATATTACCACTAGTGGCACTGCCTCCACCCCTTACATTTCCTGCTATTAGCCCAGCCAGTTTACCCTTCCATTTCCTGTTGAGGTGTAGGCCGTGTCTAGTATAACCCCAGCTACTGAGAGAATCAACAGGAACCAAACTAGTATGTGACCCCGCGTCCGAACCAAGTAGCCGTTCCAACTTAACTCCCAACAGAAGAGTTTAAATGAGGTCAGTCATGGCGTCTCAGAATAGACACAAAATCAACACTGGTATGTCTCGTTGCTGATGCAATCTTTACCAGGTCACACTCTTCGGCTTGCAATGTTGATCTTCAGATGCTAAAAGAGAGAAAAGAGGAGGTTGTATTAGATGTGAAACAAGCACAAATATTTCATCTAAGTACAATGCTATTAATATACATATGGTTCATAGCTATGGGAGTCATTTGGTGAATAAATGTTTATGCGTTGCCGACTGAACTTAATATCAGAAATCACGGAGTCAGATACACACATAAATAATTGTACTTTTCCTTACCTATTCTTAGCGCAAGATGTGCGCGTCCTCTGTAAGAA
Source organism: Schistocerca nitens (assembly GCF_023898315.1). Classification (NCBI taxonomy): domain Eukaryota; kingdom Metazoa; phylum Arthropoda; class Insecta; order Orthoptera; family Acrididae; genus Schistocerca; species Schistocerca nitens. The sequence continues at coordinate 353,220,653 of NC_064616.1, read as the reverse complement.
AATCTTTAGCCGTGAAAACCATGAAATATAACAAATATTACAATAATACTTCAATGAGCTATTCATATAATATGAGAGGATAATACAGGTCGTTAAAGCAGTGAAACCAATTTAAAATAGAGTGAAGTCTTCTTAATAAATGAGCATAGTAGCAACCCTTACGGTACGCATACTGATGTGACAAAAGTAACCGGATATCGAAATGCACAAATGCAGATGGCTGTTGTATCGGTACACGAGGTATAAAAGGGCAGTGCATTGGCAAGAGCTGTGATCTGTCTTCAGATGATGCATGTGAAAAGGTTTCCGACGTGAATTAACGGACTATGAACGCGGAATGGTAGTTGGAGCTGGACGCATAGGACATTCCGTTTCGGAAACTTTATGGAACTCAATGCTCCGCTGTCCGTAGTGGCAAGAGTGTGCCGAGAATTCCACATTTGAGACACTGCCTCTTTCTACGGACTACGCAGTGGCCTACCGCCTTCACTTAACGACAGAGTGCAGCGGCGTTTGCGTAGAATTGTCAGTACTAAGAGACAAGCAACAGCCGCGCGGGATTAACCGAGCGGTCTGGGGCGCTGCAGTCGTGGACTGTGCGGCTGGTCCCGGTGGAGGTTAGACTCCTCCCTCGGGCATGGGTGTGTGTGTTTGTCCTAAGGATAATTTAGATTAAGTAGTGTGTAAGCTTAGGGACTGATGACCTTAGCAGTTAAGTCCCATAAGATTTCACACACATCTGAACATTTGTTGACAAGCAACACTGCGGGCAAAAACAGCAGGAATCAACGTAGGACGTATCGAACGTATTCATTAGGCCAGTGTGGTGAAATCTGGCGTTACTTGTCTATGGAATCAGACGACAGACGCGAGTGCCTTTGCTAACAGCACGAAGTCACCTGCAGCGCCTCTCCTGGGCTCGTAACCGTATCTGTTGGGCCTTAGACGAAAACCGTGGACTGATCAGATGAGTCCCGATTTTCCTTCATACGAGCTGATGATTGGGTCGGAGTGTGGCGCTGACATCACTAAGACATGGCACCAGATTCTCACCAAGACACTGTGCACGATGCTGGTGACTGTGTGGGTTGTATTTACATGGAATCGACCGGGTCCTCTTGATGTTCGTCTACTTGGAGATGCTTTGCAGCCATTGGTTTAAGTCTTGATCCCAAACAACGACGGAATTTTTATGGATGACAATGCCCACGTCGTCCGGCCACAACTGTTCGTGATTGTTTGAAGAACATTCTAGACAGTTCGAGCAAGTGTTTTTGCCACGCAGATCACCCATCACGAATCCCATCGAAGATTGATGGGACCTAATTGAGAGGCCAGCTCTTGTAAAAAAAATTCTACAATTGCAACACTTTCGCAACTATGGACGGCTATAGAGACAACATGGCTCATTATATCTGCAGGGGACTTCCAACGACTTATTGAGTCCACGCCACGTCGAGTTTCTGGTTCAAAAATGGTTCAAATGGCTCTGAGCACTATGGGACTTAACATCTCAAGTCATCAGTCCCCTAGAACGTAGAACTACTTAAACCAAACTAACATAAGGACACCACATACATCCATGCCCGAGGCAGGATTCGAACCTGCGACCGCAGCTATCGCGCGCTTCCAGACTGAAGCGCCTAGAACCGCTCGGCCACCAACGGCCTGCATCGAGTTTCTGTGCTACGACGGCCAGTAGGATATCGGACGTATCATCATGTAGTATCCCATAACTTTTTACATCAGTGTAGAATCTGTCTTTTGCTATTAGAAATCGCTTCACTGAGTATGGTGAACCCCTACAACAATGATAGTAATTTCACGTAACAGACTACTGGAACAAATGTGTTTTACTTTTGTGGCTCAGATTTTGATCCCTTGTCTTTTCGTATCCTCCCTTTGTAATCGGCGATGTGTGCCAGCCCTGAGATTTCTCCTCCCCTTGTGTGACTGTTTGGGGATTCCAGTATTATACTTTTTGCATTAATTCCAAAACATATCCTATGTCCACCTGAGAGATAATTCTTTCTGAGTAACTTAGATAAATATCTTCCGTGTCTAAGAGATCATAGTGAACTAATGCTTTTTCTGATGTATTGATTGTTTTTCTGTGTCGAAGAGTGGTACTGTATAATAAATGTTGCATTTATTGGAATGGCTCTCCAGCTGATGAACCCTCTTTCCACGCTCAACTTTCGTTAGCGTTTCATATGTATATAATTATCACGAGTTTCTTCCCGTAAGAGACCTTCTTGTAGTAAGAGCATTTGAGAGGACTGTTGAATCTCGGAATTGGTAATGAAGTGTGCTCTAGCACATCCGGTGAGCGGCTATACTATTTAAATAAGTGTAACAGAAGTGAACCTATACAACAAGCCCACAAAATCACACTGAGGTTATTAATGTTGCAGAAAAGAATTTCACGTACTTTTCAGTTGTTTATAATCTGAAACGTTCTTCAGTTAGTGTGTGCAAGCCTATACTACATGCTGCACATCGGATCTGCGTCACCATATTTCTCCTCTGATAGCGTGCAGTCAGTTTATATCTGGAACGTGGGCACAAGGGAGAACGCTTATCGCGTGGCTTTGTAGCGGTTCATTGATTTCCGCGCGTGGCCTGCGGCGCTGCTGACCGTTTAAGGTTTCTGCCTCTGCCAGCGCCTCTCTTGCTGTGGCCACGTGCTTCCATCCTCTCCTCTCCCGACATACCACTATGGCTCAGTTTACGTGGGGTCTTACAATCTAAAGCAGACTGCAATCTGCGTAGATAAAATTCAATTAAGGTTTGTCTTCACATAATCCCCGTCATAATACCCCGTCCACCGTCTTACGTGGCGGCAGTTTCTGTTAGTAGTACCGTCGCGCTATATTCTATTTCTGGCCTTGATATTTCAAATCAGTGATCGCCTCGTTATATTGCAACATCAAATTTCCCTGGCATTGTGGACTTCATTGTATCTCCAAAATTTCGTTCTTACCACTTGTGACAAAAACTGTCACTGCCACGATGTAATTGGTATATTTTACAGTATGGATTATCGGCTTTCTTTGCAAACTGGCACATTAATATAATCTACAGATGTCATTCGTAAACGTAGCTTCAACATATTCTGGGTGTTTCATGCCTTATCTAGCATTGTGTAGTAAGTTTCGGTAGTTTTTGGTGTATCTGTAGTTATAGCTTTCATTACAGCAACAATTGTTATAAACCATATCAAAAAATAGATATAACTTGAAAACACAGATCCTAAGAGAAACTATAATGTATATTAAATAAGCAACATTTATATGTTTAACATAGAACAAGTAATGTAAATATGTTATGTGATTACCTGGAGCAGCAATACAACATTCGTGCAATTATGTGTCTTTGGACATGATAGGAACTGAATAAACAGATGCGTACATAAACATTAGGAATAATGTCTCTCTAAATCTAAGAAATCATAATTCTATGTCGAAACATAGGAAAGCCTGTGTGTGCACCTGACGACGGAACACTCCACACATACACTGTCTCTTCCCCAAAGGCAACTCTTGCACGGATATTTAATCAATGCCATCGGGCTCTATCTGTGTAAAAGAGTCACTCTTGACGACGCAGTACCATTTCGATTACTGTACTTTCTTCACTGTTTCTCTAATTCATTGACTGGTATTATAGAAGGGTTCTAATACCTAGATGAGTAATCTGAATATAATGCAGTGGGAGCAGTGGTGGTTGTTAAGTTCCTATGGGACCGAACCGCTGAGGTCATAGGTTCCTTGGTTTACACACTACTTAATATAACTTTAACTTACCCTAATGGCAACACACACACACGCACACACACACACACACACACACACACACACACACACACACACACACACACACACATATGCCCGAGGGAGGACTCTGCGGCTAACCCGCCCGACAAATGTATTGAAGTACTGTATATGCTTAGTGAACAAAGAAATCTGTAGCAAAATGTCACTAAATCAGAGGAGCGGTTGATAAGACATCCTGGAATCATGTCCGAAATGGTCAGTTTGGTAACGTAAGGAAGACTGAGGTAAAATTTATAGAGGGACGCTAAGAATTGAATACAGTAAGTTCAAATAAATGCGGGTTGCCGTATTTACGCAGAGATCAAGAGACTTGCGTAGCATAGACTAACGTGAAGAGGTGCATGAAACCAGTCTTTGAACTGAAAACCACATTAAAATAACTGAATGACTGCCCTACGAACGATACTGGATGGATTCAAAAAAAAATCTACTGGTATAAACTCCTCAATCAACTTTCATTTCATACCCAGAGGGTTCTTTAATATAGGAATATATGTTACAGACATGCCCGAAAGGACACACACCGCACATAACATGTGCACCTAGCGGCAAATAATCTTCAGTGTGGATGCACACTACTTCGAAACTCTTGCGGAAATCGGGTGAAACAGAGCAGGGAGAATAACGGACAGCGGACGCCACATGTGTAGCGTCTGAGCAGCTTGCTTAAAGCGGGAAATCTGGATTCGAGTCCCGGTCCGGCACCAATTTTCACTTGTCGCCATTGGATTTCAGTACCAAATTAGGGCTGAGCTCTGAATTTCTTTTGCATCACGTTTCAGAATAGTTTTTAGCCTTCCAGAAATTAAAATACGAGACACCATTATAAATTTTCCTGTGCTTCATGGCTGATGGAGAACTATGTTGGTTGTCACACCCGAGGAACATGAAAGCGGCTGCATTTTCCTGCCGCTTTCACGGTGGCGACAAATAGAGGCGGGATTTTCTTCTTGGTCTGAATATGCAGCTTTATTTCTACGTCGCCAAAACCAATATGTAGTAGTCCTACCCGGACTGTCTTGCCACAGATCACAGACAACCCCTGGAGGAGTGCCTTGGTTTACTTCAATCTCTGTTTTGGCGGTGTCTTCTTCTCGGGCGCATCAAGTCAACTATAAGCACTGTCTCTAGCTCCATTGTGTCAACTAAGCCAGCCAACATGCTCGAAGCGAAACTCAAACTCGCAGCTGTCGACAACTTTTCTGGCAGGTCTTTTCAGCCCGTACCTCAGCGCTGGATGTGCAGAGAAAAGCCAAGCGCATGATCGCCTTCTGTCTTCATGGTTGATCCGTTAGCTCACTTAGAACTACCGGCTGCCCCTTCACTGAGTGCTTCCCTCGCCCGCCTCGACAGCACTTACTCGGATGCAAACGACGAAGAACATTCTCATTTTAAGACAATTTTGCGATTTAGTGATCTCCACAGCATGAGCATGCCTTCAAAGCTCTTCGTCAGCCTCAGCAACTGAGCACCCAACTGCAGCGATGCCCTCGCTATGGCTGCTCAGACTGAATACCACGATAGTGGAATGGGTCCAATACTTAAACCTAGAGCCTTCCCTCTCCATGGTCAGTTCTAGGCATACCATATCCGGTCCATTCCCACTGTAGATGTCCTGAGACGTTTCGTCTTCGCTCTGGTGCTCCAGGCCGCGAACTAGAGTTCCGGTTTCGTCATAGTGCGTCGGACAGCGACCTGGCGTTCTGTTCTCGGTATGATGCACCTGGTGCTCTGTCTTACGTTCGTTCCCCTATCACATTTTCAGTTCTTTTTGTTGAGTTTTTCTGTTGCAAGCGTCGAATTTTTGTCTACTACAGTGCTGTGTCCCACGCTGTGCCGAGCTGGTACCCAGTGTCAATTCATGAGGTTATTTTTAGACAGCTTTATCTCCGTTGACTGATATAACACTGATCCAGTATCTGAGTGTGTGCCATAACCCTCGTCTTCCCATAGGTATTAGTAAGATTAAATTTCAGGCAGTGCTCAGCAGCGACTGATTTAGTTGCCTGTCGCAGCTTTGTGTGCCTGTGCTGTTCTTGGCATCTGATATTCTCTGCCCTAATATTTTTGCCAATGTGCAACGCGCCACATTGGGAAAGAATATTATAAATTCCTGGTTTTCATTACCCAGTAGTCCTTTTATTTTGGTTGGTGGACAGAGCACATCAATGATACGGTTCTTGAGATTCCTACTGGACTTGACAAAGATCCTGCATAAAGCAGGTTAGCCTCAGTATCTGCTTCGGATTGGTATTCTTTGCTATCGTGTAGCACAGTGTCTAGTTTAAAGACACTTATCTGTTTCTCCATGTGTTCATTTTTGCGGGAGATTGAGTTTAGACGCTATATTTCTGATTTAAACATTCTTGGTCTGACAAGGTATGTGCCCTGTGCACCAATGTCTTTTGAACTCCAGCCTTCAGTGCAGAGGGATGAAAGATGCTAGCTTGCACATATGAATCAATGTGTGATGGATTGCGGTACACATTGAGGCAAAGGGACCCATCTGCTGTTCTTTTGACAAGTACATACATAAACGGCGTCTGACCATGTTCCAAAACTCACGATCCTCTCTCTACTATGAGGTCTGAGCAAAAACGTATCCTTCACGTACATGAAGAGGCATCTGGGTTTGTATCTAACCGTCTCTCATGGGTTCTCCATGAACATATTGACCAACACTGGACACAGGGCGACTGCTCTTGGCCACTGTCTCTGCCTAATCGTATTATTGACCCCCAAAGAGGTAATATATCGACGTTATATGACTGAACATTCCCACCAAACCATGTCCAAATTTCTCGGAAATTAGTTCCAGTGAGTATTTGACTGGTATCTAGAAGAACAGGGAGACTACATCAAATCTGACCATTAGTTCAGATTGAGTGACAGTTGAGACGTTGCAGAAAGACTTCTGAGTAGCGGATGTGTTTGACACACTTCCCCACATATGGACATAGCATTTTCTTGAAATACGTCCTAAAACATCGGTCATGAGGCACATACCTTATCAGAATAAGACAATTTTAAATCAAACAGCATCCACTCTGTCTCCTGCAAAAATGGATACAGGACCAGACAGGTTCAGAATGTCATTCAACAAGCCACTATGTCACGTAATACAGAAGGAGAGCAAGCAAGCTGAAGTAGAGACTGACTTACCTGCCCTACGCAGGATTTATTTCTGCCAAGATCAGTGGGATTCTCAAGAAGAATAACAAGCGTGCATCACCTACCAAAATAATATGACTACCGGAAATGTGAAAGTTAACCTTGGTTATGAAGACCAGGAATTTATTTTTCTCCTTCTCAATGTGGCATGTACAGCAAGGGAACTAGGGCAGTGAACATCAGATGACAACATGAGAGGTACACCCAGCTGGGACAGGCAACTGAAGTACGCCATTGCCGAGCACTGTGTGGATCTCAGTCATACCACGATCTGTGGAATAGCAAGGCATCCAGATACTGAGACAGTGTTAGAAGGAAGTCAACAGGGATTAAGCTGGCGGAAAATAACCTTGTGAATCATGGTGCTGGGTACCTACTCAGTGGAGATGCTGCAAACGCAACGGTTGCGGCAGCAGAACTTAAAGAACTGAGAAATGGGAATGTGGACATGGGGGAACAAATCCCACACAGAGCACCAAGTGCATCGTACCGCGAACAATACACTAGATAGATATCTAGCGTACCGGAGCGAAAACGGAACGCCATCTTGCGAACAGCAGCATCGGACCGAAGACGGAATGTCTCAGGATGTGTCCGGTGTCAACGTAGCACTGACGGAGTGCCTATAATTGATCATGGAGAGGGAATGTATTAGATATAGAGGGTGAAGCGAAATTTGTGCACTCTGGCTTTGCACCGCGACTCCCCACATGCCAGCGATTGAAAAATGTGTCGCAAAATTTCGTCTGGCGAGTACATCCGGCAGAAAAAGTGGCAATCTGGCAACACTGACCACATGTATGGTAACAACCTCTGTCAGCACGCATTACCATTGGCGACACTCCAGGAGTAAAGTTGGTCAAGAAAACGCTGAAGACAGCGCTCCAGGAAACATGTACGCTGCGCGCTGCAGTAGATGGTAAAATCGTCCACGAAAAGGGAGCCTGATACATCAGCTGGGAGGCAATCCATTATTGGATTGATCGCTATGGCGAAGAGAGCGACGCTCAAAACTGAGCCCTGTGGCACCCCATTCTGCTGGCGAAAGGTGTCCGACAGCACAGAACCCACACGTACCCTGAACTGTCGATCCATTAAAAACGAACGAATAAAAAGAGGGAGGCGACCGCGAAGGCCCCATGTATGCATGGTGCGGAGAATGCCCGCCCTCCATCAGGTGTCGTAAGCCTTCTCCAAATCAAAGAAAACAGCCGCGCTCGGGCGCTTCCGCAAGAAGTTATTCATAATGAAGGTCGACAAGGTAACCAGATGGTCAACAGCAGAGCGGCGCCTACGAAATCCACATTGTACATTGGTAAGTAGGCGTCGAGATTCGAGCAGCCAAACCAAATGAGAGTTAACCATTCGCTCCATCACCTTACAGAGACAGCTGGTAAGCGAGATGGGTCGATAACTGGAAGGCAAGTGCTTGTCCTTCCCCGGCTTAGGAATCGGTACAACAATAGACTCGCGCCAGCATGCGGGAACATGTCCCTCAATCCAGATGCGATTTTAAGTACGAAGAAGGAAACCTTTACCCGCAGGAGAAAGGTTCTTCAGCATCTGAATATGAATAGAATCAGGTCCTGGAGCAGAGGACCGTGACCGGGCGAGTGCATTTTCGAGTTCCCGCATGGTGAAAGGGGCATTATAACTTTCACGATTCGAGGAGCGGAAGTTAGGTGGCCTAGCCTCCTCTGCCTGTTTTCGGGGGAGGAAGGCAGGGTGGTAATGAGCGGAGCTCGAAACCTCTGCGAAAAAGCGGCCGAAGGCATTGGAGATATCCTCAGGGGCCACAAGGACGTCATTCGCGACCGTCAAGCCAGAAACTGGTGAGTGGACCTTAGTGCCAGATAGACGGCGCAGGCTACCCCAGACAACAGAAGAAGGAGTAAAACTGTTGAAGGTGCTTGTGAAAGCAGCCCAACTGGCTTTCTTGCTTTCTTTAATAATACGACGGCACTGCGCACGTAATCGTTTATAAGTGATACAATTCGCCACTGTAGGGTGTCGTTTAAAGGTGCGTAAAGCACGTCTACGAGCATGTAAAGCGTCTCTACATGCTGCGGTCCACCAGGGGACCGGTACGCGACGTGGAGAAGAAGTAGTGTGAGGGATGGAATATTCAGCAGCAGTGAGAATTACTTCCGTGAGGTGTGCGACCTGACTATCGCAGCTTGTGAAGGTTTGACCCTGAAAGGTCGCCCTGGAAGAGAAGAGCCCCCAGTCTGCTTTGGAGATGGTCCAACTAGCTGAGCACGGAGAGGGGGTATGATGCAGGAGATGGATGACACACGGGAAGTGGTCGCTCGAATATGTATCAGAAAGGGCATACCACTCAAACCGGCGTGCAAGTTGGGTAGTACATATATAGAGGTCTAAATGGGAATAGGTATGAGATTTGTCCGAAAGAAAAGTAGGGGCGCCAGTATTGAGGCAGACAAGATTGAGCTGGTTGAAAAGGTCTGCTAACGGGGAGCCCCTCAGGCAGGATGCTGGAGAGCCCCAAAGGGGATAGTGGGCATTGAAGTCTCCAGTTAAAAAAAATGGTGCAGGTAGCTGAGCAATAAGGTGCATCATGTCTGCCCTGGTAACGGCAGACGACGATGGAGTGTAAACGGTACAAATAGAAAATGTAAAAGTGGGGAGAGTAATTCGGACGGCAACTGCCTGCAGGCCGGTGTGCAATGTGATGGGATCGTAGTAAATATCATCCCGGACCAGCAACATAACCCCTCCATGAGCCGGAATACCTACCACAGGGGGTAGGTCAAAACACACAGAGGTGTAGTGTGCCAAGGCAATGTGATCGCATGGGCGTAGTTTAGTTTGCTGGAGGGCTACGACGAGCGGATGGTGCAAGCGGAGCAGCAACTTCAAGTCCTCTCGGTTGGAGCGAATGCTGCAAATATTCCAGTGAATAAGTGCCATCGTGAGAAGAAAAGGAAGATGAAAGAAGGGATCACCTCGAAGGCCGCTGAGGGCCTGGCTTCGAGCGAGTACTGCCGCCGCTATCAGTAGGCGGACAGTCATCGTCCATTGGTTCTATAGGTTCACCGGCCATCTCGTTAAGATGGCCGGGAGGAGGAGCTTCCTCCGCCGGTGGACGGCCAGATGTTCGGCTACCAGCGGTGCGGCCAGGCGAAACGGATGACGGCCTGGGGCGGGAACCGCTGGGTGGCGCAGGAGAAGAAACGCGCCGTGGCGGAGAAGGAGAACTGTGCTTCCTATGAGCCTTCTTGGAAGGTATTTTAGTGGAAGTACTGGTCGACGGCTGGGAGGTCGAGGTACGTAGGAATACTGCACGGGACGGTTCCTTCTTGAAGGCCTGTGCATCTGACTTCTGGGTCTTTGTCTTGGCAGAAGCTGATGAAGGTGCTTGTGTTGGAGGGGTGACGGGAGGAAGAGGAGACGTCAACCGCGCGATCTTAGCACTGGCCGAACGGACGACCGTGGTGATGAAGGTCAGATCGCATGTCTGCGTCGCCACCTGCCTGGTAGTCCGAGGAGAGGCGAGGACAGTACTGTATTTTCCCGCTGGGAGCAGCGTGGGCTTCCTACTAGCAAATAGCTTGCGAGCAGCCGAGGTGGACACTTTCTCTTTGACCCGAATTTCTTGGATACAGCGTTCTTCCTTGTAGATGGGACAGTCGCGGGAGGACGCTGTATGGTTACCCTGACGGTTCACACAACGAGGAGACGGAGGTGGACAGTCACCCTCATGGGCATCCCTGCCACAAGTGACACATTTAGCCGCATTGGAACAAGACTGGCGAGTGTGATTAAAACGCTGACACTGGTAGCAGCGCGTAGGTGTCGGGACATAGGGGCGAACAGAAATAACCTCGTAGCCCGCTTTGATACGCGACGGCAGCTGAACACTATCAAAGGTCAAGAAAAGTGTCCGGGTCGGTACAAGGTCATTGTTGACCTTTTTCATGACCCTATGGACAGCCGTCACGCCCTGCTCAGCCAGGAAAGACTGAATCTCCTCGCCAGTCAATCCGTCGAGTGATCCAGTATATACCACACCACGAGACGAATTCAAAGTGCGGTGAGCCTCCACCCGGACAGGGAACGTGTACAGGAGTGTGGCCCGAAGCAGTTTTTGTGCCTGAAAGGCGCTCTCAGTTTCTAGTAACAAGGTACCATTACGCAACCTGGTACACGACTTGACAGATCCGGCTATGGCATCTACGCCCTTCTGGATAACGAAAGGGTTGACAGAGGAAAAATCCTTGCCGTCCTCAGATCGAGAAACTACGAGGAACTGTGGGGCAGGCGGTAGTACTTTTGTCACTGGTGGCTGGTCAAGTTTCCGTTTATGGGCAGAAGTCGAGAGCGAAGAAGAAAAATCCATTGCGGAGGAACCCCCCATGATTGCCAGCGTCTCCGATGGCGCGCTCCTTCCTTGTGGGGACCCTCTCAGAGGGCACTCCCGCCTTAGGTGAATGTTTACACCTCAGGTCACACCTCCCGAGAAACAGACGGAGGGACCAATCGGCATGGTCAGAAGGTAACAGCTCAGGCAATCACCCCTCCCTGGGCCTGGCCTTTACCAGGGGGTACGTGCGTGCCTTACTTGTCTACCCACGGCGGGGAATTACGCGTTACCCCGTCACCGGCTACGCGTGCGAACGCGTGGGTCGGCCTTCAGGCGCGCGCAGGGAGAAAGGAAGAAGAGGAAAAAGAAGAGAGAGAGGTAGAGAGAGGACAAACTGTCTCAAACGCCGAGGCGGAAACCAGAGAAGGCAAGGAGAAGAAGACAAGGGAAAGAGTAAGGAAGACAGTGAGATGGAGAAGAGCAAAGAAAGGAACCAACCAAAGGAAGGAAGAAACGAGAAGAAGTGAAAAACCAAAATGACCGCAAATAGAGGCCGTGGAACCGTCCGTCTCCGGACGCAGGCGCGAACTACCCCCTTGAGGGGGAGGGACTCCTTTTAGTCGCCTCTTACGACAGGCAGGAATACCTCGGGCCTATTCTAATCCCCGGACCCGCAGGGGGAACGTGCAGCACTAACGACTGTGCGTTGCGAGACACGCAGCTGCCTTGCTACGCTACGTCTACTTCGCTGAGGTTATTTGTCTATGACCTCCAGAATAGCTTCGTCAGTGGCTGAAGTACGGAGAGTCCGTCAACGACCTCTATCACACAGTGGTGGAAGGAGAGAACCTGACTCCTGAAGGCGCAGCTCCAGATGGCAAAACATTGTCTGGATGCCGTCAACGGGTATATCTAGCAGCAAATTCACGAGCGGTAACACCAGCCCAGTTATCAGATGCACCAAGGACCAGAAGCATACCAACATACTCATCGTTTGTGTATGGCATAGGTCTTCCACACTGGTTCAGAGGTTTACAATGAGAAAATTCGATACGTGTACGCGTGTACTTTGGAGTGTCATGGGCGCGTTACTCCGCTCGCAACTAGTCCCTGTCTGGTTGACAGCGTATACAGCATAAACACACTACCAGTCCTGCGCACTGTTCCACCTAATGTACATTAGCCCTCTGGAAGATTTTGCCCTGCGTGATTTGTCCCGACATCAATAATTGCGAAATGTTCGGTTTCGAATTACACTGTTTCCGTAACGGTAATAGACGTAATGTTTCCACAATCACAGACATAATATCATAACAATGCATTGAGATACGTACTAAACAGCATGGGTTTACCAGACAATGTTGAAAGGCATTAGTTTGACCGTGTTGATAACACAAATAGTAACCCAGTATGGACATTATTCGCAAAGCACGTCGCTGGCCCTACTGGTAACGTAAGGTCCTAAGGATATGTAATGGACCTGAATGAGAACAAGAAAAATAGTTGGTACTCGCCTATGGGACCACTGGAGAAGGGTACGTAAGTGTCGCATCAAGTAGATGAAGTGGTGCGAATAAATTCTCTCCCACGACGTGGAAAGGCCTTCTTTCGAAGCTCAGCAATCTTCCATTTCTACGATTTTAGTATGAAAGTGCAAATGTTTTCTAGAGGACCTGCTGCAATCGCTGTTGACGATTAAGATGCCAGATAACGATCCACCAGGACTACATTTACCAGATAAAAAATTTGACTCAACCCAGGATCGAACCACCTACCTCCTGCATGCTAACTAAAAACTATCTACTGCACCATCTGTGCAGCACTACAAGAACATGCTCACGAAGGTAGTCACCGCACATGTGGAGTCGCGCTGTGAAGCCCAAGTGCGCGAATTTTCGCTTCGCCCTCTATATACCGGACCCATTTCAGTCGACTAGCAGTCTCAGGTAGATTCTGATGAAGGTAACTAGTAACTTTGTCGAAATATTGTGCTCGTACTATACTGACCTGCAGAACATCCGACACCTCAAAATGAAAAATTAGTTTACAAATGTATATCTCACAAGATTAGTTTTAGGAAGTACAGTATTTAGTCATTTTATTCTGCTATTATTTTGACACTCATTTTAGCCACATTCATCTCCTCAGACTTTAGTATGGGGGCGCTAATGACTTCGTTGTTGTGTCCCCAAATTATCCCGTAATCATCTACAATCTACTCATTGCGAAAGCAAATTTTTTGCAGGCAAGTTGTTCTGGTGAGATTTTTCAGACGTCTTTTTTCATGTACTATTTTTCTAATGGTTCCAGAAAATTTACATAATATTCAACTCTTATTCTTTTCCTTTTTGTAATGTACTAAATCAGAAAATTCCCGTTTCCTTCCAACAATACTTTGACTAAAGCATTTCCAGACGATGATATCAGACTTAACCTTTTCTTAAGGAGCAGGTTACTGGTTTCTGCCCACTTCTCAGGTAGCTGTTTCGTTTCTGGAGTGAAGTGTGGCACCTGTATCTTATCCACAGCAACAAACTGACGCACAAGGTCAGTTCGATTTTGGGATATTGTTTTTCGAAATTACTAGTGCTTAACATACAACAGACGTGGCAACATTTTCGCACGGTAAGCTTTCCCTAAAAATGGGACTGTTTCCTTTGACATGCTAATGGCATCAGCTCTGTTGTATGTTTGCGTTTACCAACAGTCCAGTGGTATATTCTGCACTTTGTGGTTTAATCTATGACTAGTTTTGCGATTTTCCTCACTTCAGAAGTGTGGCCATGCTGAGTTCGACATGCATAACGCAATTTCAGCATCTCACGAAAAATTTTCGTTTGAGATAAACCGTTCAGTGTTGTTTGACAAAAAATGGTTCAAATGGCTCTGAGCACTATGGGACTTAACATCTGAGGTCATCAGTCCCCTAGAACTTAGAACTACTTAAACCTAACTAACCTAAGGACATCACATACATCCATGCCCGAGGCAGGATTCGAACCTGCGACCGTAGCAGTCGCGCGGTTCCAGACTGAAGCGCCTAGAACCGCTCGGCCACAACGGCCGGCTGTTGTTTGACAGTACAGTACTCCATATTATATATTTTAGTTAAACCCACAACAAGAATGCTTTTAGAAAACGGCATGAAACCATCACAACAGTCTACATATATTACTTTGCAGTATGTGCCAACACAGATGTTGCACTTTAATATAAACGACATTTGAGTGCCACGTCGAGCAGTGGAGAAGTACCTGTAATTTTGAAGCTACAGATCTGAGCAGTATCTGAGAATAACAGATGCAGAAGTATGAAACATTAAATTCTTTGCAATAATTGCACGTCTGTTGTTTGAAACTGATAAACAATATTTTATTCAAAATAATCTCCATTGTTATTTATACATTTATCCCACCTATGGCAGGCTATGAATGCCACACCCAAAAAAAGGTTATTTTGAAGCGAAGCAGTCAGCGAGCCATTTTCGTACATTTTCATACGAACTGAAGCGTTGTTCAGCGAGAGCGTGTCCCAGTGTTGCAAATAGATGATAAACGGACGGAGCCAAGTTTGGAGAACAAGCTGCATGTCCTAATATTTCCCAACCGAAAGCCTCGATCGTTTCCCTGACCCGTTTTGCTGTGTGTGATAGGGCGTTATTATGGAGCAGTATGACTGTTGCCTTTTTCCACATTCCGGTCGTTTTTCACGTAATGCTACATTTAAAACAATCATTTGCTCTTGGTAGCGATCAACATCAACCGTTTCCTCTGGTTTTCGTAGCTCATGATAGATGACACCCTTCTGATCCCACGAAACACAGCATTGTCTTCTTTCCAAAGCGATTTGGTCTTGCAGTGGATGTCGATGGTTTGCCTGGATTCACCCATGATTTACGACGCTTAGGATTCTCAAAATATATGCATTTTTCATCACCTGTCACTATTCGGTGGAGAAACAACTTTTCTTTTGTATCTGGCAAACAGCACTTCGCAAGTAGTCTTTCGATTTGCTTACGGTCATTCATTCAGTTCAGGCGGAACTCATTTTCCCACTTTCTGCAACTTTCCCGTAGCTTTCAACCGAAGAGAAACGGCTTTCTGCGTCACATTCTATTGTTCCAGTTCAGTTTGAATATTATCTTCAAATAATAAGGCCTGCATTTCGTCGTCTTCAATTTTTTTCGGTGGTTTCCCGCGTTCTTCGTTTCTCACGTCAAAGTCACCACTTGAATTTTTAGAACCACTCGAAAAACACTTTTCCCAAGATCATGTCCTCCGAAAGCTTCGGTAAGCATTTGATGCGACTCTGCAGCATTTTTCTTCACATGACAACAAACAACCAATACTGTCCCATAATCATAGTTCGTAGGCACAGAATTCGACACGTTTATGGGTTTGAAACTGATACCGATGCATCTAACTTGGGTTACTGTGTGTTGACATTTGACGTCAGCCGTTACAGGAAGCAGATGGCGCTGCACACGCGGTCGCACGGTCCCTACACTGACTGCTCTCATCACTATACGGAAATTCCTGTTTCATACTTCTACACCTGGTATACGGAAGCATTTACCAGTGTGCGTCAGGTGCCACTGCGTAACGAAGAGTTGCAGATCCTCTTTTGGAAATTTCTAGTTGCTTCTAGACAAATCTGAAATATAGTTGCCTTAAATGTGAGACAGGAGGAGACAAATTTATGGTGCTTAAAATGTAAATTGTTTGACAGAAGTAGGCAAAATCATTTGATTAAAATATACATACCACTTCAAGTTCTCTACTAGACTTTTTCAGGAAGCAACAATATGACAGATTAAACTGATGTATCTGACGACATGCTCAGGAAGTTCACTATTTGACTAGGCATAATGAAATGAAAATGACCGTATGACCTTGATGGCCGGGAGTCCCCATCTTGCATTACTTGAATATCTAAAAACCGGTAATTTTTTATACAGAAGGCTGTGCTATAAGGGTTAAATTACGTTTCTGAATTGGTAGCACTGTCAAAAACAGTATCGTATCGTTTCATAGTATAAACACGCGTCTTATGTCAAAGTTATAAATTTTTTCCGAGGAAAAGTGACAGATTGATAAATCTGTCAGAAAAATGTATGACGCCAAAACGAAGTGTTTTTGAGAAACGTGGGTTTCATGGTAATAGATTTTCGAATAAAGGGAAACACTGTTTTCAACATGTGGCGTGTTAAGTTACAGACGATGAAATACAGGCAAACTCGTCATTATCTAGAGGAACACCCATCACTGCTTCGAAGATTAACATAAAACGTTTTGATATACAGTTTCCTCAAAACGAAAGTGATGTAAATGGTAGGTTAGGTTGTATTCTGATAGATTTACACATCCTAACAAGGTTTATAGGTGAATGTTTTAAAATATGTGGAGGGCCAATCAGTTTACATGAAGACAGTGGGGTATCAAATGGGCTAGCCAGGAAACTGATTAATTGTGCCAGTTGTAAATATACTCATTCACTTTGGAATTCTGATAAGTGTAAAGATAATTACTTTGAAGTAAATGTTTGTTTTTTTACGGATTGCGAGCTACTGGCAAAGGACACACTGCAGCAGAAACTGTGCGCCGTGATGAATATCCCACGGCCCCCCTTGTAAAATCGACAAGTACGCTGGATTTATTGGAGCTGCTGTGGAATCTGTTGCATGTGAGTCAATGAAGGGTGCTGCAAACGAAGGTGTTGAAATAAATTAAGGTATGACTCCCACAGAAGTAGCGTTTGATGGCACTTGGCAGAAGCGCGGCTACAGTTCTGAGAATTCTGTTGCTACAGTGACCAGTGTGGATACTGGAAAGGTAGATGATGTCCACATTTTAACCAAACATTGTTGTAAGTGTAAATCGTGGAATGAAGGGCATATCTGTGACAAATTATGAAGGAACAAGTGGTATGGAGGCCTCTGCAGCTATTGAAATTTTAGTTCGATCTGTGAACAAAAGGGGAGTGTGTTACACTAAGTCCTTAGCCGGTATAGACTCAAAAGCATGTAACAGTGTAGTAGCCGCTCCTCCTTATGGTGAGAAGGTTACCACAAAATAAAAATGAGTTGTTCGTGTCCAAAAGAGGATGGGTACCAGGTTAAGGAAGTTTAAACAAAGTATGAGAGAAACTTTCTGAAATTTGTGATAAGATCCTATGGGACCAAACTGCTGAGGTCATCGGTCCCTTGGTTTACACACTACTTAACCTAACTTAACTCACGCTGAGGACAACACACACTCCTGCCCGAGGGGGAGGACTCGAAAATCCGACGGGGAGAGGGTGTGGGGGGCGCGCGAACCGCGGAAAGGTGCCCATAGACCGCACGGCTACCCCGCACGGCAAACCGTCGGATGGTAAAACCATAAGAGGCAGACTGACAGACGAAATGATTGATGAACTACAGCTGTATTAGGAGATGACCATTAGAAATAACCTGAGGATTTGTTGAAAATGAAACAGGCAGTATTGGCTGCCTTCCACAGACTCAACTGATGAAAAACTAGTACATCATCTTGGCCCTCCTGGACCTGATTCATGGTGCAATTACCGCAATGCCCAATACTCAAACAGTTCATACAGCAATAAACATTCCATCCCAGCAGCAGCCATGGATATCATGAAACCTACGTACAGAGACCTGACAGATACTGAATGACTGAAGAACTGTTTGCATGCTCAGACTCAAAATCCCACTGAGTGAAGTGTCGAGACAAGATGTAATTATACCTTTCACGCAACGACACAAACTCAGCACAGCAGGATGTAGTGTGGTAGGACTGAACCAAAGTAACATCAGGGAATCACCATCGGCAGTTGCACCTAACACGCATAAGAACACCATACTTATGGCCTGTAACACATTTACTGAAATGAGTTAAATTTTATAACTAATGTACTCTTATTACGACAGTGTTATTACCAAAATCTTTCAGTTAATTTAGCATAACAAAATTTCATGTGAACAAACAAGCTCGTGAAATTCAACAACCACGCTCGGAAAACGGACGCTAGCCCGTTCAGCTGTTCCAATACAGGCTCGACATGGACTCCCAGACTGAAGCAGCAACGGTCACGAATGGGCACTAGAAAATCCCAGAACTAATGGGTCTGTACAACAGACTGACATCTGCCTTAATAACTAGAAACAATAACTCATTACAACACATCAATAAAATTAATACATGAAATTAATTACAATATTGATCTATTGGCATTGAAGGAATTCTATTACCACTATCAATAGAATCAGTTTCAGGCCATTAAACACTAACTGGCCTCTCAATAACTGGTAAGAGTTTAGGAAACTACTGATTTCAAAATTATACACGTGTCTCAGACACGCTATTAGTTCAAACAAACGTAACAATAGTGTTACTAAAATTCAGAGACAAATATATCCATAGGAACATTTTATATATACCTCAATAGCGACTAGCCATCTTAACTCTGTGGTGTGACAAATACAATAACCAGGGGGTACTTAAACAAGGACCAGCAGACTTTCCAATGGCGGTTAAATCTTGACAGTAGGGATCTACAACGGAATGTCTCAGCAATCCAGGCCCTCGTAAATGTTAATGATAACACCACATACACCTCAAAACATTATGTATTAAACCAATTAAAATCAACACATTGTAGTTCAGATTCAGGAGTAGCGACGGACGCCCAAGAAAATACAGTCAACCACACACAGTCCAGTAGGGGTTTCCGACCATAATTTACAGGACAAACAAAGCCCTTACCCTCTTGCTTCTTCGACGAAGACAGCCGCCGCAGATCCCGATACCAGAAAACATTAAGCAAGCGGAAGAACAACACGAACGGCCTCCCAGTAACGTCTCTTTCTACGATGCCGATATTTTCCACAACACCGTCACCCGGGTAAACAGCCCCTTCTGGACGTGCCCTGCTTGCAGCCTGACACCGGACCTTAGCTGCCAGCCACAGTTCCGGAAACTCTGTTACTGTTCGGCGTCCCAAAGCGAAATCACTCCCTCTTCCTCAGCTTTTCCTCTCGCTCCCGAAAGGCCCGGAAGGTGCCGCTCTGTGCACACCGCCGGAAAGACGACCCATACTGGCGGCGGGAATATCGCTGATCGAACCGCTGAGAGTCGTTCAGTAATCTTATATGGACTCGCTTACCTCAAAATGTTTTTGTTGGAATGAAGACACTGAAGTGGGGGTCAGTGATGCTGTTATTGCATTTAATGATGGCAACATAGGTGGGGTGAAAGTGCAACAGCATATGGGAATTAATCCTGGAGCAAACTTCATCAGAGAATTTGAACGGACGGACAAAGTTCGCATTGATAAAGCAGAGTATGTAACACAGTTGGCCACTAAGGAGTCTAGAAAGAAGAAAAGAAGAAAAAACTTGGAAAGAGATCAAGAGGATGATATACACGGTGCTTCTGAGTCACTAAGAATAAAAAATTAAGCATATATTAACTGAGTTACAGTCTTTTGGAACTTTAGAATGGTTCAAATGGCTCTGAACACTATGGGACTCAACTGCTGTGGTCATAAGTCCCCTAGAACTTAGAACTACTTAAACCTAACTAACCTAAGGAAAGCACACAACACCCAGCCATCACGAGGCAGAGAAAATACCTGACCCCGCCGGGAATCGAACCCGGGAACCCGGGCGTGGGAAGCGAGAACGCTACCGCACGACCACGAGATGCGGGCGAACTTTAGAAGCCGTTCCTGAAAATTTACATTTTCTGTTGCATTTTTCCCTGAATCTCAGAAACCACTTCAAGTAGACTATTCAAATTGTCGGGGAGTAATAACATACATATTCCGAGTCTACTGAACTAAAAGAAGAACATAATGTTATGCATGATTAGAATTATTTAGGATAACGTACAAAAAAGTACACAAAATTTTAACTGTGTAATTAAAAATTGTATTTCCAAAAGCAGTGGCTGAAATGCAATTATTGAAGTTCAGTAGACTTAGAACATACAGTTTAATGTCCTGTAAAAGTTTCATGTCAGTGGCTACAGTGGTTCCTGAAATAGAGGGAAGCCAAGTCACTAAATTTAACACTGTCGGGATAAGGCGTTTCAACTCACCTGAAGCACCTGTTTGTTGCTTCAACAACAAACACGTTGACAGGAAATGAAAGAAACTGTTTACCCGTCATATTGGTAAACGTCCAACAGTTTCTGTTGGCACATGGTACCCATATTTTAATTGCTTGCTGTAGCAAACAGTACCTTACACAGTCATTTCTCGAGCTCATTGTGTCATCCCCTCTGAGTTTCACCAGAGACAGGTAGTGGCAACGTGTGACGTATCTCATGGAATTTGCAGCATTTTTTCTGCTTTTTTTGAGAAAAAATGCATGTTTCGGCGATATATCTGTAGCTGGTATGACGTTACAGTGTAGAGCCCCTCCACTCACGAAATAATTTCTGCCCCGAAAGTGTTTCAGGAGACGTCTAATTACCAGTGTTACAGTCTCGCTTGCGGCCATTTACACTGTCTGAAAGCTTGGTGTTCACGGAAGTAAATTAAAACTTTATTATCATGGAAGGCTGTTTGGGCCTGTAACCAAAATCGTGTGTACAATTTACTCTGTTCGTTACGAGATACTCTCCAGATGTGTCACGAGTTGAATCAAATACAACATACTGTGGTGTACAAAATATGATAAGAGTTAACCACAACGTATTGAAACTCACATGTTATTAATTTCTGATCCAATGAACCTAAAGTAATTCCTTTTCCTAGCCGTATCTCGTGTCTTCGCAGGGTCGGCATGTTAATCGGGATTTGGCAATGTAAGTGAAAAAGGGTGGGTGGATGTCCGACGTGTCGCCACCACTCCCCACCCCCTCCCCCCCTGGACGGAGTGTTATCCTATGTGAAAGCTTGTGTACGTTATCCAAAATGTTTTGATTCTTGTAGATGAGGTGGGCGACGGTATCAGCCCGGTATTCACCTAGTCTGATGTGGAAACAGTCTAAAACTCAGATTTTTCCGCGCGGGATTAGCCGAGCGGTCTCAGGCGCTACAATCATGGACTGTGCGGCTGGTCCCGGCGGAGTTTCGAGTCCTCCCTTGGGCATGGGTGTGTGTGTTTGTCCTTAGGATAATTTAGGTTAAGTAGTGTGTAAGCATAGGGATTGATGACCTTAGCAGTTAAGTCCGATAAGGTTTCACACACTTTTTTTTTCTAAAAATCACGCGCAGGCTGGCCGGCACACCACCTCTCGTCGTTAACTGACCGAGCGGATTCGATCCGAGAGAAGTGTACTAACGCGCACGACTATCCGGCGGGGTATATATACAGTAGTCAACCCACAGTGATAGAGACACTTGCCAGAAACGAACAGATTTTTGGGTGTGCATTAGAACCTGAATTATAAGGTGCCTATCACTCACTGCAGTATCAGACATAGTAGGTGCTATTGCAGAGAGGCATATGCCATTCGTGTCAGTCACTTGTTCCTGTGCCGGCGATTTCCAATATTTACACCTTAAGGCTAGGGGGACAGCTAAGGACACTGATTATCACACGCAGGTTTCAAACGCATCACCTTCTGTTGCCTGCCGCTGCTTGACAAGCATATATACACAGCATACAGTTTCAAGCGTATATTTTATAGGATAACTGTCCGCCTGCAGGATATACGTAGAGTCTTGAGACCTTGTGACACATGTTAGCCGTTCGGGGTAGCTGCGCGGTCTGGGGCATCTTGCCAAGGTTCGTGCGGCTCCCCACGCCGGAAGGTCGAGTCCTCCCTCGCGCATGGGTGTGTGTGTTGTTCTTAGCAGAAGTTAGTCTAATTTAGTTTAAGTAGTGTGTAAGACTAGGGACCGATGATCTTAGCAGTTTGGTCCATTTGGATTTCACACACTTTTGAACATTTTGACACATGTCATCCCGCACTAATATCATTACGCAACGAGATTGGTGCATTATCTGTTCCAGACACAGTTCTGCTGTGGTACGGATAAAAAGTACATCACAGTGTGCGAGTGAAATGGTGCAGCAACTTAAAACATACACCTAAGTTGAAGTGCATGGGACAGTATGATTCTTGTAGACAAAACGTCTAAACTGGACACAGATCACCGTGAAATTCTGGTAGTATACAGATCAAATGCAGTGTCTCATCCAGCTGTAGTGAAATGATGCCAAAAATTTGACCAGGATCGCACAGACGAGAGTGATGCTTATCCCCCATACAGTCCATATCTTGTATCATACGAGTTGCATCTTTCGGGCAAGCTGAAAGAATATCTGAGGAGAAAGAGATTTCATAACGATGAGAATGTTCATACAGCTGTTCTCGAACGGCTCCGTGCCCAGAAGTGAATTTCTGTCGTCGAGTTAATACGCGATTGTGAGAACGTTCCGACTGCTGTGTACAATGACCTGGTGAGCATCTACATCTACATCCATACTCCGCAAGTCACCTGACGGTGTGTGGCGGAGGGTACCCTGAGTACCTCTGTCGGTTCTCCCTTCTATTCCAGTCTCGTATTGTTCGTGGAAAGGAGGATTATCGGTATGGTTCTGTGTGGGCTCTAATCTCTCTGATTTTATCCTCATGGTCTCTTCGCGAGATATACGTAGGAGGGAGCAATATACTGCTTCACTCTTCGGTGAAGGTATGTTCTCGAAACTTTAACAAAAGCCCGTACCGAGCTACTCAGCGTCTCTCCTGCAGAGCCTTCCACTGTAGTTTATCTATCATCTCCGTAACGCTTTCGCGATTACTAAATGATCCTGTAACGAAGCGCGCTGCTCTCCGTTGGATCTTCTCTATCTCTTCTATCAACCCTATCTGGTACGGATCCCACACTATTGAGCAGTATTCAAGCAGTGGGCGAACAAGCGTACTGTAACCTACTTCCTTTGTTTTCGGATTGCATTTCCTTAGGATTCTTCCAATGAATCTCAGTCTGGTATCTGCTTTACCGACGATCAACTTTATATCATCATTCCTTTTTAAATCACTCCTAATGCGTACTCCCAGATAATTTATGGAATTAACTGCTTCCAGTTGCTGACCTGCTATTTTGTAGCTAAATGATAAGGGATCTATCTTTCTATGTATTCGCAGCACATTACACTTGTCTACATTGAGATTCAATTGCCATTCCCTGCACCATGCGTCAATTCGCTGCAGAACCTGCTGCATTTCAGTACAATTTTCCATTATTACAACCTCTCGATACACCACAGCATCATCTGCAAAAAGCCTCAGTGAACTTCCGATGTCATCCACTATGTCATTTATGTATATTGTGAATTGCAACGGTTCTATGACACTCCCCTGCGGCACACCTGAAAACACTCTTACTTCGGAAGACTTCTCTTCACTGAGAATGACATGCTGCGTTCTGTTATCTAGGAACTCTTCAATCCAATCAAACAATTGGTCTGATAGTCCATATGCTCTTACTTTGTTCATTAAACGACTGTGGGGAACTGTATCGAACGCCTCGCGGAAGTCAAGAAACACGGCATCTACCTGTGAACCCGTGTGTATGGCCCTCTGAGTCTCGTGGACGAATAGCGCGAGCTGGGTTTCACACGACCGTCTTTTTCGAAACCCATGCTGATTCCTACAGAGTATATTTCTAGTCTCCAGAAAAGTCATTATACTCGAACATAATACGTGTTCCAAAATTCTACAACTGATCGACGTTAGAGATATAGGTCTATAGTTCTGCACATCTGTTTGACGTCCCTTCTTGAAAACGGGGATGACCTGTGCCCTTTTCCTATCCTTTGGAACGCTACGCTCTTCTAGAGACCTACGGTACACCGCTGCAAGAAGGGGGGCAAGTTCCTTCGCGTACTCTGTGTAAAATCGAACTGGTATCCCATCAGGTCCAGCGGCCTTTCCTCTTTTGAGCGATTTTAATCGTTTCTCTATCCCTCTGTCGTCTATTTCGATGTCTACCATTTTGTAATCCGTACGACAATCTAGAAAAGGAACTACAGTGCAGTCTTCCTCTGTGAAACAGCTTTGGAAAAAGACATTTAGTATTTCGGCCTTTATTCTGTCATCCTCTGTTTCAGTACCATTTTGATCACAGAGTGTCTGGACATTTTGTTTTGATCCACCTACCGTTTTGACATGAGACCAAAATTTCTTAGGATTTTCTGCCAAGTCAGTACATAGAACTTTACTTTCGAATTCATTGAACGCCTCTAGCATAGCCCTCCTCACACTACATTTCGCTTCGCGTAATTTTTGTTTGTCTGCAAGGCTTTGGCTATGTTGATGTTTGCTGTGAAGTTCCCTTTGCTTCCGCAGCAGTTTTCTAACTCGGTTGGTGTACCACGGTGGCTCTTTTCCATCTTGCTTGGCACATACTCATCTAACGCATATTGTACGATGGTTTTGAACTTTGTCCACTGATCCTCAACACTATCTGTACTTGAGACAAAACTTTTGTGTTGAGCCGTCAGGTACTCCGTAATCTGCTTTTTGTCACTTTTGCTAAACAGAAAAATCTTCCTACGTTTTTTAATATTTCTATTTACGGCTGAAATCATCGATGCCGTAACCGCTTTATGATCGCTGATTCCCTGTTCTGCGTTAATTGTTTCAAATAGTTCGGTCTGTTTGCCACCAGAAGGTCTAATATGTTATCGCCACGAGTCGGTTCTCTGTTTAACTGCTCAAGGTAGTTTTCAGATAAAGCACTTAAAAAGTTTCACTGGATTCTTTGTCCCTGCCACCCGTTATGAACTTTTGAGTCTCCCAGTCTATATCCGGCAAATTAAAATATCCACCCAGAACTATAACATGGTGGGGAAATCTACTCGAAATATTTTCTAAATTATCCTTCAGGTGCTCAGCCACAACAGCTGCTGAGTCAGGGGGCCTATAGAGACATTCAATTACCATGTCTGAGCCTGGTTTAACCGTGACCTTCACCCAAATCATTTCACATTTCGTATCTCCGTCAATTTCCTTCGATACTATTGCACTTCTTATCGCTATAAACACGCCTCCCCCTTCACTGTCCAGCCGGTCTCTGCAGTATACATTCCAATCTGAGTTTAGGATTTCATTACTGTTTCCGTCTGGTTTCAGCCAACTTTCTGTCCCTAGTACTATATGGGCGTTGTGACCGTTTATTAATGAGAGCAGTTCTGGGACCTTTCTATAGACGCTCCTGCAGTTTACTATAAGCACATCAATATTGTTATTCCCTGTTGCATTTTGCCTACTCCTACCTTGCCGCGTCTCAGGAGGCATCTTGTCGGGCCTAGGGAGGGAATTCTCTAACCTAAAAAACCCCCAATGTGCACTCCACACTTACTCTGCTACCCTTGTGGCCGCTTCCGGCGTGTAGTGCACGCCTGACCTATTGAGGGGGACCCTACATTTCTCCACCCGATAGGGGAGGTTGAGAAATGTGCACCCCAGATCTCCGCAGAATCGTCTGAGCCTCTGGTTTAAGCCTTCCACTCGGCTCCAAACCAGAGGACCGCGATCGGTTCTGGGAACGATACTACAAATAGTTAGCTCTGATTCCACCCCGCGAGCGAGGTTTCCGCCTTCACCAATTCCGCCAACCGCCTGTACGAACTGAGGATGACCTCTGAACCCAGACGGCAGGAGTCATTGGTGCCGACATGAGCAACAAGTTGCAGTCGGGTGCACCCAGTGCTCTCTATCGCCGCCGGCAGGGCCTCCTCCACAACTCGGATGAGACCCCCCGGCAAGCAGACAGTGTGAATACTGGCCTTCTTCCCCGACCTTTCCGCTATTTCCCTAAGGGGCTCCATCACCCGCCTAACGTTGGAGCTCCCAATAGCTAATAAACCTCTCCCCCCGTATGCCTGCTCGGACCTTGCTGAAGGAGCAGCCACATGTCCACTCACAGGCAGAGCGGGCTGGCGATGCCACACGGCCAGCCTCCACATTTACCCTCCGCCTCGTGCGCCGCGAACGTCGCTGAACCCGCCACTCCCCTTGGGGATACACGGCGGACATGCCGCCGCCGTCGCCCCCCGTCCACCTCCTCCAGTTTGCCGATGACACCGCCTTCCTCGCCCTTGCCCCCACCCTGCAACGCTCCCAACGCCTTCTCCAATCCCATCTTGACCGGTTCACCGCTTGGTGCAACCAGTGGTTGCTCAAGGTCAATCCCTCCAAAACCCAGGCGATCATTGTAGGCAAAACCACCCCTTCCTTCCGCCTCCTTGATTTCTATCTCACCGTCTATGGCCGTCCTATCGCCCTCACTCCCACCCTTAAGTACCTTGGCGTCACCCTCGACCGTCGCCTCTCCTGGACTCCCCATCTCCAGACGATCCAAGCCAAGGCACGTTCCCGACTCCGTCTCCTCAAGCTCCTTTCCGGCCGCACGTGGGGTCTGGACCCCTCCACAATCCTCACAACCTATAAATCCCTCATCCGCCCTATCCTTTGTTACGCCCATCCAGCCTGGATCTCCGCCCCCCCTACCTTCTATAAATCCCTCCAAATCCTTGAACGCCATGCTCTCCGCCTTGCCTATCGCATCCGTCTCCCCTCCCCCACGCGGATCCTGTATGATCTCATCCCCTTCCCCCACCTCCTCCTTTTCCTTGAAAGGATACGGATCCTGTACACCTCCCGTAAACTTGATCCTCCTCACCCGCTCGTGTCCCCGATCCTCTCCCACCCCCGCCCGCTGCCGCGCCTGTATTCCCACGTCCCACCCGGTCTCCATCTCTCCACCCTCCTTACCCTCTCCCAAGGTGGCTTCCGCCAGCTCCCCCTCCCTGATGATGTCCTCCTCCCCTGCATCTACCCCTCCTATCAACTTTGACCCTGCCCCACCCCCCACTTCCGGTGTCCTTTCCTTTCGGCACCCTCCCTCCCTTCTCTTCTCTTCCCTTCTTTTTCCCTTTCCCCGTCCCCTCCCTCCCCCTCTTCCCCCGGGCTTCCTCTCCCCCTTCCTCCCTCCCCCCCCAACTCCCCTGCCTGTGGCATCTCTGCTCTCCCCTCTCGCTCTCCCACTCCCCTTCGTCCTCCTCCTCTCTTGGCAGGTCCCTGGACTCGCACACGCTCAGTGGACATTCGCGCGCCGGAGATCACCGCCATCAGTGTATCGTGTGTGCCGTCATGTTTAGTGTTCAGTGTTCACCGTCACACTCCATCGTTCACCAGTGCCATCGTCTTCTTCAGTGTTTGTGCGTCGTGTCAACAGTTCGTAGTGTGGATTGTCATCGAGTGTGAACGGCTTCTTGTGTTTTTATGTTCATATGTCTACTGTTTTTACCCGCCGTTTTTCTAAGTGCTGTCTCTTCTCTGTTTATCTCACTGTACTCTCTTCGGCAGCAGAGCGGCGTATTGTGCTGCTGCCAGCCTACCTGATTGTTCAGGTGTCAAAATAACAATAAAGTAAAAAAAAAAAAATCCCCTTGGGGAGAGGGTGGCCCAACCACGTCCGGTACCCGCGAAGATGTCTCGACAGCAGGGACAGTGGGTGAAGCATGTAACATCTGGGGTGTACCATGCGACGCACCAGACTCCCCACTGCCGCTACACTCCGAGGCAGCAGCCTGAAGACGGCTGACCGCGGCCATCAACACGCTCAGCTGTTCGCGAACAGTGGCCAGCTCCTCCTGCGTCCGTTCACAGCAGTCACACATCCTATCCATCCTAAGGAATCGATTTACTGTAGAGAGTTAATCAACTTTTAACTAGACTGCTAATTCACTAAAGGCGGCTGATTGTTGACTAAACTGTGGTTGCTAGCCACTTCTTGTAGAAAACTATGAAAATAGCACTACCTGTCTCTGGACTGTATTCAAAACAAACACTAGCACTACTGGCGCTGTGGCTGACTAAAGGGACTCTCTCTGACTATATTCAAAACAAACAAGAAATCAATGGAACAATATTACTAGCACTCGACAATTAAAGCTTTCTAAAAGCAAAAACACACGGAAGAAGAAGTGATAAGTAAGAAAAATACAGTTAATACTTAAATTAAGGTAGCTCGCTGTACAGCAGACGTGAAGCAGGCGGCAGTTACGACGACACTATGGCTGAAAATAGTGTAACGTTTCTTTGTCCCTTTCATGTGTAGTGCAACATTTAGTACAAGTTACTTGGTCTCCCATGAAAATGTGTAACTTATTTTCTGAAATCTCAAAATAACGGATTGGTAACTTGATCATAACTTCTTTTAACGAATGACCTCTCAATTTTCAACAGTCAATACTTTGACATAACTGCGTTTATCCACAATGTCAATGAAAACTTATGAATCATGTGATTCAAATGTATTTACGACTGGCAGCGAAGTTTTATTTGATTTATGAACTTAAAAAGTACACTGAAAGGAAAGTATATTATAATACTATATTATTATACTATCGAAACCGTCGCTTGCAAGATCTGATTCACTTGGCACCTATTCCATGTGATAACTAAGAATATAAAAAATCACGACTCATTGGCTGGTAAGCGACGACAGTCCTATAGTTATTCAAATGTATTCTGGTAGTTGTCTGACAAGCCGATAGGGTTACCGGAGCGCAAATGCGCTGCTTCTTGGACTCGGGTAGGAGCACCGGCCCCAGATCGAATCCGCCCGGCGGATTTACGACGAGGATATGGTTTTTAGGTGGTTTTCCACATCTCGCTACTTGAATACCGGACCAGTCCCCTCGTTCTGCCTCAGGTACTACACTCGCAGACATTTGAAAACGTTCGCACTATTTCGTGGCTTACACTAGACCCACACCGCTGGAGTACACTAATTCCATTCTTGGGGGGGGGGGGGGGGGGTCGTAGTAACACGGCCGACCTCGCGTTTAAGAGGGATAAAGGCCCAAAGGACATGATGATGATGATTCTGGTAGTTGTCTGATACTTGAATATACATAGAGAAATTGTGAGGCGGGAGAATTTTTTTCTCATATTTATTATAAATTACAAGTACCGTACACAGGACGTTCTATTTCAAGACAATTGATTTGAATATGAAACCAGTAGAGTCTGCTTTGTTCTCGGTGCTTTGCTAGGAGTTCTAAATTAAAGGTTTCCATACCTTAGGGCCAGTCCATGCGCAGCGATCTATCTGTCCAGATATCTGTGCACATCACACCTGCGCAGATAGATCATAGAGTATGGACAGGAGATCTGCGTAGATAGAGATGTGCGCAAACCCGGAACTTAGAGCGAAACTGCTCAAATCTGTGGCATTAACCACATGTGCGCAGACGAATCGCAGCGTGTGGACAGCAGATCGACGCAAATCTGGCACGAAACATGTTTACGTCAGCTGTCTGTTCGGTCAAGTGTTCGTCGTCTGTGTGTGCACATTGAATTTTAAAATGGCAGTTACACATCAACTGAAATGTATAGGAGACACAGAAGTTTCTGTAAAATTAAGAGCAAGGAGTACAGCGATCGAGATAAAAAGGTAGTTGCTTATAACTGTTAGATAGTGAAGTTACGATCCTGCAACAGTGAACAGTGCCTCCAGGAACATAAGGATTCTTACACTTCTACTGCTTCCTAATATAATATATGGTTCATAACAAGAATGTATTAGTGATAACTGTAGAGTTCACTACCACAGTACCAGTACAAAACTTTCTAGATACTCTACAATCCCTGTCTACAATTCAGAATGGAGCTTTTTCATTCTTGTGCAAAGGTCTGTAACAGATTGCTGGTAGAGATCATGCAGTCAATTGAAAATCTCGACTCAGTAACAAACTTAACTATAGCTTATCAGCAACACCTGTTGTTTCGCAGAATATACTGAGTTTCAAACACATTTCAAACTGTAAAAATGTAATACAGTTATCTGTAACTTGTCAGAACTGATACATCACAGAAATCCACCTTTTGGAAAGCGTAAATAACTTCGCATTTTTTGGGTGTGATTTCATTCAATGCATTTTTTCGAAATTGCAGTAGAAAATTCTGTATCCTTAAATGTTCTTCCTGTTTCCATGAATCTTCATGTAACCGTCAGCCGGTTGCGGTGGTCTCGCGGTTCTAGGCGCGCAGTCCGGAACCGCTCGACTGCTACGGTCGCAGGTTCGAATCCTGCCTCGGGCATGGATGTGTGTGATGTCCTTAGGTTAGTTAGGTTTAACTAGTTCTATGTTCTAGGGGACTGATGACCTAAGATGTTAGGTCCCATAGTGCTCAGAGCCATTTGAACCATTTTTTTTGTAACCGTCAGCCGCTCGTGTTACGGGATTAGGAAGATTAGGATTGACTTTCATTCCAGACGGGCGTCAACAGATAATTACGTGTCTCGAAATCCGTCCACAAATAATTACGCCCAGCAACTCGCGAACCACATTTATGTGCAAAAACTGTCTTCACTTACGCAGCCAGTGTCTAGATCATTTTGATCAGTCTTCCTGTTCCTTACACTTTTCTGCATTTGTATTGCGCATCATACCACAACAGAATTTTCTGCATTACAAATTTCCGAATAAGTGATGGTTGGTTGGTTGGTTTGGGGAAGACCAGACAGCTTGGTCATCGGTCTCATCGCATTAGGGAAGGATGGGGAAGGAAGTCGACCGTGCCCTTTCAGAGGAACCATCCCGGCATTTGCCTGGAGTGCCGAATAAGTGAAACTAACATTAATGTTGCGAGAGTGTAGTTGCTTGCTGTTGTATTCTTTGTTCTA
Organism: Schistocerca nitens; assembly: GCF_023898315.1. Taxonomy (NCBI): domain Eukaryota; kingdom Metazoa; phylum Arthropoda; class Insecta; order Orthoptera; family Acrididae; genus Schistocerca; species Schistocerca nitens. The sequence goes on along the minus strand of NC_064616.1, from coordinate 353,189,666 downwards.
GACCTACAGACCAGGGGCTAGCAGTAGACTACAACTCGTGTCGTGTAGACACGCCACATTTGCAGCACTTAATTGCATATACAGACATTTGCGCCGATATCTCTGCAGACAGACTGTTGTGTGTGAACGGGCCTTTAGGCTAGCGCTGGGCAAATGTGAGAATGCGAGCGCGCGTTTGCAGTGTCTGCCCGTAGTTTCACCACATCTTCGTCCTTCACACCTCCCACGTAGCGGGCTGTGAGTTCCCCCTACACCACCGTAAACCCTTCTAGCATCGATCGCTTCCAAGTGACACGAGCGCGGTAACGCTAACTGTTGACCCAGTGTTTTAGATTTTGATATCTTGAGGTCTCATTTGTTGTAATACGACAGAATTAGTGAGGAAGAAAATGGTCGAGAAGGAGTTAACAACCTATAAAAAATGTCCAACGAATCAGTAAGCTTCAACACACATTGGTATAAAAATGACTTTTCTATCGAAGAACAAAGCGGCTCCCATAGATTATTTTGCAACATAAAATTACTGGTCTCCAAGAAGTATAATGTGAAGGGACATTTTCAAATGTTTCATCAGAATTTCGTCACCTGCTTGAATACAAACAAAGGAAAGTCAAACTTCTCTAGATAAGACAGAACGGACAGAAAGAAGCAAGCATTCATGTAGGTAGACACCTCATGTTTTTAAATTATCACTAAAAACGATAACGTTTTATGTTGTTTGTCCTCGGTTTTATCTTCTCCTTTTAACGTAGTTACGAGAAGAAAATTACGCGATGCATAATGGTACTGCAATGAAACGCACTTTCAGCATTGAAGAGTTTTTGGAATAATACTTTGTGCCTAATGCAACAGTTTTAAGTCCAGTGGGAATTCCTCTTTTTGAAATATTTCCTCATTAAAGGAGAACTTTCTACAGACGTACTGAATAAATGGCTAACGACGTGCAGTCGCCGAAAAAAAGCAAGAATATGATATTTGTTAAAGCTGAATTCAGCGTAATGGAGGAACTTCTTCATTTAATTTAAATACTTGACACAACTACAGCCAATAACATTTTTCTGTCTTAGAAAGTGTAATCGATAAGCGTCGCCTTGGTTGGCAAAACCTTTCGCCAGTCGTAAGGTACGGAATTCCTTCAGTGAAGAAGTGAAATGATCGTTTGGCTGTGATGGCGGGGATTCCACCTGGGGACTTTCGACTGTCGAACTGCAAACCTTTTCAGTTGAAGTCACATTAGACGACTTGTGCGTCGATAATGATGAAATGATTACGACGACAACACAAGACTCAGTCCCCGGCAGAAGAAAATTTTCGATCTGGGCGGGAATCGAACCCGGGCCCGGTGGAGAGCAGTCATACGCGCTGACCACTGACTTAAGGCGGCAGACTCCAGCAATAATTGGTCACAACTATGAAGTCGTTGTTTTGGCGAGAAGAAAGTTGAAAGAATTTGGTATCAAAGGCGATACATCAGCAATAAATTGCGTTCCATATCACTTTAAACTGCCAGAAAAACTCTTCGTTATAAATCACAAATCATATAGTCATATCGCATGGTGTGGGCAGTCTGAATTCGATTTTAATATATTTTTAGCCAGTTTTGCAGCGGAAATTGAAAATGCATAGAGAAACTGACATTGAACTGCAGCCAACCTGGAAATATTTTACCATAATACTTCCCGTGAACAGTTCCCGCCGGTGTTTATAGGTTACTCGACTGTGTAGCCTGCTTCGAGCGAAACACATACGTGAAAGCCTTTTTTTTTTCAGTAATCAGACTAACGAAATGAAACGTTAGGTGTTGTCTCATTTTCGTTTATCTACCGGAGCAATTCGTCTGATGAGCAATAACTTCACTCCAACATAGAGATGTTACTAAAAAGACATTTTAACTGCTGTGTGGTATATAGACTGAATGTAGTATGTTGATAGGTGGTTAATAAGTAGTTGGTCTTCTTTGTTTATTACCATATCTGTGTCTTTTACTTGTGGTAAACAAATTAACAATATTTTGCAAGTTTCTGAAACTGTGTGGACTAAAACTGTAGGTAAATATAGGCACATACTGCCACTAGCAGGACGGTTGCTGCAGCAGGAAAACTTTTCCCGCGACAGAAATGAGGCACACGCATGGCGCTTTGAAGGCGACTGCCCTGTCCACGGTGACCGCAAGCCACCAATAGGGCAGTTCTCTGGCCGAGTCCTGCCGTAGACACCTATAGTCGTGTAACACTCATTGTGGATGATTTGCAGATTATAACACAATTACCCACTGTCCAATTGTATTTATTTGCCGATGTACAGAAAAACTGTAGTTTATTTTAATAATTTGTGCAAGAATCAAATATCCTATATTCCAGTTATAGATAACAGGGTGTAATGTAAAAAGTAAATAAAGAAATAAATGTCCAAACGTATTTCTCGACTTGTGGATCTGGACGTCAATTCCAGTGTTCATACGATTATACCAAAACAGTTTCTTCATTTGCATCTTAACTCTGGAACGGGAAAAAAATGGTTCAAATGGCTCTGAGCAGTATGGGACTTAACATCTGTCATCAGTCCCCCAGATCTTAGAACTACTTAAACCCAACTAACCTAAGGACATCACACACATCTATGCCAGAGGCAGAGTTCGAACCTGCGACCGTAGCGGTAGCGCCGTTCCGGACTGAAGTGCCTAGAACGGCTCGGCCACAACGGCCGGCTGGAACGCAAACTTACACAATATAGGAATAGTCCAAAAGGTGATCATGTTTCCTAAATATAAGAACAGAGACTCAGATGATCAGGACAAAGGCTTTCCTTATAACCACGACTTGCTTGCAGAAGGAAAACATTGTCGTTGTGAGAATCGCACAGAATAAGAAATTAAATGCACAAGAAAATCATGAAAATCTCACATACTGCCACACAGAGCATGTAATACTTAAACTTTTAAATATTTAAAAAAAAAAATAAGGCTTGTTTATGTAGTGTTCCCCAGTGGTAATGAAAATTCGGGAAACACGTTCTCCAGGCGACTACGGAGTAATTATCATGTAACAAGTTAATGTAATTGAAGTAGTAATAAAACTGAAAGTAGGGCAACGAAGGTGTAGTCCGGAAGAAATACCTAGAGTAAATTTCAAAGCCCACTCCAAATAAGCGTATAATAATTTGAGTCTCTTGAATTAATTGTAAGTTTAATTTAACAGGCGATCAAAAACTTTCAGTTCGAAGGCCGTACAGTCCATAATCTGTATACCAAAATCGCATAATCGCCGTGAGCACTGAGGCAATCACCCAATCGACGCACCAGGTTGTTAAACTCCGTGGTCTGCTGCGTGAAGAAGTCCGTAACTGCCTGCAGCACATCCTTGTCCGACGGGAATCGTTGACCTTTCAAGGCCTTTTTTAAGAGGTCGAAGGCATAATAATGGCACGGGGAGAGATCGGGACTATTGGGCGGGTGCTCGAGTGTCTCCAACTGCATTTGGTGGAACTTCTGAATTACATTCGCGGTATTGGAATGTGCATTATCATGTATCAGCAGCACCAATCGTCGCAATTTTAGATAGACATACTACTACCCCATACATATTTTTCATTCTCTGATGAATGTCTACCGGCGTCTGCCCTTCGGAATCCAAAAAATTAATAACAACACGCTGGTCCTGTTTAGATGTATTTGGTAATAACGTTGTCATATTTCACGTTTCCGTATTTTTACTGCAGGGACGTAGGAAACGCGCGAAAGCCACACTAATCACTTTCTTACATGTCGGTGCTTATATACCTGACCTAAGTCGTACTGCGTTGCATACACGCTGAAGCAGCGCCTGAAAAATGGGAACTTTTCATCACCCCTTACAGCAGACATAGAAATGAGCTCCGTTGCAGTAATATGGAAGTACAGGGAATGATTAAGTAACCATAATAATCCCGGGATTCATCAACTTCAGTTTCTGTCTTCTAAAAACTTTCTGAAACGAGAGACTTCCATGCTGATATTCATACAACGATTTTGAAGTGGAACAGTTCCATTACTAGCCTTCGCAGGAAACTTTAGGTGCTATATTTTGCAACTTCTGTATGACCTGAGAGGAGAAACAATGTTTCCCCCAGACAATGAAGCCTCAGAGCCCTATTGTAGTTCAGAGAGAGTGTTTGACGTTCATCAAGTAACAGACAGTGCACAAACGACGAGCCAAAGTTCTGCCAAAAGACCATAAAATTTTACGACAGTATAGGATATGAATTTTTGTCTCGGTGGAGCTGTGGAATCCTTTTAGAGGGATATTAACGAAGCAAGCCTGTTTTATGCACGTCAACTTCTCCAGTCAACGTTCCATTTGTCTCCGAATGAGTAATAATGGACAACCAGAAAGCGAACCTGAGATTAATAGAGTACGTAATTCTTTTTAAATCATCGTTTCTTGTGGAAGAATGGATTCGTTATTGCTTGAATGATTCATTTATGGCAACATATTAACTACTCTTGTGAAGGAAATACCTTTAGTTTAGGAATGATCCTAAATAGATAATTTCATACAAAGAGTAGTTTTATAATAACTCCCATACAGTTCTGCTTATGCTAGATATAATATTGAAACGTTTATGTATTGCCAGTGCTGCATTCAAATGCATTACTTTAATTACTCATTCCCACTAGAATTCGTTGCACTTAGGTGCGTTATTTATTAAATAATTTCTAGATTAACAGTGCTTTCGCAACACATAACAAACTGCAGTACACACTGAAGCACAACATACATTCACAAACAGATAAACTCACGCAATCAGACATTTACAGAATAGTATTTTTACATGCAATGCCCTCACTGTAGACGACCTGTTAGAAACTTTCAAAAAAGATACAATGGACACATAAAGGCTACCACACACCATAAACAGCCACCCCCATAAGGAACACTAGCCACCCATTACGTGATATCTCGAGTGTTCTTCATACATTACACAACATGGTCAATGGATACCAAATGGACTTTTACGAGAAACTGGAATTTTTCGCAGTGGGTTGCTAAATGATAAGTAAGAAAGTAAAAATGTAAATTTTTTGAAAAATTTCTCCAATGCTGAATCCCTATTTTTCGCATAAAAATGTCTTAACATGACTGTAATCAAGAAATACTAAATAATTATGCTATTTAATACGTGGCATGACATAAATATACATATATAGAAAAGTTTCATATTCACTCTTTGTGCTGTATAATAAATGGGAATTAGTATACCCTCGCAGTTAAGAGTCTCTGGAATTACACTACTGGCCATTAAAATTGCTACTCCAAGAAGAAATGCAGATGATAAATGGGTATTCATTAGACAAATCCATTATACTAGAACTGACATGTGATTACGTTTTCACGTAGTTTGGGTGCATAGATCCTGAGAAATCATTAATCAGAACAACCACCTCTCACCGTAATAACGGCCTTGATACGCCTGGGCATTGAGTCAAACAGAGCTTGGATGGCGTGTACAGGTACAGCTGCCCATGCAGCTTCAACACGACACCACAGTTCATCAAGAGTAGTGACTGGAGTATTGTGACGAGCCAGTTGCTCAGCCACCATTGACCAGACGTTTTCAATTGGTGAGAGATCTGGAGAATGTGCTGGCCAGGGCAGCAGTCGAACATTTTCTATATCCAGAAAGGCCCGTACAGGACCTGCAACATGCGGTCGTGCATTATCCTGCTGAAATGTAGGGTTTCGCAGAGATCGAATGAAGGGTAGAGCAACGGGTCGTAACACATCTGAAATGTAACGTCCACTGTTCAAAGTGCCGTCAATACGGAGAAGAGGTGACCGAGACGTATAACCTATGGCACCCCATACCATCACGCCGGGTGATACGCCAGTATGGCGATGACGAATACACGCTTCCAATGTGCGTTCACCGCGATGTCGCCAAATACGGATACGACCATCATGTTGCTGTAAACAGTACCTGGATTCATCCGAAAAAATGACGTTTTACCATTCGTGCACCCAGGTTCGTCGTTGAGTACACCATCCCAGGCGCTCCTGTCAGTGATGCAGCCTCAAGGGTAACCGCAGCCATGGCCTCCAAGCTGACAGTCCATGCTGCTGCAAACGTCGTAGAACTGTTCGTGTAGATGGTTGTTGTCTTGCAAGCGACCCCATCTGTTGACTGAGGGATCGAGACGTGGCAGCACGATCCGTCACAGCCATGCGAATAAGATGCCTGTCATCTCGACTGCTAGTGATACTAGGCCATTGGGATCCAGCACGGGGTTCCTTATTACCCTCCTGAACTGACTGATTCCATATTCTGCTAACGGTCATTGGATCTCGACCAACGCGAGCAGCAATGTCGCGATACGGTAAACCGCAATCGCGATAGGCTACAATCCGACCTTTATCAAAGTCGGAAACGTGCTGGTACGCATTTCTCCCCCTTACACGATGCATCACAACAACGTTTCACCAGGCAACGCCGGTCAACTGTTGTTTGTGTATGATCTGTTGTAGACTTCCCTCATGTCAGCACGTTGTAGGTGTCGCCACCGGCGCCAACCTTGTGTGAATGCTCTGAAAAACTAATCATTTTCATATCACAGCATCTTCTTGCTGTCGCTTAAATTTCACGTCTGTAGCACGTCATCTTCGTGGTGTAGCAATTTTAATGGCCAGTCGTGTATGTAAACATTTGTGAGTGTCAAATGATGATGTGTTTTTTACTTTGCTTTGTGTGTCAGACAAACATATATCCAGCGAAAACGTAAGCAAACACACTAATGAAATGATTTAAACATACAGCTAACCTAAGATACACAGTAAAATAAATGTAGCTTCGTGCACATGGTTATATTTCGTTACATGACATGACTGACATACCTAGCTAATGAACCTCATAAGTCTTCAGATCAATGTAATGTACATGTAACATTAACACACCTGATGATAGCAGCATGCTGCCGAAACGGGTCGTGCTAATAAATATTAGTAAAAAGTGACAGTACAGATTATATCATAAATTTACGATACTGTCGCAAACGTCACGCATTTCCATATAACATGTATAAAATTGAAGTAATTGCGTCATTTTTATTTGAAAAATTGGCTGCACAAGTTGGATAGCATAAAATAATGAAATGATCAATGACATTGATCGCCGGGAGCCAGACCAAGGTAACTGGGGTCACCGAGTTGCAAGCCTTTTCAGTCGGCACCAAACTGGACAAATTGTGTGTCGATTATGATGAAGTGATGATGAGGACAACAGAATACCCGCTTCCCGAGGGGAAGAATTCTCAGACCAGGCCGGGTATCAAACTCAGGCCCTCTACACGGCACTCAGATACTGTGACCCATTTCTTATTTTTTTTATACGAACCTTCCTGGCGTCCTAAGGGAGGAGTGGGCCCAAGGAGGGCAAGGGTCACAACACGAACCCGATTCCTGGCCACCACGTTCCGATCCACCCTCCAGGAAACAAGGAAAGTGAAGGCAACGCGAAGAAGGGGTACAATGAACATCAATGGTTTATTTATTTATTTCTCATATTTTAAATTAGGGTCAACACCACCGTGAATAGCAGGAAACCTGAGCGGCGCGGCGAGGAGAAGGTCGTAGCAAGATTTAAGACACACGGAGACTATAGACGTATAAATCTTCCTGGCAGATTAAAACTGTGTGCCCGACCGAGACTCGAACTCGGGACCTTTGCCTTTGGCGGGCAAGTGCTCTACCATCTGAGCTACCGAATCACGACTCACGCCCGCTACTCACAGCTTTACTTCTGTCAGTACCACGTCTCCTACCTTCCAAACTTTACAGAAGCTCTCCTGCGAACCTTGCAGAACTAGCACTCCTGAAAGAAAGGATATTGCGGAGATCTGGCTTAGCCACAGCCTGGGGGATGTTTCCAGAATGAGATTTTCACTCTGCAGCGGAGTGTGCGCTGATATGAAACTTCCTGGCAGATTAAAACTGTGTGCCCGACACTGGCAGAAGTAAAGCTGTGAGTACTGGGCGTGAGTCGTGCTTCGGTAGCTCAGATGGTAGAGCACTTGCCCGCGAAAGGCAAAGGTCCCCAGTTCGAGTCTCGGTCGGGCACACAGTTTTAATCTGCCAGGAAGTTTCATATCAGCGCACACTCCGCTGCAGAGTGGAAATCTCATTCTATAGACGTATAGTTTTTCCGAGAAGAACATTCCGATAACCAGAGAATATATAGGTTCTAAGTGTAGAAGACAGAGGGATCAACTGTTCACGATATGAACACCCCAGGTTTGGGGTGGGTTAAGAAAGACACTGCAAAGGAAACAGGGAAGAATTGTCTGAATTTTGGGTTGCGGACAAATGGGCAGTGACGGTCATTAATGAATTGCGAAAAACCAAGGATATGTTTCTAGCCATCATCAAACAAGTAGTGAGCTGCGTGTCCACAAAATCACTTCACAAAATTCGTCTTCGCTTGCGGTAAGTATTCCGCAGTTGATTAGGTATCTGATGAGAAGTCGTACGGTTAATTGAGGAGAACGTCTGTCTCACCAATAACAAGACACCTCTTGCCAATCTGCACACAAGGCGATGCTCGTCTGTCTCCAAAACATCACAGGCGACACACAACGTGGTGTCTGCGTGGTGAATCCCGTGAAGGCGTGACCGGCGTACTAGCTTCCCATTGACAGTAAGATACCACGCAGACGGGACGTCAGTGTCAAGATAAGAAGCGCACACCGATTGCCAAACAGCACGCCAGTCAACGTGGAAATGCTTCCCCTCAACCACATTCGCTGAGCTGTGGTGCTGAAAAAAAGCCACAGATCGCCTTCGTGGATGTCAAGTGCGCTGGCGTTATCGCAGTAAGGATATTGCTCAGTTCGTGGAAGAAGTGGCGGAAGTTAAAGAAGGACTTCCGGACGTTCGAAAGAGGGATAGCTGCTGAGAGAGATTGTGGTGCAAGGGCCTCCAGCAGTTGGCTGGTAAGGCACGTAGGACAACAGCGCAACAGTGCCTGTGAAACCCAATGAAAAGGGCTATCGCTCTCTCAGACACATAATGCAGACCTAAACCGCCCCTGCACCACGGAAGGGTGACGGTCTCGTACCGTATATTGAACAGCAACCCATGGCAAAAAAAATCAAACCAATGCCACTGGCATGCAGCGGGACATGGATGGCGGAATAGGAAGTGTCTGCGCCACGTGGGGAATACGTGATTCCAAATATACATTTACAAATTGTGTCTGTTGCAGAAGATCGAGTGCTCGTAAACGTTGATCTAAGAACCCATCACGTAGCTGGGAGAGTAGGCGCCTGCAGTTGAGGGCAATCGTGCGCTCATATCACTTGCGAAATCGAGTCCTAAGCATCGGATAGTATCAGTTACACGTAAAGTAGCAGTGCTATCCGCAGGAAGCCCCGCAACTATAGCTATGGCGCTCGATTTGCGAACGTTAAGGCAGCTAGCAGAAGTCTCGCCGTAGGCGGTAACCCATGTCAGTGACTCCCTGACTTCAGCACCGCGACGAAGAACGATGACGAGATCGTCTGCACAAACAGTGCAGCTGAATACATTGTCTCCAAGAGACATCATAGAGATGCGTCGACGCAGGCCGCAGAACAACACTTCCACGCCGAAAGCATACAACAGTATAGAGAGCGGGCAGCCTTGACGCACTGATCGACGGACCGAGATAGTTGGAGTGAGACGGCCATTACACCGTACACGAGACGTAGCTCCACGAAGGAGACGCATTACGACGTCGATGGTAGAAAAGGGTATCCCATACTGCAGAGTATCCCTTCCAGGTAGTTGTGATCGACCCGATCGAACGCCTGGCTCAAGTATTGAGCTGCCAAACGTCCAGGCGTACGACGAGCGTGATCAAGAGCGTTTACGTCCCAATAGCGACAGAGGACAATGGGTGGCTCTAGTAAGGACCTGCAAGGCGAGGCAGCTGCAGCAGCCGTCATGAATGTGGTCCAGTGGGCGACGGACGGACCCCTCTCACCCCCATGATCACACTAGGCGGCATGGTGCAGCAGGCAGCGAACGGAAGAAGCCTGGCACACCACTAGTGCACTAGCACCCGGCAGCACACTGCGGAGTGTCTTAATGACTTTGCGATTGCATTATACGAAGTCAAGAAGTGATCCGAAACTAAACAAGAGTATCCCTGTACTACGAAGTGTAAATTACGTCCTCCTCAGAGCATAATTCACCGACTTCCTGTCCTCTGAATTTTTTTGCGATATCGATCAGCTATTACCATTTTATAAACAATTTCCAACAACAATTTCCATTAATATTACGCTCTCCGAATTGACAAGTCAATTACACAGCAAAAATTCGGAATTGCCGCCAAAATTCGAAATTCCCGCCAGTAGTGTAGGTGGGGGATGTGGAGGGGGAGGGGGCTGGGATCCACGTGCAGGCTGACGAAAACACATGCCATCATCTGGGGATGGGGGTTCTTAGGGGTGGTAAGTAATTCATCAATTTAATTAATTTGCATATCAGTTTGATATCAAAATTACACCCTTGCCGCCAACTCCCTACTACTTTCGCTTTCATCATTTCTTCGCTCAAGCATAAAACATTCTAATATGATAGATTGTGTCTTTGAAGGTTTCGCAGCCCTTTCTTCTTGAAGCACCACAACTGCATGAGTTTGTGGAATGGGTGTTAAGAACAACATCGACATTCTTAACTTAAGTGAAAATGTGTCATGGGACTGAAATCAAAATCCTAAGTCAGTCTGTTTCAGAAACGATGATACAGAATACATGAGAGTAGCCCAAAGGCAAAAGTCGGAAACTGCCTGACAAGCGAAACTGAGAAAATCGTGAAAAGCTATTGAAGTTAAACAGTTCACATCTTTTCTAAAAGTCAGTAAAAAATATTTAGTAACACAGTATTACTGGTTGATATCTGTGATTATGTTCAATACGTTAAAACTTAAGTATTGACTTAGTGGTTTTTGCCCCCCATTTATGCAGTTAGCAGGTTGTTGAAACTTATCGATCCAATTACAAAACAAATGCTAGGTTGCAAAAGCCTCTGTTCGGTGATATGTTAGGAAAGAGAGAAATGCGAAATTCAATTATTGCGAATATAAACAGAATACATTTTATTTCAAAGAGAAGTCAGAAAATTCTAAAAAATTTGCATATAAAAATACGAATGCGACATTATTTTACAAGGAAAAACTGACTTATTTAACGTCAAAAAGAGAACAAATATGAATGTTCAACATTAGATTTAAAAGAAATACACTATCGCGGTTTTGACATCACAAGATATTGCAGAGAATAAAATATGCTCCAAATTGCATCTTAGTAAAACAATGACAAAATTTTAGAAAATAATAAAATTGTCGGAAAACTTTATCTTGGTCAAAACAGTGACAAAAAATTCTAGAAAATAAAAGTAGTTGAAAATTACTTTTAAGTAACATCGACCTCAAGACTGCCCAACAACTTGAAATTGCTTCTGGCTTCTTCTGATAGTGGGTAGCGGCAGGAGTGACTCTAGGAGCGCATCCCCTCTCGTCTAAACCTCAGTGTAGAATTTGAGATTGTTGTTGGTCGCCCAGTCTTCACCAAAGAGAAGCTCCAAAAGCTTTGAAGTCTCCGAATTTCGTTCCTAAAAGTTCTACACTAGCTGTGATTGGTATTGGGCCGTTTCCTTTGTTGAAATTTTTTCCCCTCTTCGGGATGCTCCTCCCGTCTCCATCTTCAAAGTTGTCTTCTTGTTTTTAATTTTCGTGGACTCGATTTTTTTGGTCTTTAAATCAGGAAGTGCCAGTACCCAGTAATTGTCACTAATCCGTCCACGTATGTCATAACCATTAGTGTTAACACACTTTACATTGTGTAACCTTGCTTTAATGATAGTTTTCATGTTCTTATCTTTTTATTTTAGAAATATTTCTTTTCCACTGATCACGACTCCCTTTTCCGGGAGGTACCGTTGCCCTCGGCCTCTTTTTGGTCATTTGCAACTACTACGATGGGTTCGACTTCTTGCAGAATTGCTACAATTTCAATTGCTCCCACTTCGTTTTTACCACCTTCTGCAGTTAAACCACCTAGAAAATCACTTATTCTCTTCAAAACACCCACGCAGATACATCAGCGAACATCCTACTGATCAGCTCAACTGTGCTTACCAGCTTATATTTCGAAAACGCATCGGTAGCGAGAGCTTCATTGTTGCGAACATCGCAGCCACCATAACTCTGAATAAGGAAAACATCTCTTCTAATCGTAACAGACTGAAAGGTAGCTTTGTATATCTAGACTGGTAAGTCTGACGTCAGTTGGCGTGGTTTGCATCCGGACATGGCACGGCGACCGCTATGCCTGTTGAATTTGCAGAGTTTTGAAAATGTTGGATATTTAGCGGGCTTTGCACTCGAAAACAACGTACAGTTAACGGCTTTTTCAACCGAACACGATTTTCTGCAGCCATTTTCAATGGTTCACAGCGGGTTTTGCACGCTGAAACCTATTCCACCCTCTAGGCGCTGAAAAAGTCTATATGGCAGTGTACTCAACACAAAATTGATAAAAACTGCATTCAGCGGCTTTTGCATCTGGGCTCCTCAAGCTTTCGAGTTGCTTTAGAGTATGTAGTATAGTTGGGCTGTTACAGAGGAGGACCCTCTTTGCACCGACGAAGCACCGTAGAAGAATCTCTATTTGTCCGATTACCTGTATGTTCGGCTCACCGTCATGCTATGTTGTTGGAGAACCAAGTCAATTCCACGAAGCGAGAGATGAGCAACTCAATCTGTAGAGCCTCGCAGCATACCCTCGATATAGACGAGTGTAACATCATGCACCAAAATACGCAAAGAGGCTTAAGTTATATGAATTCCATGAAAGAATGCTAGTAAAGTTCGATTCACCCACGATGGCCGCTGCCGACAACACAATTTTTGCTGGTAACTCTCCAGTACAATTGATTAACGATAGATCTTTAACAAACTACAGTAATAACTGAGGTAGAAAATAGTCCACACAGGGAATACCTCATATAACGGTCATGAGAACAAATTTTTTAAAATACAAGAATCGTCACAGCGTCTGTTCTTCCCGAGCACTATCTCGCTTTACTATATATATATATATATATATATATATATATATATATATATATATATATATATATGGTATTTCACTGTAAAAATACAGCAACCAGCCACTTATTAATGCGTTTTATTTATGCCAATATGCATTTCGGGTTTGCACCCATCTTCAGCTGGCAAATTACATGGATCTTCAATTACTACAGTAGTACAATCTCGACAGCAGTTTGGATGCTGCAGCAGGCCTGTGCAAAAGCAACGATTCCAATCATTTACTTCAATTTCGCGAGTTTAAAGTTACGCACTATCAGTTGTTCATTTTACTTACATTCTCCTCTCCTTGGTTTTTCTTGGCTTTTCTTCTTTTTTGCAACAATACAAACAATTTTTATCACGTATTTTACACAGGCGCACTGCGTTATCCACCATGTTGTCGACTGACAGTTTTTATTCACATACAAACGGTTTATCTATGGAAAGAGTTATATTTTACGAAAGTTTTGAGGTTCTAAGATAAGCTACTGTTTTCTAAACATTGACTTGGGTGATAGAAGTATTCTAAGTATGATGTATACAATTTTTTTTGGCAGTATTTAAGATAATAAACTAACATAACACATTTATACAAAGCAGTACTTCATACATTTACAATATAACAAAGATAGAATTAAGATTTTTATGTTTTATATTATTACATGCATTTTTTTGGTTTATATTTGATTATGTTATTTCTTGATTGTGCTTAGTAAGTGGTTTGATAAGTAGAGTGTGGAAGTTTTTCAAAAATATTCGGTTTGGCAGCTATGTTTGGTCGTTAAGTATGTCAGAAGGGGATTCATGTTTATGTGAATAAATTTCGATTTCTTCTAGGAGGTTCATTCTTTTTCCTTTGTTGGCTAGGTGGAGAACTTGTAGGTTATGGGATATGTCTGTTACTTGATGTTCTTCTTCTGCTACATGTTGAGCGAATGTGGATTTATTTAAGTTTTTTAAACGAAGAGCATCCATGTGTTCTCGAAACCGTATGCTGAAGTTTCTCCCTGTTTGGCCTATGTATGTTTTTGGACATGAGTTGCAGTTAAGTTTGTATATTCCTGATTGATTGTACGGTTTGGTATTATTTTTAATGTTATGGATAGCTTTGTCCTTTATTTTGTTATTTGTATAGTAGCTGATTTTGATATCTGTTCCTCGTAACTGGTTTGCTATTTTATATGACAGCTTTCCTACAAATCGCAAGCTTACATATTTTTCTTTCGGCTGTGTTGTGGTATTCTTTAATGTTTTTTGTTATTGTATTTGTTTATGTGGGGATTTATCTTAGAGTTTAGTTCATCTATTAATTTTGGATTGTAACCATTATTGTAAGCAATTGCTTTGATTGTGTTTAGTTCTTCTATTTGGTCAGCTGGTTCTAGTGGTATTTTGTGCATTCTGTTTAGCATTGCTCTGTATGAAGCCGTCTTATGTTTATCCGGGTGGCGGGATGATTTATTAATTGTGTTGTCTGTGTATGTTGGTTTCCTGTATACTTGAAATTTGTGTTTGTTGTTGGAGTTACTTATGCAGAGATCCAGAAAATTTAAACCTACTTCTGTTTGGTGTTCTACAGTGAAGATGATGTTCTGATGCATTTTATTCATTTCTTTTGCAAGGTTATCAATTTCTTCTGCTGTGCCATCAAATAAGATTATTATATCAACAACATACCTTTTGTAATAAATTATCTTGTTTACTATCTGGGGGTTTTCTTTAAAAAATTTACATTCTAAGTTATTGATGAAAATATCTGCAAGCAAACTGGCAAGGCAGCTACCCATAGCCAGGCCCTCTTTCTGCAGGTACATTTTGTTATTAAAAGAAAAATAGTTGTCATAGTACTAGTGTTAATAGATCAATGAATTCATATATTTCTGGTAATGCCAAATTTTTATGTTTAAGTAAATTGTTTTTAATTATTTCTATTGTTTCTTTGACCGGTATGTTTGTGAAGAGGTTTGTGATGTCAAGTGCTGCAAATCCAGCAGTATCAGGAATCTGAATTTCCTTTAGGCAATTAATAAGTTCATATCTGTTCTTTACTGAGTATGTCTCTTCAAATTTGAATGTGTTGCTAAGGATCTCATTCAGTTTCTTGCTGATTTTATAAGTTGGGCTGCTCCGAGAATTAACAATTGGACGTATGGGACAGTTAACTTTATGGGTCTTGGGTTGTGCTCGTAGACGTGGTGCATAAGGGTTCATAACAGTGCATTCATGTATATCTTTTGCATTTAAGAGAAAATCACTTTTATTCATCATATTTTTAAGATTATTCTGTAACTTAAGATTGGGATCAGACTGAATTTCTACTATATTATTGTTACTGAAAAATTCAATGGCTTTTCTTACAAATTCACTTTCATACATTACAATAATAGCATTGCTTTTATCTGCTTTTACTACTAAAGCTTTATTGTTGCTTGGTTTCTTATTAACACTTTTAAGTATTGTACTGTCATGGTGCTTTATACTATTATTATTATTTGCTTTCTCTATTTGTTTGGTGATAAAATTGGTAACTTTGTGGCCTATGGCAATCTGATCATTCTGAGTTAGTTTTGCAGTATTATCCCATAACC
The DNA here is from genome assembly GCF_023898315.1 of Schistocerca nitens. Classification (NCBI taxonomy): domain Eukaryota; kingdom Metazoa; phylum Arthropoda; class Insecta; order Orthoptera; family Acrididae; genus Schistocerca; species Schistocerca nitens. The sequence continues at coordinate 353,173,974 of NC_064616.1, read as the reverse complement.
TACAAGTTCTCCACCTAGCCAACAAAGGAAAAAGAATGAACCTCCTAGAAGAAATCGAAATTTATTCACATAAACATGCAACCCCTTCTGACATACTTAACGACCAAACAGGGCTGCCAAACCGAATATTTCTGAAAAACTTCCACACTCTACTTATCAAACTACTTACTAAGCACAATCAAGAAATAACATAATCTAATATAAACGCAAAAAATGTATGTAATAATATAAAACATAAAAATCTTAATTCTATCTTTGTTATATTGCAAATGTATGAATTACTGCTTTGTATAAATGTGTTATGTTAGTTTATTATCTTCAATACTGCCAAAACAAAAATAAAAAATATTAAATTGTATACATCGTACTTAGAATACTTCTATCACCCAAGTCTATGTTTAGAAAACAGTAGCTTATCTTAGAACCTCAAAACTTTCGTAAAATATAACTCTGTCCATAGATAAATCGTTTGTATGTGAACAAAAACTGTCAGTCGACAACATGGCGGATAACGCAGTGCGCCTGTGTAAAATACGTGATAAAAATTGTTTGTGTTGTTGCAAAAAAGAAGAAAAGCCAAGAAAAACCAAGGAGAGGAGAATGTAAGTAAAATGAACAACTGATAGTGCGTAACTTTAAACTCGCGAAATTGAAGTAAATGATTGGAATCGTTGCTTTTGCACAGGCCTGCTGCAGCATCCAAACTGCTGTCGAGATTGTACTACTGTAGTAACTGAAGATCCATGTAATTTGCCAGCTGAAGATGGGTGCAAACCCGAAATGCATATTGGCATAAATAAAACGCATTAATAAGTGGCTGGTTGCTGTATTTTTGCAGTGGAGTATCATTATCCACGGCCACGGGGCTCAACAGTCCAAATATAATGGACAAATTGTTATATACAGGGTGTCCCAGCTGTCTTGTCCACCCAAAATATCTCTGGAACAATAACAGCTATTGGAAAACGACTTTCACCGGTATCAATGTAGGGCTGGGGCCCATGAATGTACATATTTGGAAACATTCTAAAACGAAAGCATATGTGTTTTTTAAAACTTACTTATGTTTTTTTTAAATGGACCTCCTATATTTTTTCTTCAGCTCTCCATAGCATGACAAAGCACATACACAATGGCGTTGATTGCATCGCAATATTCCCATTACATCCCGAGATATTAAGACGCTAAGTTGACGCTTGAAACACCCGACATGCGCTGCTAGCGCACATCCTGAGGCTCAGGCGTGAACTCCATGCTGCCCGTAATCGCGATGTGATTGACATGTGTAATCGCACTTCCATACTTATCAAGAGATCCGAAACGAATAATATGGTCTGCTGCCATCCTGCATTAACGTCGTACATTCCAGCAGGTATTTATCCCATAGGCTAGGGGTGATGCGGTTCGGTAACATATCTGTGTACCGCAACGTTAGTCACAAAGTTAACTTTGCTTATCGTTAATCCGTTACTAAAAAGGTAATGCCGTTCAACGTTAAAACTTTACTTTACTGTAGATCTAGCGCAAGTGACAGTTAATCATTCACTCGTAATAGTAAAATTCATGTTGATGGTTTTAGTGAAACGAGCAAGTGGACTAAAAGTTTTACCGTTGTTTAGGTAAAAACGTTTTGATTTCGGAAGTTCAGGTAGGACATAGAAGATGAATGTAAACATGTTTAACCAATGAGTTTTATTATCACAGAATTATCAATGTTAAGTTTATCTAATGCGTTAAATGACAAATTGTTGCAAACAAATGTTTGTTAACATCACTGGGTAAAATGGCCCTTTGTAGAAACTTCCACTGTGATACCAGCACTACATACTAAACATAGCGTTCACATCTCATGCTCAAAGTGATGCCCATTGGCTTGCATACATAGGGTCACTCTGCGGATGAAGGATTCCCTACTTCGTGCTACTGTTTCCTCTTTGATGGCTATACAAGCATCAATAATGCGTTGCTTCATGTCCTCTGGTGTTGTTGGTTCATGTTGGTAAACAGCATCCTTCACTGCTCCCCAAAGAAAATAATCCAGCGGTGTAAGGTCCGGAGATCGGGCAGGCCACTTAACTGGGCCACCTCGTCCAATCTACCTACCAGGGAACTTACGGTTCAGAAGTCGTCGTGCTCGTAAGGCGTTATGTGCAGGACATCCGTCATGTTAATACCACATGACCATTCTCCGGTTCAGAGGTACGGTGTCCAAGAGAACAGGAAGATTGTGTCATATAAACCTGCAGTATTGTCTGCCATTTTGGATGCCATTTATAAAGAAAGGTCCGATAATGGTATCTCCAATAATCCCACACCAAACATTAACTTTCCACGGACGTTGATGCTCTACCTGACGGAGCCATTATGGATTGCCTGCGGACTAATAATGCATATTCCTCATATTGACAATTTCTTTGTTGGAGACTGATGCCTTGTCGGTAAAGAGAACATCTACAAACAAATTTGGATTATTCAGAAGTTTTTGCTGAGCCCACCGACAAAATGTTACCTTATTGCGGAAGTTCAAAAATGGTTCAAATGGCTCTGAGCACTATGGGACTCAACTGCTGAGGTCATTAGTCCCCTAGAACTTAGAACTAGTTAAACCTAACTAACCTAAGGACATCACAAACATCCATGCCCGAGGCAGGATTCGAACCTGCGACCGTAGCGGTCTTGCGGTTCCAGACTGCAGCGCCTTTAACCGCACGGCCACTTCGGCCGGCTATTGCGGAAGTCATTTCCAAGAAGAGCCTGGTGTAAATGAACATGGTAAGGATGAAATTTATGACGTTTAAGAATACGCTGTGCACTTGATTTCGACACACCAACTTCACGTTCAATTTGACGTTTGCTGATTTGGGGATTCACAGCTATGGTAGCAAGTACAGCAACTTCAGCACGTTCATCTGTGCGTGTTCTAGGACGATGTCGAGGTCTTGGATTTATGCTTCCCGTTTCACGTAGACGAGATGTGAGACGACCAAACATCCGGTGCGAAGGCGATGGCTTGTCAGGGAATCGTCTTCTGTACAGTCGTTCTGCCTGAACAGCTTTTCGTCCACCTACAACAGGGTACAGTACAGGTATGTAGAGTAGGGTAGAAAACAGACATATTAACTTAATAATCATAATGTTCGCTAACAGTACTATCAACAAACAAGCAATCTCATAACGTATTTCCCGTCAACGTATATTCTCCATAGATCAGCAGCATTTCTACCATATCTTCATATGTGTACATTATACTGTACAGTATAAGTTCCACAACACAACGTTTATTCACGATGTGTACTACCTCCGTGCCGTCACTAGATTACTCTGATGCACGCCTACACTGGCAAGCGGTGTACTGCACGCCAAAGCAACAACAAATGGGATGCTCGGAGGGTGGTGGAGTACAGGAGTTTGCATGGGTCGCAAATCATAAACAAGGCGAAGTGGTAACTGTGGCAGTAGTGGGAACTACATTGGACACTTGACTAGGTAGAGCCAGGCCCTGCGCGACAGGTACAATGGGTCATATAACGCATTAGATAAACCTTATTTTGGGTGTGCAGGATAAATAAGACAACCTGACGGGTGTACACCGATCGTTACTGGTTTATATTGTGTACGTAGATACATAAAACGTGCAAGAGGGAAACCATTATGTGCTTATGAGAGTTGATGGCAACAGACCGTATTATTCGTTTCGGACCTCTTGATAAGTATGGAGGTGTGATTACACATGTCAATCACATCGCGATTACGGGCAGCATGGGATTAACGCCTGAGCCTCAGGACGTGCGCTAGCAGCGCATGTCGGGTGTTTCAAGCGTCAACTTCGCGTCTCAATATCTCGGGATGTAATGGGAATATTGCGATGCAATCAACGCCATTGTGTATGTGCTTTGTCATGCTATGGAGTGCTGAAGAAAAAATATAGGAGGTCAATTTAAAAAAACATAAGTAAGTGTTAAAAAACACATATGCTTTCGTTTTAGAATGTTTCCAAATATGTACATTCATGGGCCCCAGCTCTACATTGATACCGGTGAAAGTCGTTTTCCAATAGCTGTTATTGTTCCAGAGATATTTTGGGTGGACAAGATAGCTGGGACACCGTATATATATATATATATATATCCACTCGCTTTACCGCAACTTTGGGAGTGATGGTTTAGAGATGTAATTACTGGATAAACCAAACGTAACACACAGGCAACTGCTGAGTTAGATAATATACGCTCTAGACTCTCTTTTAATCAAATAAGTTTCGATAATATAGTATTTAATATGTATGAATTAACTGTACTCATAATATCTTCACTAGGAACGTATGACTGGACAAAGAGAAAATAGTTTTTTAACTGTTCAGTATCTGCAAACAATCTTGGATATGTAGCAAAGGAACCATTGATACACAATAAGGAACAACAGGTATCTCTTAGTAACAGAAACTGAAAAAAAATTGGAACATTAATAGGAACGTTCATTGAACGTTGTCCGTGAAGCCAGCCAGCCTCGTCATGTTTAACAAATGTTCTTCAAGCATATTTACAAAATGGTATCTTTAGAGGATGGTAAGTCATGAGATATGTTGAATGATATGAGTAGTCATGTGTAGTAGGTAGTATTTATTTAATAATTTCGTCTATAAAGATATAGTAGCATTTAAAATTTGATAATTTAGATTTTAAAATGATGGAAGTTAATGTAGAAAAAGTTTATACCCTAGATTATAAAATTATAAGAACTAATGTAACGAAGAAGGACATAAGAACAATACCAAATTTAGAAAGTAACTATTGTGAAAGAATTTCAGAGGAATGGAAGTAGTCTAATATATTTTAGAGTTACATTTATGGAGCTGGAGAGTGTGATCTATATCATGGCTGAAAAACAAAGAACATCTCAAAGACGATAAAATAAGGAAAAAGGAAGGATGAATGAATAGAGTTTAACGTTTCATCCACGTGTTTCTTCTTTTAAATAACCTAGCAAGTATACCATCCACACTATGGGGTACCATAATCAGTGCCAGTGATATTAGCTAACAAAAAAAACAAAAATGCTATCTTAATACTAGGTGGAAGGAATAAGTAGCAGAACATACTAGAAAGCAGTTGTATGTGCCTGTAACATATACTCCTAAGAAACATGAACGGAAATTACGCATTATGTTAACAGTGTCGGCCCAGCGAGTTTGGGAAAAGTGTTGGTAGCGAAAATAATGTCGTGAGTATATAATATGGAAGAGTTTACAGCTAATGTAGTCAAGAACATCCACAGTTGTGGCACTGATTAACAAGAAACTGAAATTAACCAGTACAGCAATTGAGGAGATGTTCTAAAGCAGGTTTGGCCACGGCATGCAAAACTTCACCCGTGCACGCGTGCGCTCAGTGACTCGGCCTGTCTCGCCACTATTCGATTCATCTCGACTTCGTTAGGATCGACTTGGCTATGACAGGTACAGTCGATGACAGAAATAGCGAGACCCCACGCCTATTCGTTATGCTCAACTGCAAAGCTTTGCTGTCTGGTACATAGCATAACAGACTAGGAGACACAGTGCTACCAACACACAGTCATATCCTAACTAGTAAATCTTATGTGAAACGAAAGAACGAAAGCTGAGAGGAATACAGTTATCAACGACGATCACGGCCAGAAAAATAACGCACTCATTTCTTTCTGCAGTGGACATTGCAAACGGATTTTCAAACTGTTTTGCACGTTTCATCACGGTGTTATGTATCAAGCTATTCACGAATGACACATTCTTTTAACATCCTTTTTGTCGTAGTTTCAGTAAATTAAGAAAGCAATAAAAGTTAAAACGCTACACATCTGTTAACACTATTCTGATATTCGAATGGGAAAAGTGTTTCAATAACTCGACATCCCGTGAATTAGATGACGGAGAAGAATTATGGTATACTTAAATTAGCCTTGATTACACCTGATCGGATCGACAAAAGTTTAGTGGTAGCTACACGGGCACACATGCTGGAGCCACGCTAACGACACTTATTCGTTCTAACGACACTTACTCGTTGACGGGACAAACTAAAGAGCTCTTTTCCGACAGCCTTTGTTACGAATCGCTAGGGGCCACACTGCACCACGATGTTCGGGCAGGTCTTGCGACGGTTTCCGTCCACCAGTTTTCTCATTCAGTAGAATGATGACAACTGTTTGGCGTGGCGGATCGCTGGTGGTTTTATCGAGCGTAAAGATTTCATTCTAATGGTCATTCCAAAGGTCTCGTCCACTGGTTTCAACATATTCTGTTGATGTTGCAACTAAAATATTATCGCAAATCTAGCAAGCATATACAAGCTATGTTACCAAAAGCGACAGACCGCTCTAAAGATCCGTAATTAATACAATAAGCTACCGTTTGTCATGGATCGATCTCGAAACAAGCGTTCTAACGATACCCAAAGAAAATTAAACTTGCACTCCATATATTTGATAATCAGTTATCAATATGCTCGAACAGTCCACGGGTATACTGCCGGTTCATAGTGTCCAACGGGCACAATATTTCGGCGATCAGACATGTCGCCATCGTCAGGTGCGCTGACGAACTGAGCTCCTGGGGACGGGCGGCCCGTTTAAATCCCCTCCCTCCACGGGCCGCTCTCTTCGCCGTCCGCGCCCGCGCGCCGGCGGTCGCGAAGACGTGGGCGTCGGAATCTGTCGTAGCGTCGATGTGCTTGCTACGTCCGCCCTGGTCGCCAGTTCGTACTTCTTGCTCGAGTCTTCTTAATTACATTCAATGCTGGGTCCCAAGCCTTGTTGAGATTGTAGCCACTACGACAGATTCCGACGCCCACGTCTTCGCGACCGCCGGCGCGCGGGCGCGGACGGTGAAGAGAGCGGCCCGCGGCGGGAGGGGATTTAAATCGGCCGCCCGCCTGAGATGTCGCCCGTTACGGAGGCAGCAGCTACGCGCGCGTGCGGAACGAGTGAACCCGTGTCGGCCGCTAGCGGTCCGACGCGGCTTGCCCCGCCGGCCACCCCGCCATCAGCCGACACACGTACGACGACCCGACCTGAGTCGTGGGGAAGTCTTAGTACCCGCGACTCAGAGCAGAACCTGGCTTACGAGATGGATTTCGACTCGGACATGGATGCTGACGGTGCCAATGAAGCGCTCATAGAGAGCAGACGACGGGAGAGTCGCGAGAGAAGAGCATCGCGCGACCGTTCTCCGGCCAGGCGCTTCCGCGACGAACCGAGAGAGGAGGGATTTCAGTTGCCGCCTAAGAAACAGGCAAAACAACAACAACTCGTTGTCGCAAGAGAATTAGATGTCACCAATCGATATCAACCGCTCCAGGGGACGGGAGCCACTTTGGAAGTGGCAGTGGCAGCAGCTTCACTTGCTCGACAGTAGCACGAACGCGAGACGCAGCACTGAACGCAACAAGACGTGCAAACTCACCCAGGAGAAATGGAAGCCGACCCGCCGCCAGAAGATCAACCGTCACAGCCAGCAGTACATAGAAAAGTACCTGCTATCGTACTCCAATTCAAGGACGACTATAAACAATTGAGGAAAATTGTAAACAGTCATTCACGGTGAAACAAACTGGAGAAGAGAATCTGAAGCTTACGCTTTCCTGCACAAAAGATTACACCATGGTGATGGATAAGCTTGCTCGCATGGGCATTCCAAATTACACCTTCCCATCAGTGCGCCCACCAACGATAAAGGCGTTCTTTAAAGGCGTACCTAAGAGCTTGACTCATGCAGATCTAAAAGAGGAGCTTGAAGACATGGGTTTCGTCGCTATCCGAGTTGACAACCACCGGATGCCGGGGACCGACCAGCTGACAGGGCATCAAGTCGTGATTCTGCCCGAAACGCCAGCCCACCGTGAAATACTTCATCTCACAAGAGTCTACGACCTCAGCGTTACGGTTGAGAAGCTAAGGAAATCTCGTGGCCCTGTGCGGTGCTTCCGCTGTCAGGGCTTCCGACACGTCGCACGCCACTGCACGATGCCGCCAGTGTGCGTGAAATGCGGCGACGAGCATGACAGCTGCCAGTGTACGAAGAGCAGGGACGAACCGGCTAAGTGCGGCCAGAGTGGGGGAGAACACCTGCCAACTTCCGCTCTTGCAGCAAGCACAAGCAAGAAAGCCGACGCCAGAGAGGGCTACCAGCACTTCTGAAGACGTCTAATACCGACGCCAGACGTCGCAGCCTCCTACCACCTCCGCCACCGACCGCTGAAAGACGAACATGGCCGACGCTCATGGAACGATGTGCTGCCCGCGTCCGAGACGACCTGGTTGTAGCGGACGCACTGAAGAATTCGCTCAACCCGACAACGACATCGACTGCAGCACACCCACCAACACCACCAGAGAGGCCGCCGGCGCAACCCAGGCATTACCAGCAACAAGCCACACACGCACCGCCGCAATAGGATTACGCGACTATCATGACGCTGCTCGCGCAAGTTGCAACTTCGCTTGCTGCAGTCAGCAAACAAATCATACGGTTCCCAGCCACCATCGCCGCCTCAGTGGAAAAGGCGGTCAGCAGAGGCATAGCGGCATCCAGAGAAGCTTCAGCACCACACCATGGCCAGAGCGCCTAGCCTGGAAGACCTACGTATATTGGCATATAACGCCGATAATGTGAAGCACGACAAACCGGAGCTCCAACAATTCATCGTTGACCACAACATCGACATATGTCTGGTCAACGAAACTTTTCTAAAACCAGGAATTCGGAGCAACATAGCAAATTACAGATGCTACAGAACTGACAGGCTGACACATGGAGGGGGCACCGCCATCTATATCCGCAACTCCATTCGACACTATGAAGTGCAACCGCCAGTGACGCAATACATTGAGACAACAGCGGTTTTGGTAGAGACTCACACTGGATCAGTGACATTCGTCGCTGTTTGGCTGGCTCTGAGCACTATGCGACTTAACTACTGAGGTCATCAGTCGCCTAGAACTTAGAACTAATTAAACCTAACTAACCTAAGGACATCACACACATCCATGCCCGAGGCAGGATTCGAACCTGCGACCGTAGCGGTCACGCGGTTCGAGACTGAAGCGCCTTTAACCGCACGGCCACACCGGCCGGCTCGTCGCTGTTTACCGAAGCCCATGACGACCACTAGAACTCGAAGATGCACGAAGGCTCCTCAGCGTACCTGGGAAGCTCTTTATCGCAGGTGATCTCAACTGTAAACATGCTGGGTGGAACTCGCTCAACACTAACAACAGCGGCCGCCGTCTAATGCAAGCGCTAGAAGAAGTTAATGCTTACGCATGTGGACCAGAAAAACCGACCTGCTACCCATCGAACGGCACTCCCGACATCATCGACAACGCCGTCACCAAAGGACTACAGCAGTATCTGGACGCAGAAGTCATCCATACTCTCAATTCACACCATCTGCCCGTTATATTCACCTCATCATCGCTCCAGAACATTACGCAACCGAACGACTTAACCTCCAACGTACGAATTGGGACCTATTTCGCAACCACGTCGACTTCTCCGTGAGTGTCATCGACGCGGACGAAGAAATTACTGACGATTCCATCACCAAGTTCCCCGACGCCATCATCGACGCATTGCATGCTGCCACTCCATCACCACGACCATCTCATCTACGCCCACCTAGCCTTCCTGAAGACATTCTCGCGACGATAAGACAGAGAAACCGGTTCAATAGAGAATGGCGCATCACCCGCAACGCAGCACTCAAGAGACAAATAAACCAGCTGAGACGTGACATAAGGGCGGGCATCATCGCAAATAAGAACAGAATGTGGGCGGACAAACTACGATCATTTACCCCGGATCCGCAAAGATGGAACACAGTGAAATTCTTCACCAAACGACTCGCCAGAATCTCACCGCTAACCACTGAAGACAGGACAGCATATAGCTCAGAAGCAAAAGCAAATCTCTTGGCGGACAATTTTGAACAGAATTTCCGACCACTGCAAGATCGTGTGGACCCCCAGTGAGTTGACACCGTCGAACGCAACGCTGCGGCCCTTCTTCAAGAAGACGACGATGACGACGAAGACCCTATCCCCCCCATTACCGTCGACGAAGTGCAGATTGGCCTCCGACTGCTGCCAGCCAACAAGGCCCCGGGGGTGGATAATATCGCTGGACGAGTCCTCAAGCAACTACCCTGGACGGCAATAGTACAACTCGCTGCCATCTTCAATTGGATACTCACCTCAGCAACATATACAACTGCCTGGAAGCACTCCCTGGTGGTGGCGGTGCGCAAACCAGGGAAGAACAAGAAGCTCCCCAGCTACCGCCCAATCAGTTTGCTTCCCCATGTAAGCAAACTTTTCGAACGACTACTCCTCAGCCGACTACAATCGCACAGAAGAATATTCTACCTCCAGAACAATTTGGCTTTAGAAGTGGTCATTCCACCACGCATCAAATACTGAGAGCGGTGGAATACATCAAAGCAGCTTTTAATCACCGGGAATACGGCGGCGCTGTCCTTCTGGATGTCACCAAAGCATTTGATAGCGTATGGCATATGGGGCTTATCTGGAAGCTACACACCCTAGGCTTCTCCAAACGCTACGTCAAGCTCGTTGCGTCATATCTTCAGCAACGCACCTTCGCCGTAAAAATCAACGACGCCACATCTACAATACGGAGTATAGAAGCAGGAGTACCGCAAGGATCGGTCTTAGGACCGGTCCTCTACACCATCTATACATCGGACCAGCCTACAGTACCTGGAGTCGAACGAGCAGTCTACGCTGACGATACAATGTTGTACACCAGATGTCGATGGCGAGAAGTTCTGATACCGCAACTTCAGAGTGCATGTAATGCCTTAGAAGAATGGGCAGCAAGATGGCGGATCAGCTTCAATCCTGCGAAGACTCAAACAATCGTCTTCACTTGGAAGCGTGCTAGACCACAGCGAAAAACCGACTCTACGGGATTGAATTGGATTGGCAGGACTCAGCTCCCTACCTGGGTGTCCTGATGGACCGCAAACTCACTTGGCGTCTACATATCGAAGATGTCCGTAAGAAGATTAATCAAAGGTTGGGAACACTCTTCCCAATCAGCAATGAAAGATCGGACCTGTCAATCGCCAATGGGCTGTTAATCTATAGAATGTACCTTCGACCCCTCTTCGATTATGCCTGCGAGGTATGGGGTGGAGCAGCGAAGACCTACATACAACGGTTGCAGTCCCTCCAGAACAAAATATTACTACGAGTCTTCCACGTCCATCCGCAAATCCCGCATGGATATATACATGAAGCCGCAGAAGAACCGGAAGTACATCAACGACATCAGGAGATAGCAAGGCACTTCTACCAGAAGACGACACAATCGACGAACCCCCTGATCAGAAGTTTAGGTGCCCCCCATGACCCTCACGAACGGCACCGACGGCCGATCACACTGCCAGAAGGATAAGCAGTGTAAACAACGAAAGAAAAAGAAGGAATATATAGTAACCCCTACAACTGAAGAAATAATACACGTTCCCCAAACACACAAACCACAACACGAAAAATAAAGAAGCACACAAACACTCATACCCATCAGAAGATGAAGGAAATGCTGAAAAATAAACCCTTCTCATTCCAGCTTCTTAGCCCCCAGACAGCGGACGTAGCCCTAAGGAGCTCAGTTCGTCAGCGGACCTGACGATGGCGACATGTCTGATCGCCGAAATATTGTACCCGTTGGGCACTATGAACCGGCAGTATATCCCTGGACTGTTCGAGCAACAAATACGTCAGGAGAAACTGAAGAATCACAGTTATAGATATGTTACGTGCCCAATGACTACTTTTTATGTGAAGGTAGTATCTAAAAGTTTGAACCGTCCAGTCAACCTGTTCATATTACTTTTCAAGGGAATATTATACGTAGAATATTCAACTGTCTACTCAAAGGGCTCATATGACGATTCATATTCGCGTAATTAATGTGAAAACTTTTGGATGAGTAACCAAAATATCATCAAGGTTACCTTCCATTCAGAAGGCTGTTGCACGCAGCGACTGTTATTGACTTGTAAATAATAGATTTCAGCTGTCAGTCGTCCTTTTTAAATTTTATTGGCAAATCTATATTTCAGCTAGAAACGAGTCATTCTCAATGCACTATAATTTTTGATCAATGCATTTAATGCCTGTTGGTCGGGCTTCATCCACAGTTGAATGAACTGTGGATGAAGCCCGACCAACAGGCATTACATGCATTGATCAAAAATGATAGTGCATTGAGAATGGCTAGTTTGTAGCTGAATTCTAGATCTGCCAATAAAATTTAAAAATGACGACTGATAGCTGAAATCTATTATATAACCAAAATATATTTTCCAGTCGCTGGAAGAAGTTGTGTCGTTAGTTCACTGCCACTATAAATGGGAAATCTGTCTGCGTGCAAATGTTGTGAGCAGATCATCACAGTCACCGAGAGAATGGGACAGAGATGCTATGAATCACTGCATGAATGTGTTCCACGGACAGATCGTATTTATACATAAACGATTTTCTTAAACAGAATATTCAGAACACATAACGTGTCGTATGCATTTACAAATAACAAGTACAACAGTAAAGATAGTATACTTGCTCACTTGAGTACAAAGTGAAAAAATTAGCTTATATGTGGACTCATAACTTGGATTCTGCATGCAAGAGCAGAGCGCATACTGCTGAGCCTCTATTGGCCCAGCGTGACAAGTACATATCAAGTATAAAAGACCTGCGCCATAAATCTTTGATTGTTTTTTCCGACACAGGTTGAGGGTTGCCCCCTATGCTTTTGAATATTGAAATACTCAATCATGATTTTTACGTATGCTGAATGAGGGTCGGTTCATTGAGGAAAAAGTTGCATTCCTAATTATTATTGAAAATTCAATGAGTGATATTGAGCGAGAATATCCTCGGTGTAGGGTATGCTGACTGAGACGTGTCGGGATAGTTAAATCCAGTGTCACCGTCCATTCGTAGCTTCAACCAAATAATTGTCGTAACAAAGACATCAGTATTTTTAAATTCGTGAAGATGGGATTAGTCTGCTGTACCTATCAATGCCTAATCTACAAAACAGTTATGAACCTGAATTTTTAATATTGGCATGTTCTCAAGGTACTGTGTCTTGCGACTGAAAATTTACTTATAGTCGAAAGACACATGCATTAACAGGAAAGTAATTTTGTTCAATACGTAAGTCAAGAAGTTCTATATCCTATAAACCAGTCGGTTTCAAAACACCAGGAAGTAGCATCTTGGTACGTCGAGATGTCCATTCTACTGTCATCAGGTATTGCATTTCCTGCAACTGCAAAGACAACAGGATAACTATTTATTTATAAACGATATATGTTATCACAGAAATTTTTTCAGTTATTATGACACGTTGAGCTAACATTTAGGAGCTTTATATTACTGGTAAACCTAACGTAAGAAGCATTTCTAAGACATCTGTGAAAGACTGGAGTTCATTCCATGAATTGTAGCTGCAGTAGGTTGCCGTGTAAGAAGCAGATTTTGTTTATCGCCGCTCACCGTGTATTCTAACATCGCAGATTACTCTGAGGCAAAGCTCTCGCTAGATGACGCGACTTGCACTGTAATTGAGTAGAGTAAGGAATGCGTGGCCTTCCCTCGATTGTCCACTAACGTGTTTGGAAATTTCCTTTCTTATCCTAAAAGTTTGCTTTATTAAGCCTGGTTTCCACGATAGTTATTTGCTAATAGACTCTGTTCCTACTTTATATTATTATGTAATGAATCTACTGTGACGAAAAAAACCGAAATTTTATGTTTGGTTATTTTCGGATAGCCTGCTTATTATCTGCCATAGTTCGCGATAATTCTTTCGTTGTTAAACGACACGTTTTGAATAAGCTCTTTAACTGGGTAACATAGATAACGAGATCTTATGCTTAAAAAACGTTGCGAGTGGTCCAATAAAATTCTATTTTGTGGACTGTGGAATACATGTAACCTGAAAGTTGGGGCCAGTAGAAACTTTTAAAAGGGGAATTGTATGTTAATTAAGTCACGTAAGTTACATATTTCTTGAACGTTTTAGTTACGCGCTTGTTTCATTATTTACTAATTTATTATTTTTGTTTTTATACAAGACGCTTAATGGCCTGCAAATAAAACTGAAAGAAAATGTGATGCGTAAACAGGAAAACAAAAATTCTGGAACTATTTGTTATAGTATCGCTCTATCTGCCAACGTCTTCAGAAGTGGATATTAAAGACGATTTGTTTGTATTGGGAAGGTGATACCGCAGAAGGCCTCGAACAGAAGAGGAATGTAATCTCGTAAAAGTTCCGCGATCTAATTATCAGAATTGCTGAGGATACAGTTTACCGTCATAGACCGAAAATATTATGCCAAAATATGAGGTGCCAAAAGTTTCGCTGTCAGTTTCGGAAAAAAAATATTTGAATAAGACAGAATTTTCTTTATGATACACACTATTAAAGTCCACGACTAATAAACACAAAGACAGTAGATAAATTCTGGAACTGAAGACAGTGCGAGGATTTTTAAAATAACTATTCACTCAAATTACAATATTACCAAAATAATGAAAATAGATTTAATGAAAGTAGCTATCATAAATGCTGTTAACTGTTTCATACGTTTAGCGAACCAAGAAAATAATTTGTTTTGGTATAGTACTAATTGGTTTTGGGTCCGTAGCTCGTGGTCGTGAGGTAGCGTTCTCGCTTCTCGCGCCGGGGTTCCCGGGTTCGATTCCCGGCGGGGTCAGGGATTTTCTCTGCCTCGTGATGACTGGGTGTTGTGTGATGTCCTTAGGTTAGTTAGGTTTAAGTAGTTCTACGTTCTAGGGGTCTGATGACCATAGATGTTAAGTCCCATAGTGCTCAGAGCCATTTGAACTAATTGGTTTCATGGGTGTAAACGCCAATGATTCATACAGTAAACGTAACTTGCGGTTATTTAGAATAGTCTATGTACGTCTATTAAAATATCTTTTCATTTTAGCATTAAAATAGAGATTTGGTAATCGCTATTGCCACTATTCGCCTAAATGGGTGTAAAAAATCTATAAATCATACACAGAATGTATGGACCCAGCCAACTCTTTCACATCCAAATTAGCAGCTCAGGGAGGAGATGTGATCACCCGCTTTCACCAGTAGGATTGTGGTCTTGATGAACGTAAGTGGAAAGGGATACTAAGGCAACTAGTGAGAAATTCTAATGTAGATATTTAAAAACTAAGAAGAATCTTTAGTTGCTAGAATCGATGTTAGATCTGGTTCGTTTGGTCCAATGTTCTTGTAAGCTGCATGACATGCTCCTCGACTAATGCACATTCTGCAAACGACCGTAGAAGAAGTCCCAATATCTTCATAAAAGTTTTCGTTCGATAATATTTCACTGAGAGAACAACATAATCCGAGCCTACCGATGTCCTGCCATATCCCACCCGCGTAGTGAAAATTGTTTCCATTGGCTGTTGACGTTTGTAGCCTGTACTTGTCAATGCGAACTGATGTGTTGCGATTAAAGCTAAACTAGGGAATGATCAGTTGCCCTTCATGCCGTTTTGAAACCTGTTCCGATTTTTCTCTCACTTACTGTTAAAGTCAGATCAAATCCAATTATCATACTTCGGGTGCCAGCACGAACTGGAAAAATTCCTAAACTGTTCATGACAACTGTGCATTTTTTGGTTCGCAGATGTGCTCCCTTTTCTGACCAAGTGGCACTTGTGCGGTAGTGCCAAGCGCAGTGCAGTCTCCCGTCTCACAAGATCGCAAATAATGATAAAGAATAGTTTCAGGTAAAGAAACCATGAGAATATTTATAAATTTCTAGTGTCTAGGCTGCGTCAGGAGCAAATATTTGGTAGCTGGGTGTCGTGTGACGTTAATTACCATCTAACTAAAATTAAATGGCAACATATTAAGACAAGACAACAAGGACCATTCCCTTGGAAGCAGTATCACATAATATAAGTTGCTCCTCTGTGTAATGATAGTGATACAGGTTTGAAATTCCTCGTTGCTGTCGTCCATTTCCGTTCTTTACTATCACTGATTTCTATATTACACACTTCAGTGGTCAGTATTATGTCTGCAATAGCGGTGTGGGGCAAACTGACTTAGCGCTGGAGTAGTGTGTTTCCCTCTGGCAACGTATTCGCAGCATATGTTATGCACAACGGAGGATTTAGTCAACGCTAAATATATCGTTTGGATAAATGAGACAAGGGTGCTATAACAGCACTACATGAACAAGGATTTTCAGACAGTTATATAGCAAGGACGATGGGTCTTCAGAAGTAGACGAATGCGAGGCGGATCAGACGAAAATAAGAAGATAGTAACCTGAACAAACGGCTTCATAGTGGTGCTCGCCACAAAGTAACAACGGCTGGGGATCGGCTGATTTGCCGTTTCAGAGAAAACCATCCTTTCGTCAACGCACGGTAAATTCAACAAGCTTTGAGCCTCCCTGTTCGTCGTCTAAGAGAAGGTGGACTGCGAGCAAGAAACGCTGCTCAAAAAAGAGACGCTGCTCAAAAAAGCCCGTCTGGCTTTTTCTGCTGCTAATGTCGGTAAAACTGTCCCGTTGTGGAAAGAGATGAAAACGTTTTCTGTACGGCCTCGACAGCAACCTATAATAACGGAAGAGTACTTGTTTATCGGCCAAAAGGACCTTGGTATGATCAAATTGCTGAAAAAGTGGTAGGGAATCAGTAACGGCATGGATATCGGCCGAAGGATGTGGGCTCCTGTGGGAACTGGTAGAGAAACTGGATGCGCAGAGCTATATTTCCGTTCTGGAGACTATCATGTTGCCTTCTGTAACCGACAGACCTCGTAATGATCAGACCATGTTACAACACGATCGATCGCCCGTTTGTATGTCATGAGTGGTTAAGAGCTGGTTCTCCGACCACAGAAATGTTACTGTTTTGCAGTGCCCACCCAAAGGAGTTGACACGTATCGATTTGAGAATATTTGGGCTGCAACTTTTAGAATTATAAAAGAATAGGGACATTCACTGTCCACTAACCACCAGCGTTATGATGCGGTTCATGACGCTTGTAACGAGTTGGCTGAATGTTCAAATTATATTGCTGGAGTTGTGAGCTCAAAGACCTACAGAATTCGAGCTGTTGTGGAAGCAGAAGGCGGCTGTACGCCATACTGAGCAGCATTAGCAGAGATGTTATTTTTTATTAACAGTCAGATTCAGAAGATGCCCATAATTTGTTTTTTATGAAGAAGTATAATCTCATGTCATTTTAAAGGAAATCTGCAAATTTGCACTAATTAAAAAAATATCCGAGAACCTCGCCGATGGAGGCGTAATTGGAGAGCGGAGGTCGGGCTGGAAATGGAGGTTAGGAGGCCCGGAAAAAAAGAAATGAAAGTACCCAGTAGACTTCGAGTCACTGTGAAAGTGGAAGGCGGCAATATACGCTCATGAGCAGCATTAGAAGAAGAGTTTTACTTACTGATTTGTTTATTTATGGGTGCTTAGTTTCTGACGGCTAAACAGTACTACTTCATAAGACCCAATGTTCGTTTGCCATAGGCAGCACGGTAACTGTGTCAAACATTTTCAGAGGTACCGATGTTCTCTGAAAGAGTACCAAGTTTTCCAAAAGCAAACGACATGATTTTTAGTTCATTTCATTTAAAACGTTTCCAGTTTGCTTTGACATTTTCATCTAAAATTTTGTTATTAGGTGCTGTTTCGATGAAAGAGGACAGAACTAAGTTTCAAGATATAAGAATTAAATGGAAGTTTTTAATTTAGGTAATACAGTAGTTAACAGTTTATATATTGCAAAGATCTGTAGTTATAACACAGACGAAGAAGAAGAAAGTCGAAAAAGACGTCGTAAAAAGAGCAGGCGGGTCAGTAAAGGGTGGCGGAGATCAAATAAAAAAATATAAAACGCAGTTGGTAAGAACTATTGTTTATGGTGGGAAGCCATAGCCGATATCCCACTTTTTCCCATTCTGAGATTTTTTTGAAACTTTTTTCATCCCTTGGACTAAAAATTGATATCCTATTGTATGTGAATAATATAATAACCAATGCAATTTACGTAGTAGCATAGAATTTTAATGCACAATTTACTAAGCTGTTTTAAGGCCATAGATGACCGTTCTACAAATATCAAGCTGAAGCATTACACAAATGTCCCTGAAGACGACCGTCAAAGGTACGAATTTGCGTTTTGTTTGTCAGGTATCACACATATACCAGGAGAATAATTATGAAGTGAACATAGTGATTAATGTACTTCCTCCATTTATGTAATGCCTGTTAGCCTGTTACTGACACCGGCGTTTGCAATTTCCATCCACGCAGGATAGCTTCGAATATCGGTAGTTTTGTTCGTTTAAATCTAATTGAATAGTTTGAATATACTTTCAATTAGAGTTAAGTTCTCCATCGCCCATGTGGTCCTCAAGCTGTGCGGTGTGCCTGTGTTGCAACACATCATGCACTGCAAGGTATTCACACTACTTATCGGATGCTTTTACCCTAAAGAATCAAACAACAACACTAAAACACATTGCACCACTGTTACTAACTGAGTGTTGACGGAAATACACGAACTCGTGAATAATTCATTGCATGCAGAACCGGCCCTAAGTGGAAAAGAAGCGAGATATAAAACATTAACAATAATATTAAACAACGTGGTGAGGTATTTTAACTGAATCATAAACTATAAAATTAGTTTCGTGGCATATTCACGTCTTGCATATTAGTGTAGTAGAAAAATCATCATGTGTCGTCTGCCTCCGTTGCTACAAGTGTGAAATACCAGTCGTAGACTTTTTTGTTAAACATTATTCGAGAACAATAAGGAATCTTACACTATGCAAAGCAATGAGCGTAGAGGTCGCTATCGCCAAGGGCGACGGAGTGCAGCTCCGCCATTGCAATGGCTGCCAGGAAACACTAAATCGGCCCCGGATAGCCATGGTGTTCAGAAACAGACAGTCTGCCAAAAAAACTGTCGCTCAAATATTATTGGGTGGAACTGATGTTACGGGTGTATCAGAAAGTTAAATACATTGTAGTTGTGCTGTCATGAGACTCATGACATCAGCTTTGACACGAAGGGCGCTAAACAGAAAAATGTAACCACAGAGTGGTTCCGAGTGTGTGACGTGGAATTCGCATGTCACGCGTTTTATTATAGTCGTAGACATCACGACCGACTTGAACTGAAGATAAGACATCCTCCAGGAAATACCGCGCCGCGCGGGATTAGCCAAGCGGTCTTAGGCGCTGCAGTTATGAACTGTGCGGCTGGTTCCGGCGAAGGTTCGAGGCCTCCCTCGGGTATGGGTGTGTGTGTTTGTCCTTAGGATCATTTAGGTTCAGTAGTGTGTATCCCTAGGGACTGATGATCTTAGCAGTTAAGTCTCATAAGATTTAACACACATTTGAACATTTTTCTTTAAATACCGCAGCCTGCAACAGTGCTGCAGATTGTGCAGATAGCCGGACTTCGAAATTTCAGTGCAACCAGTTTAATGTCAGATCTCGCGATCGGCGAGGGCTTAGACTCTGTGGTGACAAGCTGCCAGTCAGATTTTATATTCAGAAGCATATTGTGTATCGTAGGGAAACTTATTAATTTTTCAAAGTATGTTTCCTCGAAACAGACTGTGAAGCTCTTGTACACTACCGACCGAGTTTGCAGAGTGATTAGCACAGTGGACTCACATTCAGAATGTGTGTGTGTGAAATCTTATGGGACTTAACTGCTAAGGTCATCAGTCCCTAATCTTACACACTACTTAACCTAAATTATCCTAAGGACAAACTCACACACCCATGCCCGAGGGAGGACTCGAACCTCCGCCAGGACCAGCCGCACAGTCCATGACTGCAGCGCCTAAGACCGTTCGGCTAATCCCGCTCGGCCGCATTCAGAAAAACGAGAGTTCAAACCCGCGTGCGGTTATGCTGATTTAGGTTTCCCGTAATTTCACTTAATCGCTTGAGGTAATTGAAGGGATGGTTCCTGTTTTCCTAATTCGATGGGACCGGCGACCCCGCTGTTTTGTCCCATCCACCGAATCAACGAGCCGACCCATTTACACTGATGTATAAGCATAGCATTTCCTGTTACGTTACGTCAAATTACAAACTTTAATCGCCACAGATTCTTCTCTTTTTGCCGTGGAACTTTTGGAAGGCTACATTCAGATTCTGTTTGAATTCGCCTGCAGTACACACTTTTGAACCAGCTTGCACATATAGCAACACTGTGACAAGTAGGTAGAAGCATATTGTAAATTGTGTGCATACAATACCCCACTTTGTTTTAGTACCAGCTTCAATGCACTCAAATTGTTTGTCTGAAGCCTAAAATAACGACATAAAAACCAAGAAATGCAGGAAAAGCCACGATATTCAAGTCAAAATGTAACCGACATGTCATAATTAAGAAGATTTCGTAATGATTCACGATTAAGATATAACTGTGACTACATGCAGCTTACTGAGTCATGCATTCAACAGTATTCAATTTTAGTGGACATTTCACCTTTCTTGAAGCATCACAAATTCGTTAGCAAGTTGTAGAGATAATTATTATCTTGTCGTTTAGCAACGGAAGGAAGCACTATGGCGAAACATGCTAACTAACGAGTAGACTATCCTATAATAACAGCATCTACATTTACGGTTGAATTCGTAGCAGTGGGTGCATTGCACAAAAACATTAACTAGGGGTCCTAGTTTCTCCATTAGTAGATCGTTACCAGGATAACATGCCTTCATATTGAAAATTGTCAGAATAAGGAGCGCAGTATCCGCAGACGTCAGTGAGCAGTTGAGGAAAGGCGATGCTTTCCTCAGTTCTACTCAATCGCAGCGCATGTCACGCCTTAGTTCCGCGTAAGGCCGCGTTCCACGTAAGAGTCAAAAAGAGACCACAGCGAGCGAATACGCTCGGTGGTCTGCCTGCGAGCGACGATCTCCTGAAGCAAGATGGCTACTACAGCCAGCCACCTATTCCTATAAAACGGAGCCCATAAATCGTAGAATATAGTAGCTCAAGAGTAAGGCTATAAAATTAGCCTTAGGTAGGAAAGTAAGGCTATAAAGTAGAGCTGTGCATTAAATTTACAAAGGGAGGAATCTTCTTGGAGAATTTCATAATTATATATAGCGTCAGCCACTAAGATCACCACACATATTATTCAAATATACGAAGATGAGCAGAGACACATTCGACTATCTCATCAACAAATTAAAGGGGATTGTTTCTTATGTGACCATGAACTTTCAGTGGATGATAAGTACGGAAGAATGACTGACGAATACCCAACATTTGACAGCAGTTTGTAGGAGATGTCTGCAGCGTAATGGTAGTCCATGAGCTCGCCGAGGGTGGTGGTTTCGATCGCAGTTGCTTTCGATAATTTAACTTGCTGAAATACACTCCAGTCATCAGGTCTGTGCCCTAAGTTTTATTTATACTTTTTAAATTGCATCTCAACGTATGCAAGATGGCGGTCGAGTAGGTTGCAGTGTGATGTGGCTCCGCATTCAGATGCAGATTTTCTCGGTAAAAATTTGATTGTGGACAC
This sequence comes from Schistocerca nitens, assembly GCF_023898315.1. Classification (NCBI taxonomy): domain Eukaryota; kingdom Metazoa; phylum Arthropoda; class Insecta; order Orthoptera; family Acrididae; genus Schistocerca; species Schistocerca nitens. Next base: position 353,152,346 of record NC_064616.1, on the reverse strand, counting down.
TGATTTTTAATTATCGTGTACCGGGAGTGTTATCTTACACAGTCCGTTCTCGTTTACTCTTTAAATACTGTAAATAAAACAGAGAGTGTGATTAAAGTGCTTCTAGTGCGTTCGTCGTGTCAAACGCGTCAAAGGAGAGGCCGTCGCCCTCCCGCAGGCCGAGCGCGTGTCGGTTTCGCCAGTCAGCCGCGTCGGCTCTCGCGTGTCAGCACTCCGACTCCTCACCAGCCGCAGCGGAATCCGACGCGTCGGCAGCGGCCACCGGCTGCCCCGCGACCCGCCGTCGACGTCAGCAGTAGCGGCCACCAGCTGTGCTCCCTGCTGTTGGTAAACAACCGCCTGCCTACCTTCGGCCCTGGATTCCAGCCGACGAAGCAGCGACAGCACCACACCAGAGGCCGAAGGAAGAAGAAGGAAAGCATGGGGTAAGACGCTAGCTAGAGCCATCAAAGTCACTCCAGGTATGGAACACACGGAGGAAGAAATTGTGCCCATGTCCCCCAGTCAAAAGATAGCAGCCATAGACAAAATATTGAGTGAAATAGGAGCAGAGTTAAAAGCTAAGCATGTTTCATCTTCCCTGTTAACCGTCATTAAAGACAAAGTGTTTCCCTTGGCTTTCGAAATAACTAGCCTCGAAGCTAAACTGTCCTGCGTAAACGATGAAAATAGGCGACTAGGACTAGAACTACAGAGAGCCTCGAATCCAGTCAAAGACTTACAAATACAAACTTTGCAAGAGAAGGCTGAGAAATTAGAGAACGAAAATAGGGAATTGAGTGTAGCGAACCAAGACTTGCAGCAACAAATAAGAGAACTAACTAATAAAGTCACACAACAAGCACAGACACAAGCACAGACACTGACATATGCTGCCGCCCTAACTATAGAGCCCAAAACCAAAGAGGCTCGAAGAATAGAACAGGCTAAAACAAAACAGGCCACAACACTCTATATCAAATCGACAGAAAATCAAGACGCCAAAGCGGCCCGACAGACCATCACCAAGAATATAAATCCCAGGAAAGAGAATATACATATAAAATCAATCAGAACCACACAGACTGCAGTTATAGTAGAAACGGAAACACAGGAGGACTGTCGAAAAATAATAGAAAAGACTAAAGACCTGCACACCATTGTCTGTGAAGGACCGCGAAAACGCAAGCCACTCGTGGCAGTATATCACGTGCCAGATACACTTACCGACGAAGAGTTTCTAGAAAGCCTTTACGAGCAGAATCTAAGCGGTGACACCACGAAAGAAGACTTCAACAGAGAGGTCAAAATAAGATTCAAAACAGGGCCTAGGGGAAGGGGTTTCAGTCACCAGATACTGGAGGTCAGCCCACACCTGTACAGAATCCTTACAAGAAGACAGAGAGTCTACATAGACTTCGAATCACTTTCTGTCAAAGACTATACAGTAGTAAACAAGTGTTTTAAGTGTTGCGACCTAGGACATACGACTAAAACCTGCAGAAAAGCCGACGTCACGTGTGCCAAGTGCGGCAACCGAGGACACAAGCGCAGTGAGTGCAGGTCCGCGGTTTGCGTCTGTATCCCCTGCAAATACAGAGGCCGCGTCTGCAATAAAACAAAAGGAGGTGATTGTCAGACCTATAAACAACTGCATGACCGGCTCCTGGACAGTATAGACTATGGCAGCTAAAATCAGCACACACGCAAGAAACACGAACGCCCAAAGCCAATCACCCAAAACACATAAATACAAATCACCGTCAACATTACAGAGAAGCTACCAAAGAGCAATTTCCTGGAGAAGACAAATGAATCTTCTGCCGGAGAATTACGTCGATAGTGAACCCATCCCGCCCCTAACACACTCAACGACGTTACAGGATAGCTGCATTAATACGATAGAATATATAGATGACATGACAATCTGTGGTTCCATCCACTACGAGGTGGCGAAGCAAATTAAAAGACAATTACACCACTGGATAAACTTCCAAATAACATTAATACAGAGGATAGATGAGTTGGAAGATGAACTTACATATATTGTGCACAAGAAAATGTACAAACAAAACCGACATACTCCCTCACAATTTCTCCCAGCCGAAGTACATCACACCACACACACACAGGATGAACACAAACCAGAATCATCATCACATGGAAAACCCTACGACACACGTAAATGTGAACAGTACATCAAACCAGTCAAATTTGTTTCGGGAGGCACTCTTCACCCCGGGAAAAAGGAACAAGGAACAGACAGGCATGCAGTCCCTGAATCAAAACACATCGAAACACTCAGGCTACAGACCAATACAAAACTCAAAACTACTGGACCCAGACTTATAAAAGTAGACCAATTAGATGAGGACAAATCTGAGGGAGAGACATGTGACATTTGCAACGATGTCAACGTGCGTCTAGCAACAACCTCCACTCCAAACACAAACAGAGACAACATAACACATACAGTCAGTCCCATACAAATCACCACCATCGCCGACACCACGCCAGCAAGCACCACCAACATCAGTGAAAAACGTGTGATGGCAAACAGCATTGAAGAGGCGTGTGACAAAACGAAAAGCAACCGTGTGACATCCCAAAGAGGTCTTAAAATGTCCCCCAATCAGCGGCCAACACCAAGCCACAATCCGTCCAGTACCACCTCAGAGACCGCAACAGAAACCAGCACCAACAGCAAGCCAGCTGCACCTAATTACGATAATTTAGAACTTAACTTACTTTTAAGTAGGCTAGAGAAAAAAGAGATACTGCAGACAGCGCAGCGAATGCTACTTACACTGTGCCAGCCAAAGGGAGATTCTCTCTGTTTTCCAGTAACTGAGCAAACAGACAGAATCATCCTAAAGACAGAAAATATTCCTACATCAGCAGAGCCGCTGCTCGATCTCATGCTCCAGGTCTGCCTGCGCAGGTCAGAATCTTTCGACTTGGACAAAATATATATAGATCATGTAAGAGCACACGGACAAACATATTTTGATTACTCACAGACTGGCAGTAAATGTTTTGTACACGTAAAACACCCAGAACACATAGGCAAAAAATGAATATCTTACAACATAATACAAAAAACAGTACGACAGTCAGCGCGGAAATCCCTAAAATAGCACTAGACCTGCAGGCAGACATCATGTGCTTACAAGAACCCTATAACAGAAACGGGCAACTGATATGTCTACCAAAACATGCTACCACAATAACAGGCAGCAATGACTGTAAGGCTGCAATAGTAATTCTAAATAGAACTTATAACATAGTTAAGGTAACACAGCTATGCAATCAACACTTGGTTACCATAGAGATAACTAACGGGAACGTCACATGGGTTATTGCATCCATGTACGCCCAATACAGCCATCAAATACAGCCGTATGCAGACTACATCAGAGACCTAGTAATGTATGCCAGAGGCAAAAAATTAGTGATAAGTGCTGACATTAATTCCAGATCGACCCTCTGGAACTCAGACAGAACAGATGACAGAGGACGCATAATCACCGATCTAATACAAGAAACACAATTACATGTAATGAATACGGAAGGACCCATACCAACATATGCAGGGTTCGATGGTACGAGCAGTAATATCGACTTCACACTAGCAAATAATGCAGCAATGGCATACGTAACAAACTGGACTGTACACGACAACATAACCAGCAGTGATCATAATGTCATAACATACACACTAACTCACACTCAGAACACAATGACCAAATCACACACCAGACACTTGCTGTTGCACAAAGCAGACTGGAACAAATTAACGGAAATTATCCAACGACACGATCTACAAAACATCAATGGAAGTATCGATTATAGAGCACACAAGTTAACACAGGTGATACAACGTGCACAAAACACATCAATACCGACAGCAAAGAACACAAATTGCTCACCAGTACCATGGACCAACGAACTTACGAGACTCAAACAAGACGCAAGACGCAAACGAAAATTATATCAAAGGGCGATAGCAGATAGGGACCGACGAATAAGACTTGAAGCATATAGGCATGCACAAGACTTATACAGACAGACCCTATACAACACGCGTAGACAACAATGGGAGCTATTTGTAACAACACAAACAGAGCAAAATATATGGGGGGAACCATACAAAATACTGACAGAGAAGATAAAAGCCCCACTAGATCTGGGAACGCTAAGGCAGGATGACGGCACGATGACGAGGGGATGGAGGAATACAGCGGAGTTTCTGCTGTATAAACTGCTCCCTGACGACGTTATCGATACAGACACACAATATCATGCAACACTAAGAGAAAACCTACACACACCATACAACACTGCAACTGTCACCTGTCCTTTTGCGCAAGAAGAGGTTGCGCTAGCAATCTCAGAGCTCAAAAACAAAAAAGCACCTGGACCAGATGGTATCCACTCTGAAACACTGAAAAAACTAGCACCGCAGATCACCCCGTTCCTAACAACGTTACTGAACGACGCCTTACGGCTGGGCAGGGTACCTACAGTATGGAAAACCTCCAAAGCAGTCATTATTAAGAAATCAGCGGACAGGGATCCTTCAGATCCAAAGACTTACAGGCCAATATGCCTAATAAACACCCTAGCAAAGATTCAGGAGAAGCTACTGTGTAAGCGCCTGCAAACACACAGAGCTCTCAGGGGTATGAGCCAACACCAGTTCGGCTTCAGATCTGGCAGATCAATAGATGATGCCATCAACCAGGCCCTGCACATAGTTAACACCACAAAACAGAAATACGCCATGACAATAATGATTGACATTGCCGGAGCATTTGATAATCTTTGGTGGCCAGTACTGTTTCAGAGGCTAAGACATCTGGAGGTACCGCAATCACTGTACAACAGTTTTCTGGACTACTGTAAAGACCGAGTAGTCGAATGGCAGATGGACAGCCGGAAAGTAATTAAAAGAATTACCAAAGGCTGTCCTCAAGGGTCGATCTGCGGCCCCATCTTCTGGGACATAGCAATCGAACCCCTCCTACAACTTCTGGATGGGGATGACAGGTCAGACGGAATTGTCGCCTACGCAGATGACCTATTAGTCGTAGTCACTGCAAACAACAGAGCCCAGTTAGAAGAGAAAGCCAGTGGATTACTACAAACAATTACTCAATGGTGTCACAACAACAAACTCAGGATAGCCGAAAACAAAACAACATACACTTTACTGAAAGGATCACTCCAAAGGAATCCTTCGGTTAAAATTGGGGACACAAACATCAAACGAGCACGCATTACGCGCTATCTTGGGGTACACATAGATGAAAAATTGAATTTCCACGAACACATAAGGCTAACAACAGACAAAGCAGAAAAAATACTCCACAAACTGGTGAGGCTAAATTCAAAACAGTACAGACTACCTCTACCAGTCATACGTACATACCACTGTGCGCTCTTCGAATCAGTACTCAGCTTTGCAGCTAGCACGTGGGCACATAGACTGAACGTGGTCACCAACAAAGCATCCGTCAGACGAGGGCAGAGAAGTGTCCTACTTAGGCTATCTGGAGCCTTCGGTACCACCTCAGCGGATGCACTGTGTGTGGTGCTCGGAATATGCCCCATAGATATCACGATCAAATACAGAGCTGCAAGGTACTGGTTAAAGATGGGGAGACTAGATAAGGTACACACAATAACCGGTGTGCCCATAGAGACGATACGTCACCTTAAAAGTTGACGTTTGGATACATGGCAAGGTGAGTGGGATGTAAGTGATAAGGGACGTAGACTGCACGACTTCCTCCCTGACATAAGGGAGCGGTTGAGAATGAGACATATCGATCCCAGCCGCGGTATGGTACATTTCTTAACCGGGCACGGACCTTATCCCACGCACTTAAACCGCGTGAGTCTGAGGCAGACACCTACATGCACATGCGGGGAAGAAGGTTCCCCAGAACACACTGTCTTTTTCTGCGGGTAATACGCGAACAATAGACATACACTACACTTAGATTACACAGATACAGACATAGATATATACACCGCAATAAGAGACGAAGAACAATGGGCACAATTAAACGCACTGACAAACAGTATTTCAAAAACAACACATGAAGAGTATATGCGGACACGACATCACAGACATGCCTATGTGCAGCGTAACAACAATCTCCAGAGGGTGGACAGCGATACCTACAGTGACAGCGAAAATAGTGACAATGAGGAGGAACAAGAGGAGGAAGCTGAGATGTGATAGCAAATAAGCAAATTGATGGCAATCTAGCCAAGAAAACACCAAATGCTGTACATGGATGCACACCTAATGTAGTTAATACATAGGATTAGTAACAAATAGGATAAGAAACATTATTTCTCTACTAATAACCATTTGTGTGTGTGTGTGTGTGTGTGTGTGTGTGTGTGTGTGTGTGTGTGTGTGTGTGACTGGCGGTCAACGGCTCGATGAAACCATTCCGAGGTATTCACCGTCAGTCACACTCGGTGATGGTACTAACATATCTCTCATCTATCCTATCTTCTTTTTATATTCTTCTTAAAAACAACAAAATTTTATTTATATTTCAACCTCAAATTATTGTTATTTTGAACCATTCTTTGTAAATGTTGTAGATAAAAAAAAAGGAAAGAAAACTGTAAGCAGATGAAAAACGAAAATTGTAAGATGTACGACCTGTTTTAAACATCAGGTAACAGGTCTATAATTTGGCAATAAATAAATAATAAAAACAATCTCAACGTATATTTTAAGACCTTACCAAAGTACTTGCTCTTTAAGTGTATACACACCAGACCCAGTATATAACACCTATCAAATTCCTAATAAAACACAAGAGCTTGAGATATACATAAATGTCATTAGTTACTGTAAACAGTAAATATGTGTTTAAAATAATCACATACAATATGTACTTTTCTGGACATATGATGGAGAAGGTACTTACAACTGTTAAACCGACATTAAGTTTCCGAAGATGAAATGACAGCAAGCAAAGAGGAGATGTTTTGTCGTATGATTAGCACTTGAAACGTTTTGATCAAATGATTGAGCGGAGCTAAAACAAGAGTCGCTATAAATTACACAATGAGTTTTTGTCCGAATTTTCATAAACAAACAAAGAGTGGGAAACAGGGAAACAGAGTATCAAAGTGACCAATGTGAGGTCTAATTTTGCAAATACATACTTGATTGCATCAAAGTAATCAGGGTAATTAAGGGAAACTTAATTAGTGATTTGAAGAAAACTCAAAATATTTCACGAACAGCTGCTGCGAGCTTTGTAAATCCTGTCAAAAAGTTCATTTCTTCAAAGCCTAGCTTTTTTTGCACATAAAAATATACAGTGATGTGATATTTAACAGTCAGAAATACTCCCTTTGGAATCAAGTTGTAAATTTAGAGTTTTGGAGAACAGAAGATGCTAGGAAGCTCAGTGAGGTATGAATGTCATACTTTCTCAATAAAACTTGAAGATTAAAAAAATGAAAGAAATCGGTCGAATATTTTGTGAAACGATTTGTCCAAAAAAGTAAAACAGATCAGATAAACATTTGTTGTGCCTTCAAATGTTTCTCTAATCTCCTTTATTTCCTACTTTTAGGCAAATAATTTCACAAATTAGTCATCTTTGGAAGTTTAGTATCAGTTTAGCAGATGCCAATACCCTCTGTATTGAAACATAATGCCATTGTAAGACCAGAAAAGTACATATCGTACGTGAATATTGTAAATAGAGGTTAACTATTTGCAGAAACTAATCACATTTATTGTGGTTCAAATGGCTCTGAGCACTATGGGACTTAACATATATGGTCATCAGTCCCCTAGAACTTAGAACTACTTAAACCTAACTAACCTAAGGACATCACACAGCACCCAGTCATCACGAGGCAGAGAAAATCCCTGACCCCACAGGGAATCGAACCCGGGAACCCGGGCGCGGGAAGCGAGAACGCTACCGCACGACCAAGAGCTGCGGACCAGCAATTCTTCCGCACTTATCAGCAATTGGAAGTTCATGGTCACATAATAAACACTAGTCTGTAAGTTATGGATCAGATAATCGAACGCATCTCTGCTCGTCCTCGTATATTCCAATAACTTGTCTGGTGACATTCGTACCTGATGATATAAATAATTATGAAATTCTCCATGAAGATTCCTCCCTATGAAAATTTCATGCACAGCACTCCTTTATTGCCTTACTTTCCAAACTAAGGCTAATTTTGCTGTCTTAGTTGTGAGCTACAATACTGTACGATTTAGGGGCGCAGTTTTATAGAAACAATTAGTCTGCTATAGTAGCTATCTTGTAGATGGAGATCGTCACTCGCACGCAGGACAGCCGAACGTAACGTCCGATGCTGCCTATTCACCACATGCTGTTGGTCGCTTTTGACATTTACGTAGGACGCGGCTTTTAACAACAAACTGCCACACATGACAGCACGACAAGCGTGGATATATGGAATTTCTTTTCTACACGGCAACGTCTGCAGCTAAAATTCATGGCATGTTCTTCGGTATACGTCAGACGTTTCAGAAATGATTCTTGCGTTAGTTTTACTTGTAATATCAAAGCGCAAAATTTCCAAATGATAACTGATGGTGTCATAATAGATGAAGAAGTTTCTGTGAATTTATCAGATTTTTTTATGAGTGAATAGGTTTCCTAACGTCATTGCAGTAAAGGGAAATGTAACACCTAGTTATAGCAGAATCAACACCTTGACATACTAAGTAAGATATTTCTTGTGGGGAAACCCGACTCACCTCTATACGTATACACTTTTCGTCCTAAGTTTGCCGAACGTTTCTCTACGGTTAACGCGTGTGTCTTCCAACTATAGGTAATTTTCATTAACGAGAAAGAATACCGTGAGAAAGAGATCCCTGTTACAAAATTAGTTTCGTATATGTTTCGTAGGTCCAGCGATTGTATACACAGCAGAACATATCTGTATTGATGAACTTAAAGTCAGAGGTGTCTCCATTCACAGTATTTCCACAATTATTTGGTTGAAGCTGCGAATGTAAGAGGACCCTGGATTTCACATTCCCAACACCTCTTAGTCTGCGGACGCTGCACGATGAGCCCACTCACTAAATTTTCATTAATAAGGTGGGGTGCGAAGGGATGCGAACATTCCCTCAATGATCCAGCCTTCATTCAGCGTATGGAAACTTCATGACCGTGACGTCCAATATGGATAAGTTCTTTTCGTTCTCGAGCAGTAGAGGCTCAGTGGTAAACATTGCATGCGATGTCGACCTTCTGAGTTCAAAATGGTTCAAATGGCTCTGAGCACTATGCGACTTAACTTATAAGGTCATAAGTCGCCTAGAACTTAGAACTAATTAAACCTAACTAACATCACACACATCCATGCCCGAGGCAGGATTGGAACCTGCGACCATAGCGGTCGCTCGGTTCCAGACGGTAGCGCCCAGAACCGCACGGCCACTCCGGCCGGCGACCTTCTGAGTCGCAGCTTTTTCAGTATGTACTTATTTGATCGAATAGACTACATCTATGTTAATGTGTCAGGATTGGCGAGGAACGGAAAGCAGTAGGCACCCGTTGAGGTGATGAGATTAAACATTTAATGAAAGACATGATGGTTTATTTCAGTAAAAAGTGGTTGAAGGCAGGGCTAGAGGAGCCGCCGAAACTGAATGTGCTGCTGCCCAAGAGAGCAGGAGAGGAGAGCGTGTCGGAAGCTGCCAGCAGAAGAGAGCGGACGGCGTGTCCGCTCCCGGCGGCTGGCCGCAGCTCCACCCCCACGTGAACACCTCGAAACCTCCCAATTGGACAGCCATATCCTAGACGCCCGGTTCGGTACCGTTACCTCATCACCAACACGTGAGTTTATCTGCTGATGGTTCAACACGTGAGTTTCGAAGTGGTTCTGTCCGGTATAATGCAATTTGACTTAGAGCTGACACTAGCCGCCAGCAGAAGGCACTGGCGAACATCACTTGAAATATTAAAAATTGAACTTTTATAATATTACATCCACTCCTTAACGGCCTCCACTGTACACCATTCCCCCCTCCGTAGGAGTGAAGCATGGGGAGGAAAATTGACAGTTACTATGAGGCTCCCGCGAAGGACAGCCCTACATATTTTTTGGCAATACATTTTTGATTTTTTTTTTAATTTGCATTTTTGCTTAGGAAAAGTATTGAAAGAATGACAATATTTTTTGTATTAATGTCTTGCGTGACAAAATTTGGACGACGGCGGATGGTGCAGCAGTGTTGTGAGGCACTGCGAGTGACAGCGTCGATCAGCTGTTGGCGCTGGCAGCGGCGAAGGTCGATCGCCGCGGCGGGCGGCGGCGGGTTGTGGCGCACTGCAACTTCAGACGGAGCGAATTAGCGGGGGTTCCAGAACGGGCGAAGCACAGATCACAGGGTGGGAAGAGAATTAACACTTTTGAATTACTTCACACGCACAAGGTGATTCGCTTTGTTGCTTATACCTAAAGGACGGCCATGCCTTTTCTTTTTGGAGGTATTTTATTTATTTATTATTCCTTTTCTATTCACATGGTACTCAGACCATGGCAATTTTCTACTGGACTACTACAGTATGGGGCAACAAGAAACATTCATGTTCCCATTACAAAAAGTTAAGTGTGATATTGCCAGGAGGGTGCTGTTCAGGGACAGCAGGGAGGGACGACCGAAGTCGCGCAAAAAGCTACCCACAGCCATAAACCAATAAGGATAATTATTAGAAGTGTACCTACAGAACGGGGAATGACTATATAACTGAGATACTGGTGGTTGTACCAATCCGCGATATGCGCGGTGGCATGGTCTAGTGTGATCTGCCCTGACTCTTTGTTTACCAGATCGGTTAAAGACTGGATCAGCTGGGAATGTGAGTGATTGGGGAGAGATGGCCAATGGTCAGGCGACGGTAGTACCATCGGTTGCTCTGGTAAATACCACATGAGAGTTGGGAGTCGCACGTTATGGGCGTGAGATAAGTGTGCAAACACTTCCTCGGTGGACCGAGCGAGGTGGCGCAGTGGTTAGCACACTGGACTCGCATTCGGGAGGACGGCGGTTCAATCCCGCGTCCGGCCATCCTGATTTAGGCTTTCCGTGATTTCCCTAAATCGCTCCAGGCAAATGCCGGGATGGTTCCTCTGAAAGGGCACGGCCGACTTCCTTCCCCGTCCTTCCCTAATCCGATGAGACCGATGACCTCGATGTTTGGTCTCTTCCTCCAAACAACCCCAACCAACTTTCTCGGTGGGGGTAGTGATATCGCGTTGAAAGCTACTAAATAATAAATCACTGCCATTGAGTAGCACATGGTAGGGCTGGGTTGCACGGAGGTACTCGTAACACACGATAGCGGGTGCTTCAATCTTATTAGATCATGGGTGTATTTGTTTGAATAAACAAACGTGTGTGTCTCTCTTCCTAAACACACGGCGAAGTACTATATCCAGATGGTAGCAGTGCCGATTTCCGTGCTCGCTCGTAACTTCTTCACTTCATCACTAAATTACTTTGTAAAAAGTAGGGTGAACAACAACAAAACTTGAGTTCGTCTGGGTGAACTCTTAAATGTGCAAAACACACATGGGATGCGAACTACAATTCTTCACTTACTTGGGTGAAACTTATTTAGTTTGATCCCATCACAAAATCAATTTCGCTTACCGCTCTACAGGGAGAGGGTAGCGCCCTTCTTCTAAACTTCAGGAGCGCACTCGACTCTGCTCTATTGAGTATCTTAGATAACTCGGGTGCTTCCTTTCTTCTCAACATACCAGTCCGGCTCTGGGTGTGAACATGGCGCATAATATGATTCCGGAATCGCTAACTCTCATAGTCTTGCATCACGACTGAAGGGGGATCCTACGTAATGGGAGTATTGATGTAGTGCAATATATCTAGATTCTAGGGCTGTGGTTGGCCTTTACATACTGGGGTCATAAATATATAATACAAGTGCATATTGTACAAAACAAATGGCATAAATTATAAAAATACATTCATGGTATAACATATAGGGTGTAGCAAGGGCTTTGCTGTGCAACAAACTGGCTGTGAAATGCTTAAACGCAACACAGAATCATAAGGGGACAAAAAATACAAGTTATTTGGTATCAGTTATTAATCAGCCACTAACTGGCAACGCATAGTTGGTCGGACATTGCTCAACACATCTAATCATGCAAAATGTGCATAAAACTGACCCTTCTGGTATATATCTGGATGGGAAAGAAGAGGTTAGGCACCGTTTACTGGTGGGGTGTACTTGTTTTAGTGTTCTGGTGGAGCATCGTGTTGTAGGGACAGGACAGACTTAAATGTAATTATTCTTTTCTTGTCGGCTGTGGCCAAGGCTCGAAGCCTCTTTCTCTTGGGTCGTATGCTCTCTCCTAATACCTGTAAAGCTACCAGAAGTCTAAAGAGGACGTAAGTCTTACGTTCAAGGTGCAGGGCATGGTGAATAGGTACGTAATACTTAGTTCGTGGTATTAATTCTCAAACTTGTCTGTTTGGGGGTTCTCTTATTGGTGAAGATACGTGTATGGTAAGAATTTTGAAGGTGCCACCAAATCTGAATGGTAAAACAATTTATCAAACTCGGTACATGGTGAAGCAGGTAGCGTTATAAAACTGGCAAGGGGCACAAGCAGACGTGCTGCGACAGAGGCAGGTTTCAGGTTAACGCTGAGATGATGGAGCGGCTATGCAGCGCATGTAGCGCGCCACGGCAACAGCTCCAGCGTGTTCTATGTGAAAGATTTTCAAGACTCCTTGGGACGTTTGAATTAACCATTTATAAAATGCAGTTCATGTAAATTAGTAATATTAGAGTGGGATTAGTGACTGTTGCGAATAGTGCTCTAACTCGTTTCTCGAAGGAATTGATTTAAACGGGTTTATTTGGTAAAATTACTGTAGCTCATTTATAAAGAATTATTTTACTTTCGTGGTGGCAAAAGTGAATAGGTTGTGGTGGGCACATAATGGTGAAACCATTTAAGGATTTGGAAAGGGAGCAGGTAGTCGCTTCTTAAGATATGTCACACTAGACGGACAAAAAATACAAGTTATTTGGTATCAGTTATTAATCAGCCACTAACTGGCAACGCATAGTTGGTCGGACATGCTAGATGCAGAGGAGGCTCAGAAATCAAATCGCCACCAAGCTAGATGGTGATGCACGGGAAGACACCCATAATGGCACGCTTCGTTATGGCGATGCTTTTCCGCTTCGCGTTCCATCAGCTGGAGATCGCTTGCTTCCAAACTCCCCTGGGAGTTATAGTCTGGTCAGTGGGCATATTAATTGTTTAGGTGCATAAGTAAATTTATAGGTGGGCTTTCAAGTTGCTGAAGTTACCGAGTTTTAGATGGAAGGATGGTAGAAATCATGTTAGAAATAGGTATTACATAAGAAGATGGTACCTTTCTGCATTCACAGATGGCATAATGGCGCACCGCATGGAGAGAGGAAAAGGGGGGGGGGAGGGAGGAAATCAGGCGGTGACACAGCCAGCATGGGCTAGAGGGATGGCGGGGTTTGGGGAGGGGTGAGGAGGTAATAGCAGTGCCAGGTGTTTGAAGTGACTCTGCCCTTCACATTATGGCCGCCGAACGTGCGACTCTTTGTTGACAGGTTCACCTGATTCTGACAGGTGGAGCGCACGTGTTTACAACTTTGCAGTACTGCCGAGCAGCTGTACTTACCTTCTGAGTTAATCTGAAGAACAACAGGCATCCGTGAGGGACAGTAGGGGGAATTTAGAGTGACACTGTTGTATGTAGGCCATGTGGCCATGGTGCAAGAATAATCATTAAGTTACCTAACATTTCTTTTGGTGTCAAAGCGACAAGTTATGTTTCTTTTTTAGGAGCAAATTTCTCAGTTAGTACTGCATGTTATTAATTATCACTCTGGGTGTTCAAATGGGGAAATTACTTACTAAAACATGGTGACATTTCAGGGAGAAAGTCTTTGGAATGAGAAGGTAGAGACTTAATGCATTCATTACTTCATACAGTATCGTGGTACTGTTCCATAACTTCTCCATATGATACTTTTATTTAGAATTAAATGTATTAGTATTGAAAATAGAGCTGTTGTCCCACCACTAAGGGTATAATGGGAACATAATAAAAATACTGGTTAAAACTAGGGATTAACTGGGCTAGGTCAGCGTTGCAGAACAGGCTGTGTGGGTAAAGCTCTGATAACTTCTTCCAGAGAGGGAGACTAGGGTGACATCTTAGTTATCATAGCATGGGACCATAAAATACATATTGTATAGGTTGAATGTTCATTTGCAAAGTAAAGTAACAAGGTTGTTGCTTAAGCCCTGTTTATATATATAACTAGGAGTCTCATAAGTAAGAAGCAGTGCCTTGGTGTTTAGTCCCTGGATCTAAGAGCATATGGGTGTTTGGATATTAGAGCATATCTAGGACAAGTTGGGGGTGGTGGAACTTCCTGTTTCCTCAGCTTCACAGGGTGCGTAGAACCCGCTGAAGGTCTGGCGCTTGTCTCAGAAGGCGGTGGGAGAGGCATAGTACCTGAATAGGGCTTTAGTCTATCAAAATGGATGACCACCTTGCAATCAGGCAGTTGTAATTCTGCATTGACAGGGGAAGAGAGCCGAATGATTGAATATGGTCTGTCATACAGAGGGGTAAGTTTATTCACTCTTCCTTTCTTTATACTAGGGTTTTTTAGCAAAACCAAATCACCAGGTTTATGGAGAGGGGGGAGGATGGTATTTTTGTTACTTCTTTCCATCTGTTTCCTGGTTGCTTTGCAGATGTTTCCTTGTACCTTCTTCCAAATGGCCTTAAGGTGGCGGAATAACCCCTTAATGGCTGTGTGATCGATTCCCGGAGGTAATTTTTCAATCTAAAAGGTAGATTCCACAGGGCAGCCAAACACTATCTCATAAGGAGTATGGTCAGTGGCTTCATGGAAATGGCTATTGTACACACTTGCCACGTACAGAATGTATCTTTGGCAGCCACTGTTGGCTGGTATGAGTAGAATAAATTATAAATTAAAGCATATCCGGCAGTTTCACTTATAACACAGTTACCTGGTTGGCATCATCAAGGAAAAACAGAAAATAACTTCCAGAAACATAATAGATCGTCTTTCATTTAACGAAAAGCGAAATACAATGGAACTCAAGTATCCGAACCAAAATTGGAAAGGCATCTGATGCAATATACATAACGAAGTCTTGTGAACAGACGTACAAAGGAGAGTGGTATAAAGTTGTAAATATCATCGTCTGTACGAATGACAGACTTTGTTCTATAGGTTTAAGCACCAAAACCATGTGTCAGAAATGTAATGTAGTTGACTCTATCAGCCATCGTTTCATCTGCAACGACAACCACACTGTCTGGGATAATGTACCGAAAAAAAATAGCCTTCATAAAAACGACTGATGGCCGATACATAACGATTAATACCATACTTTTGCCACAAAATCTATCGTTTCATCAACAGAAACATAACGTTATCTTTTGGCTACTCCGAAATTTCGTTCATTATGTCATTAACAATAAAGGCGCCAGTAACATGCTGTAATGTGACCAATATATACAAGTACAATACTAGAAAATATGCAGTAAAAATAATCATCAAAACAGTTTGGGAACATGCTATGGACGCCTTTCGAAAAGCAAGGAACTGGATAACTGATTCTAGGAAACGATGGATGCATGCTGAAGTAGGAAATAACTACTGGGTGTGTAGTACGATGCGGACTTCGTGGGCCCCGAGGTCGCTACGTTAGCCGTGAAGGCCTCAGCAGAATCCTGAAAAAGTATTGCATTCAGTGCCTGAACAACGCAGTTAACTTTGTGAGACCTTAGAAGAAAGTACCTCCAATACGTTAGAACGCATTTATCTATTACTTTATTTTATTTTTCCGTTTATTGTTAATTTGTTTTACATTAACAAGTATTCCGCTTATGTTCCAAATGGTCGTCTTAGTAGTACTCTTTCTTTATCGTTTATTTCCTGCAAAAGACTTCTCCTCAGATGCGCTGGTCTCCAAGAGGCGCCCTGACTGGAAAATATAAGGAAGGGAAGCCCGATATCTTATAGAAGGGAAGAAATTTTTGTTTTAGAAGAGGAGAAACGTTCGTCGAAGGAGAAGAAGCTCATTGCTTTTAGAAGCAGGTTTATGTTTATTATGAAGGAAGACATAGCCTTGTTCCGGAAGCGGAACTATTTGTGTCTTTGGCAGAAAAATACTGCTTCATTTCAGGAGAGACATCTTATTTAAATATCTTATGAATTGAAGAGCCACTTTCCATTACTTCAAAGAAGAACCTTATTGTTTATTTCAGTGAAGAGAAGTACTACATATTATGCTTTACCACACTGTCGAACATAGCACGAGAAGCTAGCCAAACATTTTTGGAGAGAGAAAGAATGGGTTAGAATGGGAGATGGGAGGCCCTAAAAAGATAAAGTAGAAAAGGTGGTTTACCCTTAAAGGACGTTCGTGGAATTACAGAGGTCGCTGGAAAGAGTCTTTGTCAACCCATGGAATTTGCTTTAGTCTCCGTTTTAATGGAGCCTTCACCTCTCAACAATGTGATGAGTTCCTAGAAACAACAAATGATACGCATACTATTAGTCCCCTTTCCACAGTTGGGTAAATAGGACATCATAGGAACAAACAAGTCGCCGAAGTAGAGTCCAGTAGAGAGACTACCACCAAGCCATTGCTCCACACGAAATTAATATATACTAGTATCAATATATATAGTTTAGCCTGTACGGAATCGTCAGAGTACAAGACTTACTCGGACTTGTTCGGTTTTTCTCAATATTTTGACACAGTACGACTGCTGCTACGAAGAACAAACTCCAAAATTTCGAATCCCAGGCTCGAATTTTTACTTATTACAGGGTGTTCACACTTATCGGAGAAACTATTGTCGATATGTAAATTGCCTGTAATAAGAATTTAAGACTAGTGCTATTTATTAAGTTACTCAATGTATTGGATTTCGTTGTACACAGTATCAAATTAAGGCCTGATCCCTGGAAATTATGTCGGAGTTCAGTATGAGGCAATCGATGTGTTTACATTATGTTTGTGGGTGCGAATGCAGTTCCGCTTCGAGCGTCGACCGGGAAGGTTCTTGTTTATTTTACTTGCCTCAGCGTCGCTTCTGTGAAGTTAGTGTTTTTCTGTCTGCCGAATGAGCCGTAGCTCCTTCGCTCCGCCTTGCTCTCTGTGTTCGTCTACTTGAAGCGGAGTCCGCCGCTCCGCTATGGCTACCATGATTTCCACGTGTATTCCACGAAAAGTTACTGTAAGCTTTACTTTCGATAAAACAACGCGACATGAGCAGCCAGAGTCTCTATAAATCCACGATTGGCTTATCGATACAGTTCATGTGAACTCTGATCAGGCCCACACCACTTATTTTGATGCAGACGAGGACGTGTTTTATGTCACATTTATGGATCCCCTTCACGTTCAAAGATTACTGTCGCGACATGGTTCTCAAGTCCCGTTCAAGCATCGCGATAATTCCGTTAGTATGGTTTCACTCGCAGATGATGACATTGACTGTACCAATGTTCGAGTGTTCAGCCTCGCACCGGAAGTTGATGACATCTTTCTCAACGTTACTTTCCGCCGGCCGCTGTGGCCGAGCGGTTCTAGGCGCTTGTGTCCGGAACCGTGCTGCTACTGCGGGCGCAGGTTCGAATCCTGCACCGGGCATGGATGTATGTGATATCCTTAGGTTAAGTTAGGTTTAAGTAGTTCTAAGGATAGGGGACTGATGAGTCAGATGTTAAGTCCCATAGTGCTTAGAGCCGTTTGAACCATTTGGTTACGTTCCTTATGGTAACGTAAACACGGCCTTCTCGAAAGTTGGTTTACTCAGCACAGATTACAGTGTTATAGTGAAATTCTTTCCGTGGAAATGGATGTCAAACGCAATATTCTATCCCATTTACAAGTGTGTGGTTACCGCGTTTGTGTCATGTATATTGGTCAAGAGAGAACCTGCTTCCTATGTAATGAGTGTGGACGAGTTCGGTCTAATTGCACACGGGGGTTTTTGTATTAAATCCGTCATTAGTGCAGCGTCGCAAATTGACGGTTGCTGATCTTGTTCCTTCCACTCCCGACGTCGGACCTACTTCTGCTTTGGATCATAATGAGCTAAAAATCAAATCTGATAATCGTGTAAATGACTATCCGCCTTTAGCTCCGCTACAGGTTCAGAATTCCATTGCCTCCCTCAGGATAGATCCTGTAATGGAGACAAACAAACCACGTCGCACTCAAGATGATGACGATGATGAAGATTTGGCTGCGCCTTCTGTGCCAACCACCTCCACAACGATTGTCCCATTTTCTCCTCTCGATGCTACGATACTTCCCGTCCGTGGTACGGGGCATGGTGAAGAGGTTATCTCCAGCATCTCTCCTACTCGCGAAGTGGCTCCATCTGAGCTGCCTGTGTGGGGAGAGGGAGCGGATTCTCCCCCCCCCCCCCTCCTTGGTCTTTCTGTCCTCCATTACAGTCTGAGAAAGTGCAATTTTCTTCTGCTCCTTCGTCTTCAGCCGCCGACGGTTTCCTGAACTGGCAGCCTACATCAACTCCCGAGGAGAATAATATTAGCGACCAAGTATCACCTGTTGCATTGGCTTCCACATAATGCTTCGGTCTTAGTGACTGGAACTACACTACATGAACCTTGTTCTGACGGGCAGGAAGCTGTGTCTATGACCCGTCATACACCCCCGTCTGTAGAGGCCACCATGGCAGGTAGCCGACAGATACAGTGTATACAATCTGACCGTGCGGTGGCACATAAGAAATCTAAGAAAAAGGATTGCCATGATGGGGGGTTCTGGTCTCCCGATGTATGATTCCTCTGTGGATTCCGCAATGGACTTTGACTCTCAGCTGTCACCATAATTCTTCTCGGACCTTCCGTACATCCATATATAGCTGTTCCAAGTATGCACGCTACTTTCCTTAAATGTTAATCGTGTAGAATCAGAATTCCGATTGGCTTCGCAGCGTCAGTTCATTTATGATTCATGTGCGGACACAGTCTTCCTACGGGAGGTGTTATTTAGGCATTTCTCCTTATCAGGTTTTCGTGTGATCTTTAATGTAGCACACGAATATTCTACGCCGACCGCCGTAGTCTTTCACGAAGGCATACCTATTGCTGATATGTAAATGTTGGATTCTGACAGGGACAAAGGTTGTCAACTTTTTAATCTTACCCTGGTTTTTTTATATGGTTCTTCTGGCACTGGTCGCGCAGTGAATCGTACTTGTTTTTATAAAGAGGATATTGTTTATCTGTTGCGTAAGAGTCCTCAGAGTTGGGTGGTGATTTTAACCGTGTGTTGCGTCCTGCAGATCATTCTCCAATTTTTAATTTCTGTCGTGAATTACATGAATTGGGCCGCTCCTTACGCCTGCAAGACGACTGGATATGTAAATACCCAACGTTAGTTAAATTACCCACTTTACTGCGACTTCTAGTAGCAGGTTAAATAGGTTTTACTTATCAGACTGCCTGTGCGATTGTATTCTTAACGTTGAAGTCATCCCAGCTTCCTTTACGGGTCGCTGTGATGTCACTACAACCCTCAAATTAGAACGGCAACCAGTCAAATTGTTTCGCGCTCCGTGGATGTTAAACGTCGTTCACCTTGCTGACCCCTCTCCCGATGACGTGATGCGAGCCGTGTGGGAGCGTACTCTGCGATCCACTGGGATGTTCTATTCCATTCTTCACTGGTGGACACAGCTGGCAAAACCTAGTGTCGGGATAAGTTTTATATTTTTCTGTGCTGCCAAAGCGGAGAGTTTCGGAGAAATTATGAATATTACTATTCCATCCTTCGTAAACTTTATGATGCTGCGGATCATGCCTCTCTGCGAATTGTTGACCTTGAAAAGAATACAAATGGAATGGTTGAAAATGCGATCCAAGTCACGAACATTGGAGATGGAAGAACTGACTTCCTTATATCATTTTCTTCGGCATCAGATCCGTCGCCGACGCGCTTGTATTCATTCTCTCGCGACAAATAATGGACGTATGGTATCAGAAAAAAATGGCTCTGAGCACTATGGGACTTAACTTCTGAGGTCATCAGTCCCCTAGAACTTAGAACTACTTAGACCTACCTAACCTACGGACATCACACACATCCATGCCCGAGGCAGGATTCGAACCTGCGACCGTAGCTGTCGCGCGGTTCCAGACTGTAGCGCCTAGAACCGCTCGGCCACACCGGCCGGCTATGGTATCAGAGCAAGCTGATATATTGCGTGTCTTACACCAATACTATGTAGACATCTACGACATCTATGAGTCCAGTGCAACGTTTTACGACCCACTAGTCAGTATCTTGGATACAATTACACCTGAACAAAATGAAACACTCTTAGCTGCATTTCAGCCTGAGGAAGTTCACAAACTTATTGTGGTATGGACTTCCCTACAGCGCTTTTGATCGCTGTTGGGTGCTACCTTTACGTCTCTTTTGAATGAAGTGTTACAGGGTAGAGTAGTGCCGACCTCGTTCAAAATGGGAAAAACTGTTTTAATCCCCGAAACGCCCTGGATCGGCTTCCCCTGATAACTTTCTCCAAGCTACTTTGTTAATCTTTGATTGTAAAACTGTGGCGAGAGCAGATGATAATAGAATGTCGCCTCTGATGGAGATGATTGTTGCAAAACATCAAAGCTGCGTACCTGATCGTACCATTCTTACTCCTATAGTCGAGTGTCGTGACGTGATTTCGGTTGCTGCTGTAACGTCCGTCCCTTGTGCCCTTGCTTTCCTATACTTCGATAAGGCATTTGATCTTATTAATCACGACTTCTTGCTTCGGATTCTGGTTTTACTGTTGACACACGGCGAGTGCTCTCAAATTTGTTACGGGTATTTCAGCTTCGTTGGTTGTTAAATGGCCAACCTCTGAAGGGATCAAAGACCTCTCCGAGTCTTCAGTCCTTCTTATGATTAAATAATGAATGAATTACCCATTTACCTGTTGCCCAGGAAGTCCAGTCTCCAAGGTGGTACCACTTCAGCAAACAACCACCCTACAAATAATAAAAGGTCTATTTCTTCCGGCATTTGGTGTGTCATTTTTCGCTCTGCGCAGTTCTCTTCAGTACGGCAGAACTTGATGGTAATGCTTTTTATCCCTAGCTATTTGTTCGTGGTATAAACAAAATTCAAAGACCAAGTGCCTCACGGATTTGGGGTGCCACGTCACGGATTGCGCTGCCCTCCCGCCAGAGGTTCGAGTCATCCCTCGGGCATGCGTATATGTGTGGTTTTGTTAGCATACGTTAGTTTAAGTAGTGTGTAAGTCTATGGACCGATGACCTCAGCAGTTTGGTCTGTTAGGAATTCACACACATTTGAACATTTGAAAGAAAGACAGTCTGGCGATCTGTCACGACTAGCATTTAAAAATTAGCGGGAT
This sequence comes from Schistocerca nitens, assembly GCF_023898315.1. Classification (NCBI taxonomy): domain Eukaryota; kingdom Metazoa; phylum Arthropoda; class Insecta; order Orthoptera; family Acrididae; genus Schistocerca; species Schistocerca nitens. The sequence continues at coordinate 353,130,841 of NC_064616.1, read as the reverse complement.
AGCAATAATTTTTCGAAGAGGAGATTGAGAATTTACAATATCCGATACCCAATCGCAGAATTGATGAGCACCGCAACTTTTCTACAGAATAACACTGCAACACCATGAGCAAAGTGTTTAAAGATTTAGTTCACGATGAAAAAGAACGAACTTACAACACTCAACAAACAATTAGTGTGAGACTGATTTTTTAGTACATCAGAAGCACTTTACCCTAATTTTGCAGGCATTGAGCACATGATGAAATTAGCCGTAAGAATGGTACATTTTTTGAAATCGCATGTTGTGTTACAAAAGTTTCCATAGTTTTTCATGGAAATGAACGAAGAGTATGGAAACGTTACATGTATTACTGCTAAGTATGTTAGTTAATTTGAAGGCCACTAGTGAAATGATTTTTTCCATTTAAAACCCACTATTGTAGAATTTATGAAGGTAAAAAGATACCAGGAACTAATATTAGATGATTGGTAACAGACTGCAGACGTATCACTTTTAGTGGACTCCACTGCAAACTTGAACATCAGTAGGACGTCACAAAGTAAGAAGCAACTTATATATAACTAGCTGAGAAACTCGGTGATGTCAGGACAATTACATAGACGGAAAAAAACCGCAACACCAAAAAATAATTTCTGTGGAGTAATGAAATTTTTGGAATACATTTGTCTAGGTAACATATTTATGTGATTAACACTGCTAGATCACATGTTAATGTAGACGCGAGATAATCCATACAAATATGAATTGCTCACCCATTTGTAACAGGTGAAAATGCTAGAATGTTGAATGCAAACATACAAACGTGCATGCATTGTATTGTACAGGTGTCCGATGTCAGTTTGTGAGATGGAGTAGCCGGCCGCGGTGGTCTCGCGGTTCTAGGCGCGCAGTCCGGAACCGTGCGACTGCTACGGTCGCAGGTTCGAATCCTGCCTCGGGCATGGATGTTTGTGATGTCCTTAGGTTAGTTAGGTTTAAGTAGTTCTAAGTTCTAGGGGACTAATGACCACAGCAGTTGAGTCCCATAGTGCTCAGAGCCATTTGAACCATTTGAGATGGAGTACCATGCTTGTTGCAGCTGGTATGTCAATACAGGATGATTAATGCAGCTTGTGGATGGCTGTGAAGTTATAGTCCGGTGCTCGACTGGAGACAGATCTGGTGATCGTGCAGGCTAAGGCAACATGTCGACACCCTGTAGGAATATTGTGTTAAGACACCGGTATGTGGGCGAGTGCTATTATGTTGCAAACAACCTCTGGAATTCAGTTCATGAATGACAGCATAGCAGGTCGAATGATCAGACTGACGTACAGTTTTCCAGTCAGGATCCGTGGGATAACCACGAGAGTGTTCCTCCTGTCATACGAAACCGCTCTCCAGACCGTCACTCCAGGTGTAGTTCCAGTGTGTCTAGCGCGAAGACAGCTCGGACGCAGGTCCTGAACTGGCCTCATTTTAACCAACACACGGCCATCACTGTTACCGAGGCAGAACCAGATTTGATCAGAAAACATAACAGATCTCCACCCTGCCTTCCAATGAGCTCTCGCTTGACACGAATGAAGTAACAAATGGCGATGGTTTGTGGTCAGTGAAATGCACAATACAGGGCGTCTGGCTCGGAGCTCTCCTTGAATTTACCGATTTGAAAGAGCTCGTTGCGTCACTGCTATGTCAACTGGTGCTCAAATTGCTGCTGCAGATACAGTACGATGCGCCAGAGCCATACGCCTAACAAGATGGTCTTACCTCACGATATGCCACGGGGCCGTCCAGAGCGCAGTCTTCTAGCGACCTTACATTCTCGTGACAACCGCCGTCAGTAATCAGGTACAGTGGCTATATTACTCCCAAGTCTTTCTGCAGCATTGGAGAAGAAATATCCAGCTTCTCGTAGCCCTATTACACGATATTGTTCAAATTGAGTGAGGTGTTGATAATGGCGTTTTTGTGGTCTTAAGGACATTCTTCACTAACAGCAACTCACCATGTCCTGTCTCAAAGGTAACTAACGCTCACGGCTGTTACTGCGTTTATTTAAAGTACACCTGATTTGCAACCTCCTAGTGGCGTTATTAGCGTCACTTTTGTGTGACTGTGACTGGCACAGAATTATAAGTAACATCTTTCATATGTAGAAAAACCCTTTCCGACTTTCGATTCAACTTCTTCCAGGTGTTGCGATTTTTCTCCGTTGGTGTAATTACAGCTGCGTCTGACACTTCGTATGTGTGAAGTTTCTATCTGACTTGTCTGAAGTAGTGTGTTTGGAGACATGAATAAAGAACTTGTGCGCTGCATTTACACTGGAGTAAACCACATAAAACTGGTTGTGCCAAGAACGGCTGACACTAAGGCCTTATGGGACTTAACATTTGAGGTCATCAGTACCCTAGAACTTAGAACTACTTAAAGCTAACTAACCTAAGGACATCACCCACATCCATGCCCGAGGCAATATTCGAACCTTCGACCGTAGTGGTCGCGCGGTTCGAGACTGAAGCGCCTAGAATCGCTCGGCCACTCCGGCCGGCCACACAGCGTCTGGCCTTGTTCTTTGTTTATGGTAATGACATAATATAAGCTCACCCGAATTGTACACCTTTAAAGCAAAATGGTGAATTATTACGAATAAGCGGAATTTTATGTATGAAAACTCGTTCACGTGTGCCACTGCCCATTACAAATTCCCTGCTCTCTGATGTTACATTAAGCCTCTGTGAGTGAAGGGTTCTGAGGAGCGGTATAATCGATGACACTCCCAATAAGAGTTTCGTCGCACCTCACTTTCGTAAGGAGTTTCCAAAGAGCGAGTTAATGGCCAATATTCTCCACCCATCGCATTACTCACCACATGACCTTCATTGCAGTCCTTAGACTGCTTGCCGGCCGCGGTGGTCTCGCGGTTCTAGGCGCGCAGTCCGGAACCGCGTGACTGCTACGGCCGCAGGTTCGAATCCTGCCTCGGGCATGGATGTGTGTGATGTCCCTAGGTTAGTCAGGTTTAAGTAGTTCTAAGTTCTAGGGGACTGATGACCGCAGATGTTAAGTCCCATAGTGCTCAGAGCCATTTGAACCGTTTTTGAACTTCTAGATTCAAGTTGTTGTTCAGTTTTGATTCCACTTCCTCACCCGTGATCTGAAGGTCGTATTCAATAATCACTGAGGAGGGGGGTGGGAGGGGGGGGGGCAGGATGGCGAGGAGATTGGAATTGTTTGGCACATGTCATTGTGCTAATAGTTGTTAAAGAGGCTTTGGAGCCAAAGGCAACACGTGGAATTTCGGAGAGCAAGTCTTTCGTTATTGCTAGCAACAAATATGAATAAAACCTATCGTGAGATGTAAAGCAATGTCGTTAACTTTTTAATACGCAGCGTGAAATCAGTAAATAAATATATCCTAGCCACGTAAATTCATTGTTTGTTTTTATTCGTAAGGTTAAGATTACCACCCTTAATTCCGTCACGGCCGGCCGGAGTGGCCGAGCGGTTAAAGGCGCTACAGTCTGGAACCGCGCGACCGCTACGGTCGCAGGTTCGAATCCTGCCTCGGGCATGGATGTGTGTGATGTCCTTAGGTTAGTTAGGTTTAAGTAGTTCTAAGTTCTAGGGGACTGATGACCACAGCAGTTAAGTCCCATAGTGCTCAGAGCCATTTGAACCATTTTGAATTCCGTCACTGATGTAAATTTCCGAAAGTACATCTGTCACTGAGTTAAAGAAAAAGAAACAGCGTCCTGTATCAGTTCTGTGATGTACTACGGAACTAACAGCGCCATCTATTGGTTCTTTGCAGTTTCTCTCTCTCGTGTGTACAGAAAAAGTCGGAAAATTTAGAGGAAAATAAAATGTGGACAGAAAACAATGTCCAAAATCGTCATCAACTGGGGCAACAGAGCATCGTATTAATAGGAGAGAAGGCCTGTCTATGCAGCAGCTATCTCTATCTTCTCCACTGACAGTCACGGCAATCAGTCACAATCACTGAATAGCAATCAACATTGCGAAACTTTCCGCCTATGGTGCGTTAGCGACAAAATCACGTTTTTCTGCTTGGTAGTAACTGCACCACTAAGTGAACTACACCTGTGAGGATAGACTGACAATTTTCTGTCAATACGTGGACACTTCAACACCTGACCTGCTGAAAGGGACAATAATTATTAATGTTTTTCGGTACAGGTCATCAGTAACCAATAGAATCATCTGTACCTAAACTCGTTACACCTTGTATATATCTCCTCCTTCCCTCGCCAAAATCGCTTGCGGCGTCATCGACTTTTTTCGCCATCTAGACTTCTAATTGTTAATTCATATACATTTTGTTGAAAAGTACATCAGTCATCCTCATTTCTGGGTTTTCACCAGAACCGATGGGAGTCCATCACGACGTGATTTGAAATTTTAAAACTTAAAGGAGTCTTCACCTGAAATGAAACAAAATAACTCTTGTATATCTTAACTAGGTGAGTTCTTGAATATGAGTAGCACTCCCGTTGCTGCTTCCGAGGTATCGACTTTGTCTTGGTCGACTGTGCCGCGCGCCGCGCATACCGCCGTGGAAGACGAGACTTTACATAGCCCACCTGTGCGCCGCCGCAGGCCTCTCTCTCCAGAGCTTACCGTCTTCAGAGGATGACGTCACGTACGCCAGCAGACTCACTGCAGCCAAATGTACCCCTCCGCGCAGCTTTTAAGTCGCCGTACAAGGGGGCTACGGCCCAGCTCTCGGAAGACTCGCTGTGAGGGAAATTGGAACAAACATGACGCTTCTGATCTAATGCTAATCAGCAAGGGATTGCGCATTGAACTAACAGCCAGTTATCCACGGCATCATACAACTGTGACGGTGTGGAACAGCTATACCAAAGAATAAGAAAGTTATGTATTTACATATCAGGATCAGCAACTAAATATATTTCTTATTCGTTTGTACAGGTTGTAAATAGTGTAAATAAATACGTGCATGTTTTAACCCTTCCATAGATGTCGAAGTGTCTGTGCCAACTCGTTTACCTACGGACACTATAGCTTAAGTCACTGGCGTCTCCCACAGACCAAAAGCGCATTGTAACAAAGCGAATTATAACAGAGAACTATAAAGTGGCTAAATCTATTCTGTAGTTTGCTGAAAGGTGGTGGGGGCATTGGGTGGATGGAAGGGAATGGAGATGGAATGGGCTTGGTCGTGGGTTACGGCTTGGATACTATAATGCCAATAAAGTTACGAAAATTGCGTTTGTATCTCATTTGCAGGCGCTTCATTAGTTACCAGAGATAGTTGTCAGGCGGCCGAAGTGGCCGTGCGGTTAAAGGCGCTGCAGTCTGGAACCGCAAGACCGCTACGGTCGCAGGTTCGAATCCTGCCTCGGGCATGGATGTTTGTGATGTCCTTAGGTTAGTTAGGTTTAACTAGTTCTAAGTTCTAGGGGACTAATGACCTCAGCAGTTGAGTCCCATAGTGCTCAGAGCCATTTGAACCATTTTGATAGTTGTCAAGTTGACCCTGTGGTATTCAAGATCGCGATGTGCAGTCTGTAAGACATAGCACACTAAGTGCCCAGACAGCGACACGTAGGTGCAATGTTCGGTGGACGGAAGAAATATCCAGTCTCGTTGTAACAAATGTGATGCCTTGATTGTGACGCACAGTCCTCGTGATAAGAGCCAGTTTCTTACGCGTTAAATTCCAAATGACATTTTGGTAACGGCACAAGAAACATTCTTTGTCAACTTGCAGCATGTTGCATGTGCAAATATGTCCTCAGCTTGTCTTATAATTGAAATAAATGGTTGCAGCTACGTCGTAAGTTGCATTGAGAAGTATCTGTTTTTTATTTCTTGATTAGTTGCGGACAGCTGTGTCCATGTTCTCTTATATTTGTCCTATGTAGTGTATTTTGCTGTTATTAAGCCAGCCATGTACCTCTTTGATTGCTGCAGGCGAAGTATCTGTGGATGTGCTATCGCTTGTTTTGGTCACACTTAAAGCACGGATGGTTTGAAAATGGACACAGGTGTCCGAAACTAGTCACCACCAAGAAATAAAAAATAGATACTTCTCAAGGGAACTCATGACGGAACTACTCGTACATTATTTACTTCAACTATTGTCTGATGGTACAGGAAATATGAAAATGGTTGAAGAGCGGATGGTTTGAAAGGTTGGATTGCATCTACTTCTCAAGCGCTGTTAGTGTGTTGGTCACCGTTTCATATAACATTGTCGATACGAAGGTAGGCAGCATCGGCCGAAAGACGTTGCTCTATATCCTGAGCAAACTGAGCTGTGGGAACCTGGCAGCAACAGGCTGCGACGGGAGAGAGCTTGGCAAAATATCGTATAAGAATGACGTGGAGCTGTGAAGCAGTCCCTTGCACATTTGGTTTTGGGGTTGGTAGTAGATGGCAACAAAATTTTGGTACAACATTAGGAGCGATGTCTGGAGACAGCGAGCGATCTTTTTACTAGTGGAAGAATTCATAGAAGTATATAGTTGTGCTATTGTTGGTACTAATGGTGACTTTTTTCAAAGAAAATTCCGCATTGGCTGTATGAATGGTTTTTATTAAATCTGCGACCGGTTTCGCACCACTTATCGGTACAGCCTCAGGCAATCTGTACAAAAAATATAAAAAGAGCTCATATTAACTATTCGATCCCCCAATTCTGAGGTTTAAATTAAACTTTTAAATAGCCAGTTTTTTGAATGAAACAAGAAAGTACTCATATACGCTATTTATAACATAGTAACGTTGAACATTGCCGTGTAGCCACTCCCCACCATTCACGTCCAATATACAGTCATCTAGTGACAGCGGTAGTAAAAATTTAAAAATCTCGGTTAATTTTGATATCTTCAGAAATCGCACCACTTCTGAAGTCGCGATACATAGATCGTCTAATCATCCTTTGCAATTCGAAAAGGCCACGTTCAGGGCTTTACTATACAGGATGCATACAGTCCCATTATCTCAAGAGGCCAGGGATCGGGAGTTTAAAGTAATACAGTTTATCGCCTTTTAGAATGGATACGACACGGATTTTGTTGGAAATATTAACAGGGGTGTATTACGGAAGATAAACATGAAATATAACACTGCTCGCAGCCCACTCACACTCGGAACATTCACTTCCCTACAGCCAGCAAATAGCGGATTAGCTATTATACACAGGATAACTTTCTCTGCTAACATTTCAAGCACAATCGGCAAATGCTTAAGTTCTAAGGGAATAAATCCTGCATTTTATATTCCTAGAAACAATGGACAGAAGTTCAGGCACAAGGAAGCTGCAACATGGAATAGTTTCAAGTCGTCATGGGTATATAGTATCGCCTGTGATGATTGTGATGCTGGGTACATAGGCCAGACAGGAAGAAGTTCTGGCACTCGCTTTAAGAAGCACATCAGGTACCCAGGCTCAAAATCGGCCGTAGGTGCCCAATTGCAGAAACGTGTCACCATATCACCTGTTTCCAGAACAACATGCGGGTATTACACTTGAAACGTAAGGGCAACATCCTTAATGTTTTGGAAGAGGTTGAAATCTTCAGAGTTCTGAAGAAATCCCCTCGCTCCTCACTTAATGCCCAGACCGATCTGAGGCACATGGGTCTTTTAGAAAATTTGGATTACTTAAACAGAGAGCTTACTTGTTAGTAGGTTCTGTCCAATATATTTTTATGCGTACTCCGGGTCTTACGCATTCAGAACCACCACATTTATTATTCTTATGGTTGTAGCTAACTGTTCATTTTTATATTGGGCACCTAGTATGGCATTAGACTTTTTTTTAAAAATAGACATAAGGAATTGTTTATCAAATGTTCAGCACCATCACTCTTCACACCTTGTACACGTCATCCAGCCTCTGGCGATTCTAGGGCAACTGCGTGAGCGCTTTCCGGGTTCCCTCCAGTCAGTCAGGCCGTGTCTGCAACCGAGCGGCTCCTCTTAACTTGCACGGTATGTTCTCATATGTTTACATGGCCCTAATTCCGCTGTTTGTTCATGCTAATGTTCTGTCTGCTCTTCGTCGTTCGTGTTTAGGGGAGTTTTATCTGCATCGTATTTTATTTTTATTTTCTAGGTCATTGCCGCTTAAAATGGTTCAAATGGCTCTGAGCACTATGGGACTTAACATCTATGGTCATCAGTCCTCTAGAACTTAGAACTACTAAAACCTAACTAACCTAAGGACATCACACAACACCCAGTCATCACAAGGCAGAGAAAATCCCTGACCCCGCCGGGAATCGAACCCGGGAACCCGGGCGCGGGAAGCGAGATCGCTACCGCACGACCACGAGCTGTGGACCATTGCCGCTTAGATCATTTAAAAATTTTTAAAACAGATTTTTAAATTTTAGCTACCGCTTTCACCAGATGGCGGTATATTGGACGTAAATGGTGGGGAGTGTCTACAAGACAATGTTAAACGTTACTATGTTATAAATAGCGTATGTGAGTACTTTCTTGTTTCATTCAAAAAACTGACTGTCTAAAAGTTTAATTTACACCTCAAAATTGGGGGAATGAATAGTTTATATGAGCTCTTATTATATTATTTTTTGTACAGATTGCCTGAAGATCCACTGATAAGTGGTGCGAAACCGGTTGCAGATATTATAAAAATCATTCATACAGCCAGTGCGGAATTTTCTTTGAAAAAATGTCGAAGTTTGGCTGTGGTTGTCCGCCCTACAAAACAACACGTTACTGATGACCTTTTGAAAAGAACCGCCGTGCAGTGGATTCCTGGACTTTTATCCACGTAGCCCTAACTCACTGGTTGCAGCGGTGATATGTAAGGTGCTTTGAATACATTGTATTGCCAGATGTACCAAAATATTGAGGTCACCACTTGCTGTGCGATCGCGTTAGGCATTTGGACAGCACTGTAGCTATATGCTGCATGTATTTATTTGTGAATAAGACTCTTTAGGTATGATCGAGGTACCTCATGTTTTGTCTACTTAAAATGGATTGTATATTGTGCACCTTAATGTGGTAGTTGATCCTGTCATATCGTTTGGGTAGACAAGAAAGAATATCACCTGATGTTTCCGACTGTCTTCTCGCAGCAACCAAGGATTTTGCAGTTCGCGCGGATGCCGGCCTGTGGGTATGAATATCGATTTATATACACTATGTTAGCACAAGTATCCGGACACGCAAAAAACATACGTTTTCATATTAGGTACTGCCACATACTGCCAGGTACTCCGTATCAGCGACCTCAGTAGTCATTAGACATCGTGAGAGAGCAGAATGGGATACTCCGCAGAACTCACGGACTTCGAACGTGGTCAAGTGATTGGGTGTCACTTGAATCATACATCTCTACGCGAGATTTACACAGATCTAAACATCCCTAGATCCATTGTTTCCGATGCGATAGTGAAGTGAAAAACGTGAAGGGACACGTACAGCACAAAAGCGTACAGGCCGATCTCCTCTGTTGACTGACAGAGACCGCCGACAGTTGAAGAGGGTCGTAATGTGTAATAGGCAGACTTCTATTCAGACCATCACACAGGAATTCCAAACTGCATCAAGATCCACAGCAAGTACTGTGATAGTTAGGCAGGAGGTGACAGAACTTAGATTTCATGGTTGAGCGGCTGCTCATAAGCCACGAACCACGTCGGTAAATGCCAAACGACGCCTCGCTTGGTGTAAGGAGCGTAAGTATTGGATGATTGAACAGTGGAAAAACGTTGTTTGGAGTGACGAATGACGGTACATAATGTGGCAATGCGATGGCAAGGTGTGGGTATAACGAATGCCCAGTGGACATCATCTGCCATAGTGTGTAGTGCCAACAGTAAAATTCGAAGGCGGTGGTGTTACGGTGTGGTGTTTTTCATAGAGGCGGCTTGCATCCCTTGTTGTTTTGCGTGGCACTATCACAAGACTACGTCGATGATTTAAACACCTTCTTGCTTCCCCCTGTTGAAGAGCAATTCAGGAATTGCGATTGCTTCTTTCAACACGATCGAGCACCTGTTCATAATGCACGGCCTGTGGCGGAGTGGTTACACGACAATAACATCCCTGTAATGGGCTGGCCTGCACAGTGTCGCCGGCGAGAGTGGCCGAGCGGTTCTAGGCGCTACAGTCTGGAACCGTGCGACAGCTACGGCCGCAGGTTCGAATCCTGCCTCGGGCATGGATGTGTGTGATGTCCTTAGGTTAGTTAGGTTTAAGTAGTTCTACGTTCTAGGAGACTGATGACATCAGAAGTTAAGTCCCATAGTGCTCAGAGCCATTTGAACCATTTTTGCACAGTCCTGACCTGAATCCTATAGATCCCCTTGGGATGTTTGGGAATGCCGACTTCGTGCCAGGCCTCACCAACCGACATCGATACCTCTCCTCAGTGCAGCACTCCGTGAATAATGGGCTGCCATTCCCCAAGAAAGCTTCCAGCGCCTGATTGCAACGTATGCCTGCGAGAGTGGAAGCTGTCATCAAGGGTAAGGGTGGGCCAATGCCGTATTGAATTCCAGCATTACCGATGGAGGGCGCCACGAAATTGTAAGTCATTTTCAGACAGGTGTCCGGATACTTTTGAGCACATAGTGTGTGTTCAAGAGTGTACCGCCGTACTATTGGTTGTTATCGGTGAGCTGTGTGTCTCTGTCGTCTTGGAGTATCAAAGTGACGTGATCTGCTTAGGCGGCAACACCTGTTTTGAGGCTGATTTTCAATGAGGTATCGTAGGATACCTCTTAATATCGTGCCGGACGTCCTTTTGCCCAGTATAGTGCAGCAGCTCGACGTAGCATGAACTCAACAAATCGTTGGTAGTCTCCTCCGTAAATATTAGACCATGCTGCGTTTATAGCCGCCCATAATTGCGAAAGGGTTACCGTTGTAGGATTCTGTGCACGAATAGACCTCTCAGTTATGTCCCATTAATGTTCGATGGGATTCAAGTAGAGCGATCTGGGTGGGTAAATCATTAGCTCCAGTTATCCATAATGTTCTTGAAATAAATCGCCAACAATTGTTGCCCAGTGACATGAGATAGTTGCTTCGGAACATGAAGTCTACGAATGCCTGCAGATTTTCTCCAAGGAGTTGAACTTAACCATTTCCCGTCAATGGTCGGTACCATAGGATCTATTCCATGTAAATACAGCGTAGACCTTCATGGAGGCACCACCATCTTGAACAGCGCCTTTTTGACAAATAGGGTTCGTGGCTTCGTGGGGTCCGCGCCACACACAACCCTACCATCAGGTCTTACCAACAAACGGGGACTCATCTGACTGGGCCACGGTTTTCCTATCGTGTAGGGCCCAACCGACACGGTCATGAGCTCAGGAAAGGCGCTGCAATCGATGTCGTGCTGTTAGCAAAGGCTGACGGGTAAGTTCGTTGTACCTCCCACATTGATTTCTGTGGTTATTTCACGCAGTGATGCTCGTCTGTTAGCACTGATAACTCTACACAAAACTTCGCTGCTCTCGCTGGTTAAGTGAGCCGGCCGCGGTGGTCTAGCGGTTCTAGGCGCTCAGTCAGGAACCGCGCGACTGCTACGGTCGCAGGTTCGAATCCTGCCTCGGGCATGGATGTGTGTGATGTCCTTAGGTTAGTTAGGTTTAAGTAGTTCTAAGTTCTAGGGGACTTATGACCACAGATGTTGAGTCCCATAGTGCTCAGAGCCATTTGAACCATTTGGTTGAGTGAAACCAGTTGGCCACTATTGTTAAGAGCAAGCGTCAGCAATTTAAAGTCGGAGCTTAACTAAGTAATCGGCCCCAGAGCTTTCTTTGCAACGGCTTCCTTCGTTTTTAGGCTCTGAGCTGTGATTCTATGAGAGAAACTTGCTAGTATGATCGCATCCTCAAGCAGTTCATTAATCATTTCTGTGAAGAAGTCGCTGAAGAGATGACAGTGACGCACATAAAACTCTATCGGTAGTCCGTCCGTGCCAGAAGATTTGTGACGCAGTGTCGTTTTTAAAGTTCAGTGCAGTTATTGTGTTGTAAATCTCGTGGTTAAGGTTCTGTTTTGTCTGTTGGTGATTTCTGTGAATAGACACCGTGCTGCTAACCACGGTTAGATGTGTGTGGTATCTATGACTCTTTTAGAATACAAACCGATGTAGTGCTCTATAATGAAAGGTTTAATGTTGGTTGCATATGTCACTGCGTATAGTGACGATTAAGTCACAGCGGTCCCGAGACGACTCTTGAATCGAATGAAGAATGGATGCTACGAAACAAGTAAATGATATTTAGTCGTCTTCCTCCATCTCTCTCGATTAAATGTGCAGCTTTCTAAGCAGTTTTCCAATTTCACCTTAGTGTGTGTGGTGCACCAAAGTACGCCCGACTGAAATTTTGGTCGTGCAGCCAAGTGCTCGATTTTCGCTTCTAAGTCTTTGTGCCCTAGAAGGCTGCAGTTGAGGTGACAGAGCCCTCGGACCTAATATGCTTCCTGAGGCAGTGTCGTACCGATACGGGATAACAGTATGATATGAAAAGTTCGCAGTCAACGATGTTTGGCAGGAGCTCTCCTTGTGCGCAGAATTTGTCAAGACGGCTGGCTGCAGTCGCTATGAAATACTTGTAGGTGACGATATTCCAATTTCATTCACCACCAGTCATCTTCGAGAGGCCATTTGTTGCTCCGAATAACTGTAACCTGGTGTTTGATCTTCTTTACACGTCACGCAACTGAAATCTCTCCCAAGTTACCATTGCACGTAAACGGGTGAAAAGCTGCGTTATACGACGGTGGTAGAAGTCTCACTTTTTCGTTTTGAGATTCGTTCCCGAAGGAGCACAAATGTTAATCTACTGTAGGTCGTGCAACCGAGCAGTAATACATCTCACGAATTGGAGAAGTGTGGGGGGTATTTGGAATTCCTTGCTTAAACATGATCATAGTGCTACGTTGGGTTCAATACTGTTAAGTGCGTCGTATCCGGTCGCGACTGCTAGTTTGCTATTGGTGGCTTCTTGAAGAAAAATTACATCTACAGCTGCAGCATACAAATACTCATGGAAATTTAATAAGTTAGTATCAAACGCTATCCGGGTGAGATTAACGCGGCAAATTTGTAGGTTTGCATCTGGAGATTCAGTTATTCGTCAGTAGCTTCAGCTTATTAAATGTTAAGGCCCTAGGTTCGAGACTGTCTGATTGCCATCGGTTCTGCACTCTGCTGCTAAAATGGACTTTATCGTGTATCAATCGCATTGCAGTGTGGAACACAGTAGCAAGTTTCTCACCCTCTGTAGCCACTTTGGTAGAATTTCTCAATATTCTGCATTTATATCTTTTGCCTTGGCCGTCTGTGGAATCACATTCTCATGCTCGGATATTTCAGGATCAGCTGCTTCGTTTCGGAGCTATAAAGACAGTGCGAGCTCTCTGTGGTGCAGAGGGTCGCGTTGTGAGGTTGACTGATTTGGCCTCTCAGCTCTCGGTGAACCACGTGCATTGATCGTTAAGCTCCAAAGAGGTCGACGGTTCGGATGAATGTATACTGTGGCTCTCCCTCTCCCTCAGTCCTGCGACTGTGATTAAGCGCCTTCGACGACACACGGCGGCCGTTAAACAAGAGACCTGCGTAGTAGTGTGTCTGCGACGTTTGATTTCGTAGATTCTCGCAAGAGGTGAGTGCCTGATTGGCTGCAGTGGTAAGGTAGTTGGGCAGTTGTCATATAGGTAGACTAAACCACCGCTCGCCACAGAGATTCTGGGCTCTCCCTTTTATGTAAATGGAGCCTCCGACCATTAAGGATAAGGTTTGAGGATATGTGCTTCAATTCTACTCACACAGTTCGCACACTGTTTGTTGTATGGGTTGTGGAGGTGGCTAACAACTCAATCAGATAAATACGAAAAGGTACACATTAAGAAGTTTACTTTCTCTACGTACATTTCATATTTGAGTTACACGCAACTTTGAATGCTGTAGATTTTTCTATGATGATGAGTTATATACAATGATATTAAAGTTCTTGACTGTAACTAAATAGCCTTGAATGCTGATACACTTACAAAAGTCTCTCAATATTAGTAATGTTCACTAATGTCATTCTACGTTGATGTAATATCCTCGCTGCAGTCTTCTGTGTTAATCAGTCTATCGATGCAATGAATTTTGGAGCGAGTTCTGAATTGGGCTGCTTCAATGGTTGCGCCGGCTACTCTGAGTTGTATGTAGTAAGGTCATGTCAATTTAGCCCCCTCTGGTGGCATGTATGCGCGGCACCGACCGACGGAGAAATTCGGGCCGTGGAAGAGGGATGCTCACCTGGCAGCGCGCTTCCGGCAGCTTTAAAACTACTAACTCCCATGTACACTTCGTGTTTGGAAGGGCCGATTGTTTCAACTAACCAAGTGCCAACGGTACTGACACTGGAACGCATTTTCCCATATGGGAAAACCAATCTAACCGTGGATTTCCTGGCCTCTACTACTACTACTACTACTACTACTACTATCTGTACGTTGTCGTTGCTATTACCCACAGTCTCTAGAGGCACGCCTGGACGCAAGCCACGCTGAATTTGGAGTGAGAGCGTCACACGTCCGTCCCTTACAAGCGGGTGTACACTGCCGACCAAGCAAGAGAAGAACCCAGAAAGAGAGGAGGAAACTAAATGAAACATCGTGGGTTGACAGTGTACGCGATGTTATTTCAGTTATTACAAAATTGAGTCACATCAACAAAGAACTTGTCAATACGTGCGTTCTTATTAGTATGACGTCGCAGCCCCTCTAGCCTGGATGCACGTAGTGATTCGGCTAGAAAGTGTGTCATCAAGCCGTTGTATCCTATCCTGAGGCAAGCTAGCCCACAAGTGTTGTAACTAGTCGTTGAAGTCCTAAATACTGCTACTGAGAAAGTATTAACTTCCGAATTGTCCCAAATATATACTATCGGGGCTAGTCTGACACCTTTCCGACTGCCGGATTACCTCATCACACAGTCTATTCATAGAGACACTTACCATGTGTGGACGTGCATTGTCCTGCTGAAAAATGGCACAACGCTACTGCTATGTGACTGGTAACACACAGGGTCGCAGGATATCTGCGACGTGCCGTTGAGGGGTCTGAGTCCCCTCGTTCACTACCAACTGTTACGTGAGGTCATACTCGATGACTCCAACATCATAACGCCAGGAATAGCACAGCTGTACCTCTCCGAAACATTGGAAGAATGGAACATCTCCCAAGGTCGTCGCCATACCCGCCGACGATGGTCATCTGGGGTAGTACAGCACCGCCATTCATCTCTCAACGCAATGCTACACCATTCGTCAGTATTCCATGCTTCCCGATCACAGTTCTACTCCAAATGAAGCTGTTTGTTGAAATGGCTCAGAGCATTATGGGACTTAACATCTGAGGTCATCAGTCCCCTAGACTTAGAACTACTTAAACCTAACTAACCTAAGGACATCACACACATCCATGCCCCAGCCAGGATTCGAACATGCGACCGAAGCAGCAGCGAGGTAAATGCAGATGTGAAGAGGTTAAGATATGGTTGGTGGACATTACGGCGATCCTCTGCTGTGGTGGCCATACGAGATCAACTGGATACTTGACGAAAAGTGTGAATCCCTTTCACATTCCTTTGCAGTCCGGCGTCATGCCACTGTCACATCCCAATACTTCACAAATCTGGGTAGTGCGCGATTCCACCGTCTGGCTATATGGAGACATATAGTGAGTCCCCTCTCAAACTCTGTCAGGTTCTTATGACTCAGTTTCACACGTGTGCACCGCGTCTTTGTGCCTTTCACAGTGGTCACTGAATATTTGATGCTGTTCGCGCTCTATATACAGGGAGGTCCGAAACAGGGTGAAAAGCTTGTAGAGGTATTGCAGGGAGGGTTGTGCTGAGAAATAATTGTTAAGAAAATAATTCCATACGTTGCTCCATTTCCGATGTAATTATCATTAATGTTAGCCCCAGTTAGGTCATTGCGCGCAAAATTCAAATATCACATGCACAGACATGTGTGGGTCCGCCAATTACCAATTGTTGAAATGTTTATTGGCAGTTAAAATGAGCCTTTTTGGAAGGGAAAATTAAGCTACATCCGTTCGGTTTGAGGAAACCACACGAAGAATTCGTTCGGCTACATTGTCTCTGGCAGACTGCTTGAATCTTTGCACGAAACCACCTTATTGGCTAACTTTAATTCTAATTATATCGGCAAATGTTTTTCTTAACAAATATTTCTCAGCGCGACCACCTTACAAGCTTTTCAGACTGTTTCTCACGACCCTGTATATTCTATCAGGCCTCGTAATAACTTAAACACGAACTACACGAATGCATTCTGAAGGCTGTTCTACATATCGCAGGGAATTGCAACTCTAAATCAGTTACACACCCGCCGAAGGTGTGAGCGTGTACTAACTTACATTGACATTCGACCATGTGCCCTGTGTACTTGTCTTTTTTTGTCAGGCAGACACTATGACCTCTATTAATAACAATCGTGATTATGTCTCTGGAATAGCTACGAGTTCGCCTAGTATCGTTGTTGCATCGCCATGGTGTGTGAAATGATGCAAGATAAGTAATGGAAGACTGAGCGTTTAGTGGTATGATGTCACATTTCAAAGGCCGTCGACCACAGAAGAAGTTGATATGGTAATCCAGTACATAATATTAATATTCTATTAAAATTTGTACATTATTTGTGAATTAAAATTATTTTAAATGTAACACCTTTTGCCTATCCTTCCCGAAAGTGGTAATGACTTCAATATTTCAATCTATTAAATTACACTAAGTTTCTCTCGATACCTTACGAAGCCTAAAAATCCACTCTGCACCTTTTATAGACACTGATAATCTCGTTGCAAAGGGTGTATCATGACGATGAAAAGGATATTTTAAAATTCATTACTGAAGTGTTAATTTATCCTGAGATCTCATTTAATTGCAATATTTAGTTTACTTCTGATCAGTAAATTACCTCGATCTACGATGATTCACGGCTGGTGGCTTAGTATATTTGTATTAAAATCTATCGTCTGTGATAGTGATGCGTTAAAAGGAATCCCTCCTTTTGACTCATGCAAGCCGGTCGGGGTGGCCGAACGGTTCAAGGCGCTACAGTCTGGAACCGCACGACCGCTACGATCGCAGGTTCGATTCCTGCCTCGGGCATGGATGTGTGTGATGTCCTTAGGTTAGTTAGGTTTAAGTAGTTCTAAGTTCTAGGTGACTGATGACCTCAGAAGTTAAGTCCCATAGTGCTCAGAGCCGTTTTTTGACTCATGCAGGAGTACTATAAATCGCAATCAAGCAATACATTAAGGTTAATATAATATACCTTAGACTGACGTGTCTTATATCACCATAAACACACTGAAACTGCAAGTCAGTAACATACATGTTCAAGAGCAGAAGAAACCAAAGCAATAGCCATAAATTATATATTACAGGAAAATTTCAATTATCGAACTTACAAACGGAAAACTTAAATTTACTATAAACCTAAAAGACTAATAGTACAAAGTATAGAGTCTATGTTTAGCTGTACTTCTCTGTGCGCAATTAATTTACGTGCCTTGACAGTCCCCTCCATCTCCTTGTATCGTCAAGTTTCACACTTTGTCCTCAATATTCTTGTCACGAAAAATAACCTACTTGTCCGCAATTCCTACACCTGGCGTGAAATGTTTTTAAAATCACTGTTTTGTTCAAATGATATGCGTAGTTATGGGTAAGCTTTGATATGTCAATTTCATTAGTGTGTATCGATATCTAATGGGTCTGCATTTCGTGTAAAATTCGACCCACGTGCTGTTACCTACATGCAGTGACTTGGGATGCAACAACACGAGTATTGACACCAAGAAATGAAATTTATATAGTTCACGTGTCAGCTGGTTTACAGAGTTTCAGCCGGCAAGTGCAGGAATCGCCTCTCGGCTAACACTGTCACGAATATACTATCACGCATTTGAAGTTTTCGAATGACCCGAATTACGTTTTCCCAGATTTGCACGTAGCCCACATAATGCAACAGTCTTGCAGGTGTTATACTGTCACTGCAGTAGAGTCGTTTGACTATACAGAGCGACACCAAACGAGCTCACTAAAGAGCACTCTTACGTAATGTAATCGATCCAGATGTTAATCAACACTACAAGATTACAAATACTAGGAAACACTTCATTAGAGATGAGCCAGTCCTTAACGCTTGTTAAATGGTTCAAATGGCTCTGAGCACTATGGGACTCAACTGCTGAGGTCATTAGTCCCCTAGAACTTAGAACTAGTTAAACCTACCTAACCTAAGGACATCACAAACATCCATGCCCGAGGCAGGATTCGAACCTGCGACCGTAGTGGTCTTGCGGTTCCAGACTGCAGCGCCTTTAACCGCACGGCCACTTCGACCGGCTTAACGCTTGTTAGCTCAATTTAATTACAGTAAGTTACATTTCATAATCACTACCACAATAATTAGAAACTGAGTTACTGACTCCACCACGTAAGTAATTCCATCAGTATTTAGGCAAAATTAAATATTTTTATGAACAAATGATTTTGCGACAATATCTGAACCTCTACAGTTAAATGAAAATTCGAAACATTTTTGACGTTTAAAATATTTCTTCACGCCCATAAAGCGTAGTACCTGATACGAGTCCATAAATGTATATCGAACTACCCAGTTAAAAGCAACGAGATTAACAGCAGCAAGCGCTCTATGGAAGCCTCAAAATTAACTATGTATCACCAGTAATTTCTCTGTGCTGTTGACTGAGAAATTATTTGCGCACGTTTTTGAACCTTACACGACATGAAGGAACTTCATTGTTCTGGATCTGGACTGAAACCAGGCACCTATAACCATTGTAACTGACCAAAGCAATCGTACCTGACTGAGACTCGATCACAGCAACGTTCGTCATTGCTGACAAGACGAAAAAGTCGTAAAAATCGAAAATTTCATCAGTATCGGGTAGAAAATCTGAACGTGAAACTTTTTGTGCTCTGCCTCTCAACAACGTTATCTTCCTGTTAACTAACCACGTAAATATTTAATATAATTTCATGTTAAAAAGTTACCTTGTGTTTAAAACGAACTGTCATGATGTATAATTTTGTGATATGGGCTCTAAATTAGCCACGAGATGTCTGAATTAGAAAGGAGGATACAACTTTTTGCCTGACTGCGAATCGAACCCGGCTGTTACCACCGTCGCTTCTATCCACGAACTGTTTTCTCACCAGCAGTGAAGTGTGAGCATGTTTGACTGGAAATAACGGCTCCTATCGTTATTGTTGGCAACACGTGAAGGGACGTTGAAAACGAAACCTATTAGTCATTAGTGGTTCGGTGTCTATATGCTATAGCTTGAAATGAAACCACGAATATTTTTGTGGAGGAACAGCATTCGAAGCCACATGTGTGCCTTTTCTTGAGACCTAGAAGAGTTTGAAATCTTGAGGAAGCAACGAAATGATTGAACTAAATTATTCTGTGTAGATTAGATATCACGAAACAGGAGATCCGAGTTCGAATACTAGTCCAGCACATAATTTTTCCACTTCTTTAAGTCAAAAAAAAAATTAAGGGCCCATCTACCTTACATGACCATTGCCTCATTAAATAAAATAAAGTTTCTAGTATAAGGAAGCTCACTGGCGCAAGGTTTCTGTTTGTCGCGACTTACGCCTCTGCTGTGGCTCCACCTAAACCGCTTCCACCCCAGTTGGTGGCGAAGGGTATGATGTTTATAATGCGGATTTTGAACTATGGTTGTAACCTGACTCACTTCATTTGCCATTACTAGAGGTGAAGGAGATCTGTTCGTAGATGTGTAAAATACACACATGAAGAGGGAATCGAAACTATATCTTCCAATTTGAAACAACTTTTTTTACAAGCTGATTCAAACATAAGGAAAGAAAATTGCGACCGCCACTTTCACCCTAAAAAAGAAAAACAGACCTCCACTTCAAGCGTTGGCCTCTACCTAATGCTACTCCCAGTAAGACTGACCTAGAGCTATTAGGGGGAGTCTCGAACCGAGCGACCGCTACGGTCGCAGGTTCGAATCCTGCCTCGGGCATGGATATGTGTGATGTCCTTACGTTAGTTAGGTTTAATTAGTTCTAAGTTCTAGGCGACTGATGACCTCAGAAGTTAAGTCGCATAGTGCTCAGAGCCATTTGAACCATTTTTTTTATTAGGGGGAGGGAAAGGATAAAGGAAAGAAAACCACACGGGAGCCATGAAAATGTAACATAGTTAGCTTATTATGTTTTCTTATTTTGCCAGTTTTTGTTTGATTTTATTTCATATATAGTAGCGGGTCCTGCGTCGGCCAGCACGTCCAAAAGTGTCTTCACGTTGAGTAGAAAAAGGGAAAAGATTCCGTTGTCTGTTCTGTTCGGTTGGGATAGGCGGATAGGTTCAAGACTAGGATAAATCCTCCTGGTCAATAAAGCCCACGTTTGCTGCTCTCATGACTGGGTCGTAATGCATGATGCAATTTGCTTACGAGTTAGACACGGTGAAAAAAAAATACGTTCTCCACTAACTGGTTTATTATCAGTTGGCTTCTGACAAGATAATTGTGCCAGTCTAGTGACAGAGGGATGTAAAGACGCTGTTAGCCATCATTGCCTCGACTCGAAGCCATTTTGGAACTTTCACCGTTTCAAGACATTTTTAGATCGAGAAACACCATTGCGGAGTGTGAAGTTACCAAATACTTCGATCATTACTACCGTTATTGCTATTAACTTCATTCTGTTGCTGCGGCACGCGTAAATCAAGGAAGCATTTAACACTTCTTTACTAAAAACAGTTGCACAAAAACAAGTAAATATTTAGTTCGGTAAACGCCACTTTCAAAGGCAGAGGATGTTATAATGTTTTCTGTTAAATATCACGATCATTCTCTCCAGATAACTTGATCGACGTCACCTACGTAAAGAGGACAAGGAAGAAAAATTGCAGAAGTCCTAGTTTTGTCCGTTGCAATAACTTATTCTACGTGGTCCAAGTTCATATTTTCGTGGAATTACTCTAACTGCAGTATTCACTTGAAGAATGTAGAAAAATTTTTCAACGTACCAAAACTCCGATCTGACTTACAAGTGTTACACTTAGTCACCAACCATGCATTATAAGTCTGTGCAACACACGTTTCAGTAAACCGATATACCGAAGACTCCTTACCACCGTAAAATATTCAGTTTACTTATTGGCTATACAACTATAGTTTTCTGTTTATTCCTGGCACTGGCTGACTCTGCATCACTTCAGGCCCCACGTACAACATCGTCATGCTAACACCAACAGTGTGGTTGTGCTGTCATCTTCACATTTGTTCCACTTAATTTTGTAATCACTGAGGTAAAACTCACATTATCTCCTAACAAGAGAGGATGCCTTTCGTCCCTTCCTTACTTCTGGCAAGGAAGTTTTCCGGTCAGTAAGCTTTTTCCCTTATAACCAGCGATATGCGGAAAATGCGGCTAATTATCGCTTCACGAAGCGTTATTTAGTGATGTTAAGAAGATTTCTTTATCACTGTTGTAGACGAAGGAATTTGCCTTAATTTTAAAACATCTTAAGCAACGACGTTCACAGATTTGCGCAACCATTAAAACTCATTGTCTAGATAGGAAAAGGTTTAAAAACAATGTCTGCACAGTTTTGGGTACGTCGATCTTTTCGTCTGATAGCTCTGCTTTATGGTTTGCCTAAGAGGTATCACACGTTTTGTTCCTGTACGACTGGCAATCATTACTTGAAACCAACTTTAACGTCTAATGGTATGGTACCGCTAAAAACAGAAACGATTAACAGCCAAAGGCTGAGTTCGAGCATTGGAAGTCATACACACAAATTTTTACAAAAAAACTGGTACTCTGAACTTTGTAACTGAAGTTGTCCTCCTAAACTAACAACTCTTTGTTTACAGTGAATGAAAATATGTAGAAGCGGCAGGATTCGAACCCGATAATAAGAGAGTAGAAACTCGACACTTCACCTCCTCCACTGCCCTACCACCTGCATTGGACGCTGTTACACACTGTCGTCGTGTGAAATATGTGTCAATGCAGGTGACCACCATCACAACGTGAATCTAAATTTTACCTTTACACTCTGAAAAGGCGTACTAATATTACTACGCATGATGTATGGAGATAAAATACATTCACACGATACTGTAATCATTACTGACAACGAACTCATTAATGAAATCTTCTTTCAAAGCAAGTAATCAAGAATGAATTTGACTTCTAAGACGAAAAACGTTTCCTCCTGCCTTGTCAATAGGTTCTTACTGGCGAAATGCCACAGCTCAAGGAATTCGATAAAGGTCGCATTCTTGTACTTTCTGAAGGTGGATACTGTGTAAACACCATTTCCCCTGCCCTAGGTTACAGCAGAACTACAACATGTCTCCGGGTGAAGAGGATGGTGGAGGTAGCCCACGTCAATCGTCTTCGTCCTGGACAGCCACGGACTACAACGCAGGATCAAGGCAATTGTATACTCCATCGCAGTGATGAAGACATCTTCAGGACTACCATAGAAATTAGGAACACCCTCCAGCTAAGTGTGAGCAGGTCGCCCACTCGTCGTGGTCTTCTCAAAGAGAAAGGAAGATGTGGACGAAAATCAGCGAATAAGGAAATGCTGAAGAAGCAACATGCTGTCAGATTAAATTTCGCACTGGCTTACAGAAGGAAACCGCTTTTGCATTGCGAGTAAGTTATATATACCGACAACATGGTTTTTTTCTCCAGCACCTTCAGTCCATTCATATCGACCAAGTGCAGTGAGATTCGACAGTAAATTTGTCCATCAAAGGAAAATGTGTGGCTGAAATGCTGGAATAGTTTGTGGATGAATATGAGAAAGTGGTTGAGGCGTTCTGTGGCAACTGGATCGCTCGTTTTCTAGTCATTTCTACTGCGAAATACTGGGTAACGTAACGCTTCCTTCTGTTCGTCAGAGATTTTCTGGAGGCAGAAGAATCTTCCAACATGACCGTTCTCCTGTCCACACCGAGAACTATATAAAACACTGGATTCAAATGAACAGAGATGCTGAGGTGTTGAACTGGTCTCCCAAAGATGCTCACCGCAGATCCGTAAAGCACGTGCGGGCACAGATTGAAAATTATTAGATTTGGAAGACCAACTCAGACAATCGAATCCTCGCTTGGTAAAGCAGTTTATGCAGCATGGAAAGAATTGTCACAGAATAATACATTCATCCAGAAACTTGTTGCCTCTATATCCCGGTAGCTGAATGTAAATGTGGAGGAGGACGACAAAATTCATTCCGATACTGAATTACCGTGTTGTTAAGGACAACATTTAGTTAACGACAATGAGCATTTTGACTCCCCTCGAAGAAATTCGTTTGTTTGATTCTTTTTTTAAAAAAAAGGGATCAAATTATACATAACAACTAGGCTGTGTATTTCACTCTTCTCACTCGTTCAGTAGACTATGATTTTAAGTTGTTTTATGATAGGAAATCAAGAAAGATAACGATGAAACTAATCTCTTTTTGTCACATGGCGCATTACGTCAATGCTTCAAAGAGAATGTGTTTTTTTTTTCGCAGACAAAACTATCATATTACTTAGTGCTCTCTTCAATTACATTTAAACAGGACACCAATGCTGTATACTTCTGAATACTTAAAAATTGTGAGTAATTAGTATGTCTCGTTGTCCTCCTATCTTAATAACTCTTACCACGAATTAAAATCCATGGAAGTGAAAGGATTCCAACCCCCTACCAGCAGATTGTAAAATGGCTGCTTTAACCACTTCGCCATTCTATCAACACGTAATGCTCCACTATCACTCGGTATATCACTTCTTTTTCGTGGAAAAGGTGTGATATCACAGACCATATCAGACCAGTGCAGTGGAAAACACCATGTCGTCCGTAAACATAGCTATCTCCCAGTACAAAAGCGCATTCCTTCTGCAAGCGGTGGCGGAGCGGTTCTAGGCGCTTCAGTCCGGAACCGCGCGACTGCTACGGTCGCAGGTTCGAATCCTGCCTCGGGCATGGATGTGTGTGATGTCCTTAGGTTAGTTAGGTTTAAGTAGTTCTAAGTTCTAGGGGACTGATGACCTCAGCTGTTAAGTCCCATAGTGCTCAGAGCCATTTTGAACATCCACCTTCCTCTTCCCCCAGAGGTGAATACTAGGACCTGCGACATTTCGTAAGTAAAAACGTATTGCGAAGACAGAAGGAAACGAAGAGCGATACAAGTTGGAGAAGACTTCCTTGTCCTCAGAAGTCAAATTCCATCCAGATTACATAGTTTGAGAGAAGATTTTATTAATTAGTTTCTTGTCATTAATGTTAACAGTATCGTGTAAATGTGTTTTATCTCTAAACATCATGCGTGGTATTAACATTACGCCGTTTTCAGAGAGTAAAGGTAAAATTTAGATTCACGTGTCATGGAGGTCATGTAGCACCACCAACCACATTTTAGTCTCCAGCGTTGCCACACATATCACACGACGGCAGTGTGTAACAGCACTTCATGCAGGTGATAGGACAGTGGAGGAGGTAAGGCGTCGAGTTTCTACTCTCTTATTATCGGATTCGAATCCCGCCGCATCTACAAATTTTGATTCATTGTGAAAAAAGAGTTGTTGGTTTAGGAAGACAACGTCAGTTATAAAGTTCAAAGTACTCAAGGTTCTGTAAGCATTTGTGTCTATGGCTTCGAATGCACGAACTCAGACTTTGGCTGTTAATCGTTTCTGTTTTCAGCGGTACCATACCATTAGATGTTAAAGTTGGTTTCAAATAATGATTCCCTCTGGTACAGGAGCACTAAACTTGCCTCTTAGGGAAACCACAAAGCAGAGCTATCAGACGAAAAGATCGACGTGGCCAAGACTGTGCTGACTTCGTTTTTAAACCTTTTCCTATCTGGACAATATGTTTTAATAATTCCGTTAATCTGCGAACATTGCTGCTTAACATGTTTTTAAATTAAGCTAAATTCCCTCGCCTACAACAGCAATTAAATAAAGCTTCTTAAGATCACTAAACAGCGCTTTGTGAAGCGATAACTACCACCATTCTCCGCATATCGCTGGTTACAATTGAAGAAGCCTAATGACCGGAAAACTAATCTCCCAGAAGGAAAGGGGGCACGAACGGAATCAAATGGTTCAAATGGCTCTAAGCACTATGGGACTTAACATATATGGTCATCAGTCCCCTAGAACTTAGAACTACTTAAACCTAACGACAGCACACAACACCCAGTCATCACGAGGCAGAGAAAATCCCTGACCCCGCCGGGAATCGAACCCGGGAACCCGGGCGTGGGAAGCGAGAACGCTACCGCACGACCACGAGCTGTGGACACGAACGGAATCTTCTCATGTTAGGCTATCATGTGAGTTTTGTTTCAGTGATTACAAAATAAATAAATAAATGTCGTGTGACTATGGCCTCCAGTCGGGTAAGCATTTCGCCGGGTGCAAGTCTTTCGAGTTTGCACCACTTCGGAGAGATACGCGCCGATGGGGATAAAATGATGATGATTAGGACAACACAAAAACCAGACCCCGAGGGAAGAAAATCTCCGAACCAGTCGGTTTTTTAGGTCAGGGGGCAGAGTGGGCAGGGGTCGTACTTGGAGGCCTGGCCACGGTGTCCCCGTCTCCTGACAGGATAAGGGAGAGGCAGCAGGAAGGAAACATTGTACATTGTAATTTTTTTGTTTTTTGTTAGTAACAATAATATTTATTCATTTAATTTTAATGTCCCAAAAGAAAAATCATATATAAAAATAAGGTAAAGAAATATAGGGCCGAAGTGACATCCTCGTCACTTCACTGGGAGTAAATCCTATCCCTCGAAACAACGTAAACTTGGGACTCCCCACCGCTTCGGGGGGTTATGAAACATGCTGCCTAGAAAGTTCGCAAATTGCGTTTTATATTTAGAGTGGCGTCGGATGATTTCGTGTTGTTCTAGTAGATAATGCCAATAGTCCATGCCCGATATCAAGGTCCGTGACAGCACGTAGTGCGATGCGTGTCCTCCAATCCATCGGATTGCCAATGTTTTTTGTGAGGGGAAAAAGACAGCGTCAGGGAAAAATAAAGCGTCCGTCGAGATCGTGGATTCGTCGGTGCGTCGGAGGAGGGCCATGATGCGTTGCGTCAGCCGCCAAACATCCTTTGCCTCACCGCACTGCAGAGAATGTTCGTCGGTGTCCTGCATGCCACATATAAGGCAGATCGGGGTATCTACCATGCGAATGTCGTACAGTCGTTGGCGGTTGACTGTCTTGCGGTTGATTAATGTATACCATGACGATCGCGCTGCTGTGGTGAGGAGAGGTGTATGGACAGCTCGCCAAATCTGTCGCCAGCTTCGTGTTGGGTATTTAAGTTCGACAACATTGCTGCCATGATGACGCTGCAAGTATCGATATATCTCACGGGTCGTGGGGATTCTTGTAGAAGGTATCTGTAACTGAACATAACTCAAATCAACAAAAAATCGCGCGACGTGAGAAAAAGAGGGCGAGATTGTGCGTACCGTCACCGGTGGTTCAAAGGACGTGGGAAGAAGCACATCCGGGATGGCGACGTGATGGCGTGTTGCCGTTGGTTCCAAGTTCGTAGCGTCGCTCTCAGGTATAGAGCTAGAGCCTTGTTCCACACATCCGTGAGGTTAAGTCCTCCAGAATGGTGTGGGAGAGTTAAAGTCTCGTATTTGATCTTAAACAACATTCCTTGGCTGACATAGCATCCAAAGGCCGCCGTTAATCTGTCAGCAATACCATGTGGCATTGGCAGTACCTGTGCCAGGTGCGGCAGTCGCGAGGCCAAGTGAACATTAGTGTAGTCTACCCTTTGGAGCAGGTCGTGAGTTCGGAGTGAGTTGTTGCGTATGTGCAGTCGGACGTGCTGGAGGAGACAACGATAGCTTGCCGCCGCTGATTGCCGTAGCGATCGGGTGAACAATACACCTAAGCATCGCAAGATGTCCACCGTCGTAAACGGACTGTGCAGAGCGTCCAGCCCTCGACCGATGTGCATGATCTTGGTTTTATTCATGTTGACCCTGCTTCCCGCAGCTACTCCGTACGTAGTAAGAAGGGTAACCACCTTACTTACTTACTTCGTTCTCCGACCGGACGAGTATCAAGTCGTCGGCATATGCACGACACGTGAAGGAGCTCCAACGGAGTCGGACGCCTGTTAGAGTCCGTCTAAGAGTCTGCATCAATGGTTCGAGCGCTATTGTAAACAGTATCATCGACATGGGACATCCTTGCCTAACTGAGCTACAAACAGGAATCGTTCCTACCTCCCTGCCATTGACTCTCACCGTCGAAGAAGCGCCGCGAAGGAGGCGCATGAGGACGGTAATAAAATCCTGTGGTATCGCCATGCGTCGCATGGTCGGTCAAGGAAATCATTGTTGATCCTGTCAAAGGCACGATCAAAATCCACCGATACGAACGCCGCTCGCATGCCACAAGCTTCCGTCAGGGAAATTACGTCACGGTATTCGCCGAGGATAGAATGTGTGTTGCTCCGAACCCCTAGACAAGCCTGGTCTGGTGGTATTGTCTTGGATATTACAGTCTTGAGCCTTGCCGCCAACATTCGCGCGAAGATCTTATAGTCAGTATTGAGCATCGTGAGCGATCTAAATTGATGGGCGCTGACACTCGCTGTCGATTTCGGTATAGGTAGAAGCAGTCCCGCCATGAACTAGGACGGAACGTCCGTGTCAGGGCTCAATAACTCATTATACATCAATACTAACTGGGACATCATTAAATCCACAAATGCGCGATAAAATTCGAGTGTCAACCCATCTGGCCCAGGTGATTTATGCACCGCACCCTTCGCGAGTGCGCCCCGGATGTCATCTTCCGTTAGGGGTTCCAATAGCGCCTCTGCATCCGGACCATCCACCTCCGTTTTCATCTGTCGCAAATTTCTTCTCCTGTCTGATTGTCCGTCAGCGTCCCAGTGAAAAGGAGGCGGCAGTGCTCCAGAAACTCAGCAGCAATGTCCTGTTGTGACGTCAAGGGCCGACCATCGTCATCATGGAGCACTGTGATTAGGGATAGGCGATTACGCGCATGTCCCTTGGACACATGACGCATGCTAATACGTTCTCCATCGACGTTGTCCAAGCACCGAGCATGGATCGAAAGCCTCTTCAGTCGACGTCTCGTGATCGATAAAATGCGGGCCTGAATGCGATGGACTTCCGCTTGACGCTCGGGCGATGGGGCCCTGGAGGACAGGTCGCGGAGCACCATGTAGTAATAATCAAGTGTATCTCGAAGCCATTGCGCTTTTTCCTTGCCATACGTTATGAGAGCTCGTCGTATCGCCGGTTTTGCACACTGCAGCCACCATGAAAGAACCTTACGGTGCAGCGGCAGACGGCGAGTGCAGTTCTGCCATGTTTCTTCGATCCGCTGGCGACATTCGAGATCCACCAATAAGGATGAATTAAGTTTCCAGGAACTACGACTTCGCCAGACCCGCTGCCGTGGGAAGGTTAACGTGCATAAATATGCAAGGTGATCTGTAAAAGCTGTGGGCCAACGTTCAGCAGCCAACACGTGATCTCTTAATCCGTCAGAAACATAAATCCGATCCAGCCTGCTCGCCGAGTGGCTAGTAAAATACGTGTAGCCCTCTCGCTGCCCATGGATCTTTTCCCACGTGTCCATTAGGGCCATGTCCCGGCAGATCGTGTTCAATGCGTGGCAGGATCTGAAATTAGGAGTTTGATCCTTCGGTGTGAGTACACAGTTAAAATCTCCCCCTACCAAAATGTGGTCATACCTCCCAAGGAATAGGGGGGCAATCTCCTCCGAGTAGAATCGTGCACGCGCCTGTCGATTGTCAGATCCGGAGGGTGCATAGATGTTGACGATACGAATGCCGTTCACGGTCATAGCCAAGCCCCGAGCCGAAGGAAGGTAATCGAGGTCACACATCGGAATCCCTTCCCGGACTAGTATCGCTGTGCCACGTCATCCATCTGGAGTCAGCGCTAGATAAGTGTTGTATCCATGCACGTCGGGAAAAGCAGCATTGCAGGTTTCCTGCATCAGCAGAATATCAACGTCTGTGGCGTAAATCATGTCCCGGAGAAGTTGCATCTTTGAAAGCGAACGTGCGGTGTTAATGTTCACTGTGCCCACCTTATATGCTTGTTTCGTTGTCGTTGTCATGCTCGTGTCATGTCATTGAGAACTCCAAGGGCTTTAGCCCACTATTTGTGCTCAGAGGGGTGCCCGCCAACGGGTTGCCCTCCTTTGTTGTCGTTCCGTGGTGTGCATCCTGTGAGTGGTCATCATTTGGGGGTGCCAATTCCTGTATGTCTTCGACTGGTTCCGCCCAGTCGCAGTGGTCATCAATCCGAGAAACGTCCTCTGATGTATTTCGACGTGGCTGCCGGGACATTGGTGTCCCTGACTCCTCCGTCGGCAGCGCTGGGTCAGTCGGTGTCAATGAAGAGGGACCATCTGAAAGGCAGGACATCCGGTCACCATCTGACGGTATCCTGTCAGCGTCATCTAAAGGCACGTGTTCTGTGTTAGACAGTTCTGCGGCTAGGATACCTTCCGTGTCCCCTAGGCTAGGGGGGGACATGTCACCCGAACTATGGCGACCCTTTTTGCGACGCTTCGGCGATCGCTGTTTGCGTGCCCTGCCCTCTGCTGCCTCACTGTGTTCGTCGATCGTTCGTTGGTCCGTTGCCGGCGCCACTGTCTCGACCCCTACTTCCACGCCGCGTGCTACATGTGAGTTTTCGGAAGGTTCCTCCCTCAACTGACGTGACGTGGGTGTAGGGACATTCTCCGAGTCACCTCCATGCTCCCGTAACTCGGTCTGCTCGTGCATAAACACGTCCTTGTCACGCTCCGAACTTGGCAACACCTCCCGGCGGGCCCCCGACATGTACGTCATCGGCAATTGCGTGGGAACTTCTCGCTGTGACGCTTCTCCATGTGGCAGTTGCACGACGCGGCGTTGTATGCACTCCGAGCGGATATGTCCTTCTCTACCACAGCCAGAACAGGTGCGTGGCTGGCCATCATAAATCACAATAGCTCGACATCCTCCAATGTATAAATAAGAAGGGATATGTTTAGTAAGGACGATCCGCACCTGTCGGACGCCGTTTAGCACAGGATAGGTGCTAAAACGTGCCCAGCGTTCAGGCGTATGACTAAGTACCGTTCCATATGGTCGCAGCGATTCATTAACCATCGATTCTGGCACCTCAAACGGCAATTCAAAGATCCGAATGACCCTCACATCCAATCCTGAAGGAGCTACTGTTACATCGCTGATATGGCCATCGGAGTGTCGAAATTTAAATCCTCTCTGAGCAGCGGAGAGAGTTCTATCACACGCAGTTTCATCGGTCATCTTTACGTACATTGTACTGCTTACAATGGACAGGTGTATTCCAATTATGTCTGAAGCAGGTAAACGAACTTCTTCCCTCAAAAAACGCTCTATTTCGAAAGCTTTGGGTCTGGCAAATTCGTTGTCGAACGTAAATTGGAGCGTAGTCTTTCGAAAATTGTGTGCCATGGCGATCGAGTCAGACAACAACACGCGCGAGTACCGGCGGTGTAAACACTTCCTCGATCTCCTTCACCTCTAGTAATGACCAATGAAGGACTTCGGGTTGCACCATAGTTCAAAATCCGCATTATGAACACCAAATGGGGTGGAAGCGATTTAGATGGAGCCACAGCAGAGGAGGAAATCGTGACAAACAGAAACTCTGTCGCCAGTGAGTTTCCTTATACCAGAAATTTTATTTTATTTAATGAGTTAATGTTCATGTAATGTAGATGGGCTCTTACTTTTTTGAACTTACAGACGAGGAAAAATTAAGTGCTGGACTAGGATTCGAACTCGGATCTCCTGTTTCATGGTATCTGATCACCACAGAACAATTTAGTTCAGTCATTTCGTTGTTTCCCCAAGTTTGCAAATTCTTCTACGTCTCAAGAAAAGGCACATATGTGGGTTCGAATCCTGGTCCTCCACAAAAAATATTCATGGTTTCATTTAAAACTGTAGCATATATACACCGAAACACTAATGACTAACAGGTTTCGAATTCAACGTCCATTCACGTGTTCCAGCAATAACGATAGGTGCCCTTATTTCTAGTCAAACTTGCTCAAATTTCACTGCTGGTGATAAAACAGTTCGTGGATAGAAGCGACGGTGGTAGGTGCCGGGTTCGATTCGCAGTCAGGCAAAAAGTTGTATCCTCGTTTCTAATTCAGACATCTCGCGGTTGGTCTAAGGTCCACATCACAAAGTTATACATCATGACTGTTCGTTTTAAACACAAGGTAACTTTTTAACCTAATAGTATATTAAACATTATTCGTGGTTAGTTAACAGGAAGTTAAGGTTGTTGAGAGGCAGATCACAAAAATTTTCACGTTCAGATTTTCTACCTGATACTCGTGCAATCTTCGATTTTCACGAATCTTTTATCTTGTCACCAATGTCTAACGTTGCTGTCATCGAGTCTCAGTCAGACACCATTGCTTTGGTCAGTTACAATGGCTATAGGTACTTGGTCTCAGTCCAGATCCAGATCAAAGAAGTCCGTCATGTCGTGTAACGATCAAAAATGTGCGTAAATATATTCTCAGTCAAGAACACGGAAAAGTTACTGGTGATACGTAGTTAATTTTGAGGTTGCCATAGAGCGCTTGCCGCTGTTAATCGCGTTGCTTCCAGCTGGGTAGCTCAGCAACCAATTTATGACTCCTACCACGAACGACGTCTTAAGGATGAGAGGAAACATTTTATACATCAAAAGTGCTTAGAATTTTTATAGCACTTTATGGGTCCAGATATTGTCGCAAAATCACTTGTTCATACAAATATTTTCCCTAAATATTGCTTTAATGACTTACCTGATAGAGTTAATTAACTCAGGTTCTAATGATAGTCGTAGTGATTATGAAACTAACTTACCGTAATTAAGTGAGTGTACAAGCATTAAGGACTGTCTTATCTCTAATGACGTGTTTCGTAGTATTTGAAACATTCTGGTGTTGATTTACATCTGGACTGATTACCTTAAAGAACAGTGTCCTCTTGGGATCCCTTGTATTATAGAATTTGTACAGTCAAACGATTGTACTGCAAAGACATTAGAGGACCATCAAGACAGTCACATTACTCTATGTGATCATAAATCTCCTGACACCTGGCTGAAAATAACTTACAAGTTCGTGGTGCCCTCCATCGGTAATGCTGCAATTCAATATGGTGTTGGTTCACCCTTAGCCTTGATGGCAGCTTCCTCTCTCGCAGGCATACGTTCAGGCCGTTGCTGGATGCTTTCTTGGGGAATGGCAGCCCATTCTTCACGGAGTGCTGCACTGAGGGCAGTTATCAATGTCAGTCGGTGAGGCCTGGCACGATGTCGGCGTTCCAAAACATCCCAAAGGTGTTCTATAGGATTCAAGTCAGGACTTCGTGCAGGCCAGTCCATTACAGGGATGTTATTGTCGTGTAACCACTCCTTCACAGGCCGTGCATTATGAAGAGGTGCTCGATCGTGTTGAAAGATGCAATCGCCATCCCCGAATTGATCTTCAACAGTGGGCAGCAAAAAGGTCTTTAAAACATCAATGTGGTCCTGTGCTGTGTTAGTGCTACGCAAAACAACAAGGGGTGCCAGCCCCTCCATGAAAAACACGACCACACCGTAACACCACTGCCTCTGAATTTTACTGTTGGCTCTACACACTCTGGCAGATCACGTCCACCGGGCATTCGCCATACCCACACCCTGCCATCGGATCGCCACATTGTGTACCGTTATTCGTCACTCCACACAACATTTTTCCACTGTTCAATCATCCGGTGTTTACGCTCCTTACACCAAGCGTGGCGTCGTTTGGCATTTAGCATTTACCGGCGTGATATGTGGGTTATGAGCAGCCGTCCAACCCCGTAATCCAAGTTTTCTCACGTCCCGCATAACTATCATAGTACTTAAAGTGGATCCTGATGCAGTTTAGAATTCCTGTGTGATGGTCTCGGTAGATGTTTGCCTATTACACATAACGACCCTCTTCACCTGTCGGCGGTCTCTGTCAGTCAACAGACGAGGTCGGCATGTACGCTTTAATGCTGTACATGTCCCTTCACGTTTCCACTTCACTATCACATCGGAAACACAGAAAGTTTAGGAGTGTGAAATCTGGCGTGCAGGCGTATGATACAAGTGATAACCAAACACCTGACCACATTCGAAGTCAGTCCGTTCCCCGGAGCAGCACAATCCACCTATTACGAAGAACGTATGTTTTTGGGGTGTCCGGATACTTTTGATCACTTAGTGTATGTTGGCTGCATGAAAATCATTTGGAACGTAACACAGGTCGTTCGGATACTTTCGATTACGGCAGAGGTTTACATTTGTGTTAATGTTCCGCTGTTTTTACATTTAATTGACGTCTGTCTCTAGGTACTAAAGCGTCCAGTGATGCATACTTACAAATAAAGAAAATGGCTCTGAGCACTAATGGACTTAACTTCTGAGGTCATCAGTCCCCTAGAACTTAGAACTACTTAAACCTAACTAACCTAACATCACACACATCCATGCCCGAGGCAGGATTCGAACCTGCGACGGTAGCGGTCGCGCGGCCCCAGACTGAAGCTCCTAGAAACGCTCGGCCACTCCGGCCGGCACTTACAAATATCCGTATATTCGTATTTATCAGTATGTCCGAATTTATCAGTATTATGA
The DNA here is from genome assembly GCF_023898315.1 of Schistocerca nitens. Lineage (NCBI taxonomy): Eukaryota > Metazoa > Arthropoda > Insecta > Orthoptera > Acrididae > Schistocerca > Schistocerca nitens. The sequence goes on along the minus strand of NC_064616.1, from coordinate 353,097,012 downwards.
ATGAATATTACGTGTACTTAAAAACATCGCAATTTTGATGATTGTGTTGGATTTCGTACCATTTCTCCCATAATGCGCTCCACAGTCGAACTATAACCTGTAAAAACGTTACTTACAGAGTCAAAACTACAGATAAAACTTTTCCATGAGTGTGAAGCATTGTTATGTACAATATATTATAATGTATCTGTATCACTTTGATATACAGTGTCTAAAACTTTTCAGGGTATTTATTGTAATGAAGAAGTAAAGTCACGATGCTTTCTAAAACTTCTGTGTTCCGAGTCTTTCAAGCAATAAGCTTCCTTTTATTTTCTGATATTGTATTTTCGATGCCATATCTTACTAACACAATATTTCTAATTTCAATAAGATATGGAAGTATGGGGAAATCCGTGTATTCCAGGACGATGCTGCCTGATTGCCTGGTTGGCGTCGTATACCGGTACATGGCGGAATCTTCTGTTCTATAATTTTTGTGGAATCTATTCATTACTTTCACCGTCGAGTTTTTTCTACATTCTTTGCATTCCAGTAGATCAGAGAAACGTATTTCTATTCCTCAAAATTTAGACAGTTCCTAACTTTGAGTTGATAACTGCGTAGAACATCGAAGTGTATTTTTAAGGTGGTGTATAATCAAGCGTCCCCTTAATCTGTCAGTATTTGTATTAAAGAAAATATTTTTTAAGATTAAGTTCACTGTCACGAAACAGTTCCAGGATTTCCTTTATTTGTAGCTAGTTGGTTGCCGACATAGACGTCATCAGGTAGGAAGAAGTTTTGGAAGAAGACCAGTCGTCACTTTTGACGGCGAGCGGTTCTTTCGTTTGTCGGGAGCAACATATAGCGAGACTCGATAACTGTATCAGGTAGCAGAGGCGGAAATTGAAAGTGCGCCCAACGCTTTTCAAGCACGGGACATTGATAGCTATGTTATCTCACAACGTAGCGCGACTCTCCATGCTGTTTCCGTTCACCTTTCGTAATTTCCTGTAAAGGTTTATTCAGGTTAGGCGACACAGTCTTGGTTTTCAGTATTGAAAGTACACAGGAAAAGTAATAATGTATCATTTCCACAGTCTTCAATGATTTAGAAGGTCTGCGCAGTCAGCTACTTCACTTCTCCCTTGTGTCAATTGCATTAATTTATCTCGTTAAGTGTCACGACCAACTTATTTACTATCAACATTCATACGGTATATTAGTCTTCGTTAACAAAATTTACTCTTCAACATTATCTTTATTATCATGCAGAACGACATGACTAATCAGCACACACAATCCCCTGATACGCATGTTCCATGATTCATTTTAGTTAACTTTATGTAACATCTCTTTCCATTTTTACATAATTTACTAATTTATTATGCACATTTCTCTATCAGAACGTCTGAAACTGAATGTCCAACATTAACAATGGTCAACTGAAGCCTTATAGTGCTGTACAGTAGAATGTACGAAGGTTGGAACTTTAATAGTGGCAACTATTTATTTACAGCTCGTACAAAATAGATACGTGATTCAAAATTTTACTGACCTTCAAAGTAGTCACCAGCATTGTTTATAACCCGTTGCCAGTGATGTGGAAGTCGTAGGATACATTTATCAGTGCCAGTTGTGTTGACAGTTCGAGCGGTGCAGTCTATTGCCCGACAAATTTGTAGCAGCTCTGAAGCGAATGCCTCGAAGTGTTTCCTTCAGGTTAGAAATCGAGTTGAACTAACGAGGGCTTATGTCAGGGGAGTGCAGTAGGTTGTATAGCACTTACCAGCCCCATCAGTCAAACAAATCAGTAACAGCTTGCATTGTACGTGCTTGAGCATTGTCCTGCAAAATGATGGTCAGGTCCTGCAGAAAGTGTCATCACTTCTGTCTCTATGCAGTTCATTTTCGGAGACAGAAATTATGTGTCTAGTGGCTGGCCTCAATGACACTTCAGTAGCAAGAATGGACTCATGACATAAGCATAGTATGCCAGAAGTAATCTAATATTTCACAGTTGTTATTGTGGCAGTCGTAATCCAGATTTAGTCCATTTTTACATACTACGTTGATTTAAGGTTTATACATCAGTCCTTCATACACTGTGCTAAAAGTCGTGGGATGGCGATATGCACATATGCAGATGCAGATGTCGATGGAGTCGCATACAGAAGATGTAAGAGGGCAGTGAATTGGAGGAACTGTCATTTGACTCATGTAATTAATATGAAACGGTTTCCGAAGTAATTATGGCCACCTGACGGGAAATAATATACTTTGAAGGAGGAATGGCAGTTGGAGCTAGAGGCATGGGATATTCCATTTCGGAAATCCTTAGGGAATTCAATATTCCGAGATCTACAGTGTCAAGAGTGTGCCGGAAATGCCAAATTTCAGACACTAACTCTTACCACAGTCATTGTAGTGGCCGACGGAGTTCACATAACGACCGAGAGCAGCGACGTTTGCGTAGTGTTCTCAGTGCTAACAGAAAAGCAACACTGCGTGAAATAACAGCAGAAATTCCATATGGGACGTACGACGAACGTAACCGTTAGGACAGTGCAGCAGAATCTGGCGTTAATGGGCTACGGTAGCAGAGGCCGCTTGAGTACCTTTGCTAACACTACGATACCGTCTGCAGTGTCTCTCCTGGGCTCGTGACTGCATTAGTTAGATCCTAGACGACTGGAAAACCGTGGCCTGTTCAAATGACACCCGATTTCGCTTACTAAGGGCTCATGGAAGGTTTACAGTGTGGCAGTGATAACACGAAGCAATGCCCCAAGTTGCCAATAAGGCACTGTGGAAGCTGATAGTGGCTCCATAATGGTGTGGACTGTGTTTACATGGAATGGACTGGGGCCTCTGGATGTTCGGCTACGTGGAGACCATTTGAAACAATTCGTAAACCTCATGCTCCCATACAACAATGTAATATTTCTGCATAACAGTACCCACGTCACTGGTCCACAACTGTATGCGATTGGTTTGAAAAACATTCTGGACACTTGGAGTGAATTGTTTGGCCGCTCATGTCGCCCGACATGAATCCCATAGATCGTTTATGGGACACAACCGGGAGGTCAGTACGTGCACAAAATCCTGTACCAGCAACACTTTTGCAGTAGTTCACAGCTAAAGAGGCAGCATGGAGCAGTATTCCTGCAGGGGTTTCCAACGACTTGTTGAGTCAATGCCAAGTCTAGCTGCATCACTACGCCGGACGAAAGGAGATTCGACACAATATTAGGATGTATCCCATGACTTTTGTCACTTCAGTGTGTATGCTTAGGTGTCCGGTCACTCTTGCACATTTTAGAAATGTGTTGCGTATTTCTATCAATGCGTTGACTTTCACTGGAATTTTATGCTGTAGCATCATGTACGTTGTTTCATAGGCAGATACTTTCAATTAGTTGTCAGCACACCATATATCTGTGAGGTCTAACGTATCATTAGATTTTTGTTTCACACTGGTTTTTGAATTTCCTGGTATTACGACTAACAGGTCATCATCGTAACTGACAACTGTTTTTATATCCGAATCATTTTTCAGGAGTGACGGGAGATACTTGAAGACTGTATATGTGAAGAGAGGATGAGAATGAGAGCCTCAAGGAAAATGGTTTGTGTTGCGCCACATGATTACCGTTGACGATGCAGACCACTTTACCGCTCACAGAGAGAGGTGGCGCAGTGGTTAGCACACTGGACTCTCATTCGGGAGGACGACGGTTCAATCCCGCGTCCGGCCATCCTGATTTAGGTTTTCTGTGATTTCCCTAGATCACTTCAGGCAAATGCCGGGATGGTTCCTTCAAAAGGGCACGGCCGATTTCCTTCCTCATCCGAGCTTGTGCTCCGTCTCTAATGACCTCGTTGTCGACGGGACGTTCAACACTAATCTCCTCCTCCTAACGCATTACCACCCGCGCCGCCCCCACCAGTCAGTCAGACCACTCTATTTCTGCAATTATAGTCAGCATGTTTAGCTGAGTGGCAGTTGGCCTTTGGCTGTGCTGCGCTGAGGACGCGCTGTTTGTGTTCCTGCCGCGGAGCGAGCGCTCGTGTTGTTTACATCGTACTCTGCCGTTTCGCGCGTGCCGTACTCAGCATATAGATCACTATGGCGCACCAATACAGAAAATCGACGCTCAAATTTACGTTCCGCAACGAATTTGCACGGCCCAAACCACTCGAAGTCGAACGATTTCTACGAGAAGAAGTTAAAATCCCGGCGACCGACATTCTCGGCATTCACTTGTCCATTGTGAGTAGTATCGTATATGTCAAGATCATCAACGACGCAACATGTGAACGGATCCTTCGGGACACGAAACAGGGCCTCCGTTTCTGCCATGCTGATGGCAATGTGGGGACTGTGCACATCGAGTATTCTGGTGTGGGACTTCGCACGATCAGAATTTTCGAACTTCCTTTCGAACTACCGGCGGAGGACGTCGTGACAGCGCTGCGCACCTACGGCACGGTCCATGATCATATTGCGGAAAAATGGACGCAATTCCAGACATATCCTGTGCTGAACGGAGTCCGCCAGGTCCGAATAGAACTTAAAAGACATGTACCTTCATATCTGAATATCGGTGGCTGCCGTGCCATCGTCATCTACGTTGGGCAACCGAAGACCTGCTCTGGTTGTGGAAAGGAGGAACACCTCAGATCAGAATGTATCCAACGTCGAATCACTCAACTGCCGCCGGCTGACGCGGACCCGCCATCGCAGCTGACGATGTTTCCCGTGACTTATGCAGCAGCCCTCACGACAGCTACCACTTCACCACGAAAGCCGACATCCACTGTTGGGTCGCGGCTCCATCCTCCAATACAGGGCGATGATGACACACCCGTTCCACAAGCTACGGATTCAACTCCGATGCCGCCGGCCCCGTCGACGGATAACAACATACATGACGATAGCATGGCCGTAGACTCGCTTATTGTGCCTACGGCTGCCTTTGTGCCGGAACGTCGTGAATATTTGCCATCGTCTGACACAGAAGTACACACCAGAAAGCAACGCTCTCCGAAGAGACTGAAGCGGAGGCGTAGAGCAACTTCCGAACGGGATGCGACACAGCCTCCAGCGGACGACGACTCCACATTCAATGACGACGCTACCACAGAGGCAGCCGCCATTTGCTGCAGTGTGGCACCACCGAACGGAACTGAGGACAAACCACATATATCTACAGTGGCAAAATCGGATGCCGATATGCAGGACAGAAGCTGCCCACCACCTTCCGGAGTGCAAGCACCCATGCCGTGTCCTGAGGAAGCTAGGGAAGCCGATCTTGCTTTGAGTTCCCCGACGTGGGCGGATGACCAAGACGACGACTGAACCATGCAAGTAACGCCAACAGGGCCCACGCCATTGGCGCCGGCTCTCTAGAAATGACTGCAGGTGAGGTTTGGGGGGATGCGGAGATGTCAATACAGTCAGAAGCGTCATAGGTAATTCCAGTCTTAATCGATAACAACACCTGCGGTTCGGCAACAAGCTTATCGTATCGCCACGCTTAACATCAACACGATACGAACGGCAGTGAAGATCCAGTTGCTGCGTGAGATGCTTCGTTCTTCGGATGTTGACATTGCCCTGTTGCAAGAAGTGTATATATAGCGGCCCTCCCCGTTTTCTACGGTTATGTGACATATGTGTCACCGGCGGACCGGAATGGCAGCGGTACGGCAATACTAAACTCCTGGAAATGGAAAAAAGAACACATTGATACCGGTGTGTCAGACCCACCATACTTGCTCCGGACACTGCGAGAGGGCTGTACAAGCAATGATCACACGCACGGCACAGCGGACACACCAGGAACCGCGGTGTTGGCCGTCGAATGGCGCTAGCTGCGCAGCATTTGTGCACCGCCGCCGTCAGTGTCAGCCAGTTTGCCGTGGCATACGGAGCTCCATCGCAGTCTTTAACACTGGTAGCATGCCGCGACAGCGTGGACGTGAACCGTATGTGCAGTTGACGGACTTTGAGCGAGGGCGTATAGTGGGCATGCGGGAGGCCGGGTGGACGTACCGCCGAATTGCTCAACACGTGGGGCGTGAGGTCTCCACAGTACATCGATGTTGTCGCCAGTGGTCGGCGGAAGGTGCACGTGCCCGTCGACCTGGGACCGGACCGCAGCGACGCACGGATGCACGCCAAGACCGTAGGATCCTACGCAGTGCCGTAGGGGACCGCACCGCCACTTCCCAGCAAATTAGGGACACTGTTGCTCCTGGGGTATCGGCGAGGACCATTCGCAACCGTCTCCATGAAGCTGGGCTACGGTCCCGCACACCGTTAGGCCGTCTTCCGCTCACGCCCCAACATCGTGCAGCCCGCCTCCAGTGGTGTCGCGACAGGCGTGAATGGAGGGACGAATGGAGACGTGTCGTCTTCAGCGATGAGAGTCGCTTCTGCCTTGGTGCCAATGATGGTCGTATGCGTGTTTGGCGCCGAGCAGGTGAGCGCCACAATCAGGACTGCATACGACCGAGGCACACAGGGCCAACACCCGGCATCATGGTGTGGGGAGCGATCTCCTACACTGGCCGTACACCACTGGTGATCGTCGACGGGACACTGATTAGTGCACGGTACATCCAAACCGTCATCGAACCCATCGTTCTACCATTCCTAGACCGGCAAGGGAACTTGCTGTTCCAACAGGACAATGCACGTCCGCATGTATCGCGTGCCACCCAACGTGCTCTAGAAGGTGTAAGTCAACTACCCTGGCCAGCAATATCTCCGGATCTGTCCCCCATTGAGCATGTTTGGGACTGGATGAAGCATCGTCTCACACGGTCTGCACGTCCAGCACGAACGCTGGTCCAACTGAGGCGCCAGGTGGAAATGGCATGGCAAGCCGTTCCACAGGACTACATCCAGCATCTCTACGATCGTCTCCATGGGAGAATAGCAGCCTGCATTGCTGCGAAAGGTGGATATACACTGTACTAGTGCCGACATTGTGCATGCTCTGTTGCCTGTGTCTATGTGCCTGTGGTTCTGTCAGTGTGATCATGTGATGTATCTGACACCAGGAATGTGTCAATAAAGTTTCCCCTTCCTGGGACAATGAATTCACGGTGTTCTTATTTCAATTTCCAGGAGTGTAGTACGCGTCGGAATTTCCATCGGAGAAATAACTTACCTTCCGTCAGGAAGGGGGTTGGCGATCACAGCACTGGGCACGCGCAACGTTAACATTTACGCTCCATCAGGAACTGACCAACGCCGCGAATGATCGCTGTTCTACTCGGAGAATATCGCCCCCCTCTTTATCAGCCGCTTCGATCAATATATCTTCGGCGGCGACTTTAACTGTGTGCTCCACCCCAAAGACCAAGTCCCACATTTCTCGACTTGTCAAGAACTTCGGCTCCTGGTTCGAGATCTGCTTCTCACCGACACTTGGGAGACAATGCACGGTGACCGTCCCGGGCCGACATACCTTATTAGTCACTCAGTCAGTCACCTACACCGCATTTATGTCTCACGAGCTCTAGCGCCGGGATTATTGGACGCCGAACGTTGGCCGCTTGCCTTCTCCGATCATAGCGCTTTCATATGCACACTCACTCTACAACAGCAGCGGATATGGCGCAGCCGAGGACCCTGGAAGCTGAATGTGGCACATCTTCAAGCCCCGGAATGCCGTCAGATTATCGCCAACACATGGCTGGATTGCGAACGTCGTCTTCCCCGATACCCTTTGACTCTAGCATGGTGGGTGGACTGTGCAAAACCAGCGTTTCGGCGTGTGCTAACATAATTCGGAAAAGATATCGCAGCTTGGCATCGTCTCACACTGGACTTTTATTACACGATGCTTCGCGAACTCGACAGCCAACCACCATCTCCAAACCGACAAATGGAAAGCCGCCGAATTAAAGGTAAAATATTGTCTCTTACGAGGAAACGTTTGGAGGGGGTCGTAGTGCGATCGCCACGTCAAAACCGAGCGGAAGGAGAAAACCCTTCTATGCATCACATCGTGCTCGAAAGCCGCCGACGCCGACAGCAGCTGATCACGGACCTCGTATTGCCAGGTGGTAGGGTCGTAATGACTCAGGCGGCGGTTACAGAAGCCTTTGCAGATCACTATCGCCGGTTTTACGACGAGGTGAATACAGAGGACAAGGAAGCGGACGATCATACTGCAGCACGTGTCGCACACCCTCGACAATGCAGCAGCGGCGACGCTGTTGGGTGGACTTACACGGGACGACATCGAGGACGCGCTTAACAAGGGAGCACTCAACAAATCTCCCGGGCCAGACGGACTGCCGCTCGAGTTTTATCGGACTTTCCGCGATCTAATGATGCCCCGATGGATCATCATGTACCAAGAACTGATGACCGCCGGTTCCCACGTGCCACCTGCATTCGTGGAAGGTCTCCTTATACCGATACACAAGCCTTCCAGAGGTCGGACGGTCGAGGACTAAAGGCCAATTACAATGCTCAACTCGGACTATAAAATCTTCGCCCGACTACTCGCCAGCCGCATAAAGAAGGTTCTGCCCCTACTCCTCTCAATGGCGCAAACGACACAGGGCGGAGTGACCAATATGCAAACGGCAACCAGCGAATGCAGGGATTTAATAGCCATCGCCACATCCTGTAGCCTTCGAGCTGCTCTGATCTCCACTGATTTCGACCACGCCTTCGTCAGAGTTCACCTCAAGTTCCTTCTGTCCGTTATGGCCCGCATGGGCTTCCTGCCGGACTTTCTCGACATCTTTCAGCGCCTTTTCCGTGGAGCTGCATCCCGTGTACTGGTGAATGGACGGATTGCGGGTCCCTTTCCGATCCGACGGTCAGTTCCCGAAGGATGCCCATTTTCCATGATCCTTCACGCGATCGCACTCGAACCACTTGTCGGAGGGTTGAAAAACAGGCTCTCGGGGATGTCGTTGAGGGATCACACCTTTCACTGCAGGATATATGCTGATGACCTATTACTAGTCCGATCTGGTGACGAGGTACGCTCGGTGATACAATGGATCAATCGCTATGGATTGGCAGCGGGCAGCCTCATGAATGTGGCCAAGTGGGCAGCGATGCCCATTGGGAGAGGTCTGCAGGAGGACGCTTTAGCCCCACTCCCACTAGTTGTTACCAAGGTCCGGTTCTTGGGCATAACATTTACACAGGATGTGCGCCGCACGGCTGCCATGAACTATGCACGATTACTACAGGCAATACGCACAGAAGTTCGCCGGAACTTACTTCGACGGATGGACCTCCTACAGCGTGTGGAATACATCAACCTTCACGTGGCAACTGAGATGATCCACATGGCCCAGGTCCTACCGATATCGACAGCGATGGCACACAGACTGCAAGCAGCGTTTGGATATTACCTTACCACCGGACACCTATTCAAAGTCCGCTACGAAACACTCACCCTCCCTCCGCGTGATGGCGGACTGGGACTTATAAATGTACGAGCGAGAGCTACAGCGTTATACTTGTGCACAATGATGAAATTGTGGACCCACAAAGATGCTTCCCTTACGGGACGTCTGTTAGAGGAATTGCTGCCGGCGTCTCTTCTGTCACCTGTCACGGTTACGCACATTACACCCTAACTCTCGCACCTCTCGGCATTTATTCTTGAGAATGGTTACGTGCACCCACACCTTCCCAACACTCGCACTCCTAAGGCGAGAGACGTTTACAGACTACTGCTAAGGTCCATCCCTCGCAATGTGATTGAGAGGTAGAGCCCTACGACCCTATGGCCTGCAGTGTGGAAAGCGGTCCAGAAGCCGTTCCTCCCCACGCGGGTACGAGCCGCGTGGTACCCGGTGGTGAACGGGAAGGTTGTAACACGACAAAGGCTGCACGCTATTGGGATGACGGATTCCCCGCTTGGCTCACGTTGCCACCTCGTGGATACTGACGAACACCGTTTAACATGTGGATCGGCGTTAGAGGTATGGCTGCTAGTGCAGAAGATCCTCGCCTGCTACCTACGTATCGCGCCTTGCACAATTGAGCCACGGCTCCTCCTTTGTCCAGAGGATACTTATTTTCCACCTGCGAAGACTCACGCTCTCACATGTTTTAAAGGCATGTCCATATACTACCTCTTTCGAGATGATGAGAAGATGGTTCTTGATTACTGGCAATTTCTCCAGGACAGTCATAGCACACTTGAGTGTACACCCCATACCGACAACAATTTGCGAACTGTTTGCGCAGTGTCTTCGATAACCCCCCTCACAGTTGGGGAGTACCGGGCAGAGGATGACCGCCTTCATGGGGCTCCACACGCTGCGAAATGTTGTACCAATTTGGAACATGGACTCTGTACGCAGATGGGCCATGCACATGGAATGGCGTGCGGGATTTGGTTACATTTTTCTTTCTTTATTATCTATCATCACACTATTAGTTTCAAATTCTATTTCATAGTTTAGAAGGAACTCTTGTTCTGTTGTTGCTACGGATGTACACTCTAATTTTGTTTGTCGTAACTGAAAGACGACTTTTTCCTTATAAAAAAAAGGTTGGCAGAGAAAATAATTTACAATTTAAAAAATTAAAAAAAAACAAAAATAAAAAACAAATAGACAAAAAATAAAAAAGTAAAAAATAAAAAAGTGGTAACGTATTTGCCTGCAACGCAGCAGGCCCGCGTTAAATTCCCGGCCGTGTTGGAGATTTTCTCCGTTCGTGGACTGGGTGTTGTGTTGTCCTTATCATTTCGTCCTCGTCACCAGCACGCAAGTCGCCCAATATGGCGTCGACTGAAATAAGACTTGCACTCGGCAGCCGAAATTCCCTGGATGGGGCCTCCCGGCCATCAGTTCCACACCCTCATTCCATTTTTTTTTCATTTTTACAGTTATCACATATGTTATGGTGTGACCCTGCGATTCACATGTCTCTCAGTCTGGTGAAAGGCAACACTTACCAAATGTTGTCGAATGCATCATCTATATCTGTCATAACATCCCGTAAGTATTTTGGCTCTGAAGCTGTTACGAAACGTAGCTCATTCTTAATTGCACCCTGTATTGACTTTTCTTTCAAAAACTCATGTTTTTGGAGAGTAAAATAACTTACTTCCCTATCATCCATATCTCAGTCTCAGAGCACTTTCTCTTCTGCTGTAGAAAACATATTTCATAACCTTAAGGGCAGGTAAGTCATAGCTTTTATAGGATCCTTCCCTTCATGGTTTAGCCGGCCGGAGTGGCCGAGCGGTTAAAGGCGCTACAGTCTGGAACCGCACGACCGCTACGGTCGCAGGTTCGAATCCTGCCTCGGGCATGGATGTGTGTGATGTCCTTAGGTTAGTTAGGTTTAAGTAGTTCTAAGTTCTAGGGGAATTATGACCACAGCAGTTGAGTCCCATAGTGCTCAGAGCCATTTGAACCATTTTGAAGCTTCATGGTTTTTCTACGACGACAGAACTGTTGTTTCCTCGTAGTATTAACTCACTAAAGGCCACCATCTAAAGACATACAGTCTCTACTACTGTCTTCTTAAGTACCTTCGCTCGTAAACTTCCATGTTTTTGGTTGCCGCGTAGATTTCCAGCTGCGTGAATGAATTAGTAGGGTATTTGTCGTAATACACATTTTCAGGAAATTTCTGCGGCTTCCCTTGACGATCTGTATCATCGAATTTGTCGCTAGGGAACACCAGATTAGCAGTTTACTGCTTGACACAGCGAGGTCAATTAAATATGTGGACGTAACGCAGCAAAACGATATTACATGGAATGAGCACGTAGGGGTAGTAGTAGGGAAGACGAGTGGTCGGCTTCGGTTTATTGGAAGAACTTTAGGAAAGTGTAGGTCGTTGTAAAGCAGACTTCGTATGAAATACAAGTGTGACACATTCTTGCGTACTGCACGAGTTTTTGGGATCCCCACGGGGTCGCATTGAAGGATGACTTCGAAGCAAGATAGATACCTTCTGGCAATGGTTTGATCAGCACGCAAGTATTGCGGTGCTGCTCCGTGAACTCAAATGGGAATCCCTGACGGGAAGACGACGTTCTTTTCGCGAGACACTATAGAGAAACTTGAGAGAATCGGCATTTGAAGCTGACTGCAGAAAAATTCTACTGCCACCAACGCACGTTTCACGTAAGGACCACGAAGATAAAATTAGAGATATTAGAGCTCAGACGGCGGCATATAGTGAGTGGTTTTTCCCTCGCTCCATTTGCGAATTAAACTCGAAAGGAAATGCCTGGTAGTGGCGCAAGGTATCCTCCACTTTGCACTATTCGGTACCTTGCGGAATATGTATGTAGACGCAGATGTAGGGAAGAATAATTCGGTATTGAAGACCAATGCAGAGTCCTTCCAGCTTTGTCATGTGTCCATCGTGCTCTTTCAGGGCTCAAAGCACACTGAAAATATGCAGTTCTCTGTTACATGTTGAAATGGAGTTCCCAAGATGTTTAACTGAAGCTGCGGGTTTGAACACTTTTCTCACAGTGGATTTCTTGTCTCAGCCGTTTGTTCTTTGTATCTGATTTTCAAATCTATGAATAGTGGAAGCCTTGTTTCGTTCAAAGGCCGTTACAGATCGTTAAAAGGTCTTCGTATGATTTTCATATCTGAAAAAGGTTCGATTTGCTAAGTTTCAAGTCGAGATGCGTTTTTGTGACTTGTTATTAATCTGTCTTCTTGCTTTGGCAGCTGTTTCGTAAGCTGCCATGCAACTGCATCAGTTTGGGAACCTGCTCTTGTTGTTAGCTGTAGATAGAGTTCGTCCCTCGAAAGCGCGCAATCTGTCCTTCTAACGTTGAGTGGTGTCTTCTCTGAGCAGTGATTACTCTACCCACCAATACAGATGTCATCAAGTAGAGTTAATTAACAGTAGTATTTTCCAACATGGATGACGAACTGTGTCTTCCAGCAGTGTCACAGTTTGTGACCGCATCTACAGCGAAACTTTGTAGGCCATACTATGATTTCTGGGCGACGATGCTTCTGTACCACTGTCACTTCTCCTATTTTCTGTTCCAGTAAGCGGCAATTTAATAATGAATTCCTTTTCATTCCTGCCGAATCTGCAATATGCACTGTGTTTGCTACGTGTCCCGTCAGACTGTTGATCAGTGTGTCGACAATATTTTGGAGCTATGCATCTTACCTAATGCGAGAATTCAGTGGTCTCCTCTGAGATGTCAAGGTATTTGAACCCGGTTCAGTCAATAGGAATACTAGGCACTAGGTTTCGCTTATTCGGGCCCCACTACTGACAACGAAAGAAGCACACTATACTCCATACGGCGAGAGAAGAGCTCTGACATTTGACACGGCCTTAGTGCACGTACTTCGCGCATCCAAGACGGTCAATCAGGTCGTGAGCTTTTGTTTACGTTAACGTGGCAACGCCCCGCTCTTTCCATAGTGCTGGGCGACCGCTGCTTTCGGTCAGTATCGCCACGTGCTACGTCCAGGTTTGTGTGTATACATGTGCGTTCCTCTATTTCTGTGAGTTTTTTGATGTGTGTATAAATGGAAAAGTGTGAATAAGTGGAAAATGGCTGCTGGGCCTTTCATATCAGTGAGTAAAATCGTTGACAAAGTGGCAGAAACACTGAACATCTCTACAGTGACAGTGAAGAGAGTCACAAATGATAAAGAGGCTGCCAGTTCAGCTGCGAGCCCTGTTGTTGTGACGAAGAGATCGTGTCGTGTGACTGAAACAGACAACTTTGACGAAAATTCTATCAGGCAACACATATACGTGTAGTACAGCAGAAAGGAGTATCCGACACTTAAAAAGTTGATGGCATCACCGTCGGACAGTGGTTTGTTCACAGGCAGAACGACAAGTCTCTCCGACGATTTTGCAAAAAAATTGCTTCCGTTGGAAAAAGTTCTCAGGAGGAAAGGTATTAATGGAACGTGGAGACATTGTAGCATGGAGATGTCGTTTACTGCGCAAGTTGCTAGCAGTGAATCCGGAAAATGTAATACTGATTGACGAAACATGAGTCGACGTGCGTCATGCATGTTCCGTCGGATGGACAGATGACACGCGCCACTGAACTATGAGTGTGCCAACTGGTAAGGGAGGGTGATTAGTTATAGTTCATGCTGGCCCTATAAACGGTTTTGCACCCGGTGCTATGATGATGTTTGAGTAAAAAAAAAAAAAAAAGCGTCGACTTCCACTAGGAGATGAATGCAGATAGGCCTACATTCAAAGACTGGTTCGTTACTCGTTTGCTACTAAACGTCAATTCTGGTAGTGTTTTTCTAACGGACGATACGCCGTACCATTCTGTACAATTAAATAAGGCATCAACGGCTGCAAGAAGAGACGAAATAGTCAGCTGGTTGAAATATAGTAAAATAGGCTTTGAACAGAATATGCGGAAAGCGGAAATTCTGGAATTAGTGAAACGCTACCAGCCACAGAAGACGCATTATGTGATTGATACAGTAGCAGAGAACCACGAACACAAAGTAATACGTCTTCCAGTGTACTACTGAAAAATGCAACGCAATTGAACTCATCTGGGCTCAAGTAAAAGCAGATGTTGTGGAGCGAAACAAAACATTTATCTTGCGAGACACAGAGAGGCTGGTAAATGAGGCTGCCACGCTAATAACGCCAGAAAATTGGAAGAACGTCGTGAACCACGTGTGGAAAGAGATTACAAGGGCCAACATAGAAGTTGTATGAGCAGAATCTATTCATAATATTGCAATGTCTTTATGAGACGTTGAGGACAGCAGCAGCGAAGGTACCGAAGACTGTGTGGTCGTAATGGAGATGACCAATCAGATGACGATGATCTTGGTGTTTTCGTTCTCCCGCACTAAAAGTAGAAGTAACGCCCTTATTCGAAATTTTACAGGTAAGATTTGTGCAATTTGCTTTACCTTGTTAATGTTTAAAATCTGATTGTGTGTAATTTTTTTTTTTGGCTGGAACCATAGTCACGGTATTTTTTTATGATGTTACCGTCTTTTGTTATTCGATCCAGAGTTTGGTCAGAGGCCATTTTCAAGTACAGTAACTTATTTATATGTCAAAAGATATCAGACTCGTATGAAATACAGCGAAATCGGAACCGTATAAAAATAAAATAAAAATTGCGGCAGTCAAACAGCTGCAACATCATTAAAGAAAATACGAGTATATATGTCAGTGTTTGTGTAAGGTGACAAACACTGGTAGCGCTTGTGAAAAAATGTTCCGTCAAGGAACACATCGGTGAGCAGAATGCGGCCCCTACAGGAATGCTCCAGTGAACGACGCGGCATTGTTAGATTCTGAAGGAGTCGAGTGTTGCCGCGGGCCGGAGGGTGGACGGGAAGATCTGTCACCCTGCTCACGCCGCCGCTGGCTCGCTGTCCGTGTCAAATACTGGCAACTGCGCTGCCAGCTGTCAAGGCTCTTTTCTCTCGACGTACTGAGTATAGCTGCTGGTTGTTCTGCGTTCGGTGGGGCTGTCGGTTTGACTCTATTAAGCAATTACTCAGACCTTTGTCTAGCGCACAGGATGGAAGCTTGTGAGCAGCACATTTCTATATAATACGGTGAGATGCGTAGCGTTTAGTTTCCTTTAAAATGAGCTTCAAAGGATTATCGGGTTTAGAGAAAGTCATCGGTCTGCTTTCTCTGTGATACTAAATGTGCGTCTTTGCTCGACTTAGCTTTTGTTCTACAGCACATATAATCTGATATATATTTCAATGACAGGCATCCTAAACCTTAAATTACTTACACCTCGTTTTCTTTCATGTGGAATATTAATTTTCTAATGCAGTTATTGGGACACCGTACAGAAAGCATTTAAAGTCAGACAATATCATTGTGTGAGCACAACCACCATAGCTGAATTTTATATTTGGTTCCTTATTCAATTATAGCATTTGTCAGTTTAATTTGAACACATTTGTACATTAAATTACTTCGCCTTTTCCGTCAGTCACAAACTTGCCGTGTGACCCATCATCTATTTTAGAATTTTCAATGAAAACGCTCAACGAGCTCATACAATGCAGGAACACAATGCACTGAGCGTGTTCATTTTGAACTTATCTTTCGTAAGAGACTTTTGAGCATAAGATAAGTTTCACTCTGACACAGTGTGGCTTATATAATGAGGCGGAAGAGACGATCGACTTGCATTTATTAAAAGCGGTACAATAGCGGAGATTTTCAGGTTATTAAGCACTACGGACAACTTATCTTAAGGCACGTTTATCACTGTTCATCTAAGATCGCATTTTCTTTAAAATTGTTACACCTAACTGTGGGTTTATTTGAGGGCATAAATAACTATTTTAGGTTTGCATGAATACTAGTACCAAAGTAAAAGTTCAAAGGATAGGGGGCAGCTTACTTAGTCAAGAATTGTCCATGGGAAGAAATATTGTTGGTAAGCTACTGTGTGACCTCCAATCCCTGCGGTTTTACCGTCGTGGTATTTTCCTGAAATATATTTAGCGGGAATTAATACGTCGGTTGACTCAGATAGTATCGTACGCTGTTGGAATTTTAAAGGTAAACCACACCGTGATGCGCAACAGCTCTTTTGCAGCGTGTATCACTGGAGTTGGGTGAACATATCCGTGACATTTTCGTGCTTACTAAATGAACATGTAACGAAACTGTGTGTTTGGATGTTACCTACTTCCTTTACAAAGCCTATCCGTACAGATCCCAGACTGACGAGCAACATTTAAGTGTTGGTCGAACTAGGGTTTTGTGAGTTACCTCCGTGGATAGCATACACTTCCTAA
This sequence comes from Schistocerca nitens, assembly GCF_023898315.1. Taxonomy (NCBI): domain Eukaryota; kingdom Metazoa; phylum Arthropoda; class Insecta; order Orthoptera; family Acrididae; genus Schistocerca; species Schistocerca nitens. The sequence goes on along the minus strand of NC_064616.1, from coordinate 353,080,257 downwards.
GGCTTCTGCCGATAAAACTCAGTCTGGCAACTGCCCTCCGTGCGATTAGTTTTATTTGGGCTTTCCACTTTAATTCCTTCTTACTCATAATTTCAGTCATTTAATGGATGTGACTGCTTCCAATGATTGTTCTGCAGTCGTGTTATCTTACATTAATGGGTCTTCCTGCCTATTTATCCTCTACATGCTACATATATATTGAGGATGCACTGCCAGCAGCTGCACCGAGCCTCGATCCTCAGTAGGGCTTTCTGTATTTCGCTACGATCTTCCACCGTTGCGACTTCTCTATACAAATATGTAACAGCATCATTCGCAAGAAACCTCAAGGAACTTCAAACGTCATCGAATAATTCGTTTACATAGTTTGTAAAAAGTCACAGTGCTGTAACACTCCCATGGGGTACCCCAGATATTACATTTACGTCTGAGGATATATCTCCGTTAAGAACGACATGCTGCGTATTGTTCGCTTAGAGCTCTCCAGTCAATTCACCAAGCTAATTATCCGTACGTTCTCCTTAATTTCCTAGGCGACAGCGCAAACGCTACCTAGCGCCTTATGACTGTCATGGAACACGTCATCAACCTGACAGCCAGCATCTGCTGATTTCTGGGTCTCGTACACGAGCAGGGCGAGCTGTGTTTCTCAAGATTTTTTTTTGCGCAGTCTGTGTTTATTTCTAAAGACGAGTCGTTTAGTCTCTTAAAATATCATAATAAGCAAGCATAAGACATATTCCAAAATTCTGGAACAAATTGACGCCAGCGATATAGGCTTTGTGTTCTCTTCGACGTCCTTTCCTGGAAACGTGAATGACTTGCGCACTTTTCCAATTACCAGGAACGCTCAGCTCCTTAACCGACCTACAGTTCAGTTCTACTATAAGTTCAAATGGCTCTGAGCACTATGGGACTTAACTTCTGAGGTCATCAGTCCCCTAGAACTTAGAAATACTTAAAGCTAACTAACCTACGGACATCACACACATCCATGCCCGAGGCAGGATTCGAACCTGCGACCGTAGCGGTCGCGTGATTCCAGATTGTAGAGCCTAGAACCGTTCGGCCACACCGGCCGGCCTACTATAAGTGAAGCAAGTTCTTTCACACATTCTGTGTAGAATGCGTATATTTGTAATTTGTCCTATTCACCTTTCGCATATTTTACTAGGTCTAATTTATTAATTAACATAGCCAGAACACCACGAACTGCTGTTAATCTACAGGGCCAGAAAAATGATTTTGCTTTTGCGTAAGCTGTAAAAACAGTTTTTGTCTTTATAGTATAGTATAGGTCGTATAGTATAATTTGCTGGAAGAGGCCCACGGCAGGATCAGCCGCTTGATTGGAAATCTGATAGTTGTTTCCAACATGAATGTCGACACTGTAAGTGATGTCTCGAAATTATGCTGTGAACTGTTATGGATCATAATCGGTGTGTTCAATTTCCCATTTATATGATATTAATATGTGATGTCCTTTTCTGAGAGTGCTATATCCCACGTGCGTTGAAGAACAGTAGTACTAAAATTGAACATCTTCTGCATGACAAAAACAATTACTAGTTGACGCCACCTTGGTATATCAGAGGAATGACGATATCACTGTACAAAGGAAACAATAAATACACACACAGAAGCTGGAACGTGTGCAAAGCAATGCTGGAATATTATCAGAGGTTATGATGAAACCAGAGATCGTGTCGCCGTTATACATCGACCGGATATCTCTTTAGCTAACAGACAGGATTGATCCCAGCGAAGCGAGTCTTCTATTTTGAGAACCGCTAACCCCTCTTTATGCGTCTATGGATGTTTATCAGCTGCAGCGCAGCGCAGGCAGCCACGTGTTTGAAGACCGACTGGCCACGGCAGATTTGTGGACAATCGTGCTCAAACTGAATATTGTAGCACGTTCGCGCCACGAGTCGGGGAGCGGAGGCGAGTGGCGGTTGGCGCGTGGGCAGGCACGGCACAGCCACGGCCGCACAGACGTGCGATCGATGGCATTCCGGCGCAGTACGCCAGCGTCCGCCGACCTCCCAACGCGTCGCGCCTTCTCATTCCTTCGTCCATGTACGCCAACTATCTCAGTCTTCTACTTATCTCATCATTTTGCTTCTTTACGTTACAGTATGTTGTTCATTCTTGCATCGTTTCTGAATCATCAGGGATATGAGGCAAGTAACGTTAGTTTTTAACTTTTGAATCAGCACTCATTCAGCCGTCAGGTTCTCCTTTCGACTCAAAGAACGGAGCTTGTGCGATCAGCTGATAACCCTTACAACATGGGTTGAATCTGGAATTGCCGGCCGGTGTGGCCGAGCGGTTCTGGGCGCTTCAGTGTGGAACCGAGCGACCGCTACGGTCGCAGGTTCGAATCCTGCCTCGGGCATGGATGTGTGTGATGTCCTTAGGTTAGTTAGGTTTAAGTAGTTCTAAGTTCTAGGGTACTGTTGACCTCAGATGTAAAGTCCCATAGTGCTCAGAGCCATTTGAACCATTTTTTTTTTTAATCTGCAATTTATAAATGCGTCAATTCACCTGCAGTTCTCTCCTATTTGCCGGAATCTTACCGTACGGTATGGAGAGTTGTCTAGACGCTCAAGTTCTGTTGATGTAATTCCGTGCCATTATGTAGCATGTTTACTCAAGAACATACTCTCTGGTCCATTTTTCTCGATGGAAAAGCTATCATACGTTGATCACTGAACAGTGGCCTCCCTCCAGGATCAGTCCGTGCTCTCATTCTGTTTAATTTACATGTCCTCGACATTCCAACTACAACTTCAAAGATAGTCCACTTTAAAGATAACATGACATTAATACACCAGAAAAAAGACATCAAGCAATGTGAGAGTACACTTTGAAGAGACATCATATTCAATAAGTACTTTTGTAAGTAGTCTGTTTACATGTTTGTATGTTGGCAGCGCTATGTAGCGCTCTGCCTAATAACTCTGACAGCGCTGTGCGCACTCTGTGGCTGGTCGCACTGGCAGCTGGAGGTTATCCGTCAGCAGTGGTGGAAGTTGGAGGTGAACAGCCAGCAATGATGGAAGTTAGATTCGAGTAGTTAGCATTGATGGAGGTTAGAGGTCTGAAGTGGTAGCGCGTGTGGACGATCTGGACGTGTGTCTGTCATGGATATGTAATTTGTCGATGATTATACTATTTTTTTGAACTAGAGGTCACGGACGGTTATATATACTTTTTTGAACAGGATGTCACATTCAAATGGTTCTGAGCACTATGGGACTTAACAGCTATGGTCATCAGTCCCCTAAAACTTAGAACTACTTAAACCTAACTAACCTAAGGACATCACACAACACCCAGTCATCACGAGGCAGAGAAAATCCCTGACCCCGCCGGGAATCGAACCCGGAAACCCGGGCGTGGGAAGCGAGAACGCTACCGCACGACCACGAGCTGCGGACGATGTCACATTATTAAGGCAAAAATAAATTGTTTGCTTCGCAACAAAATCTTTCCTTTGGCAAACCACGTGCCTATCAGTAATTAGAGGATTCAGTATTTATTTAGCTCACAGTATTGGTGTTTGCGGCATTACTGTAGTTCGGGTAATGAAGATTTTTTGTGAGGTAAGTGAGAAATTTATAAGTTATTGTTAGGATTTCTTCTAATTCAGGGCCATTCTTTTTTATTAATTGTTTGAAGTCAGATTATGAATTTTAAAGCAGTCACATAGCGTTATCCTTGAATATTGTGAGTAATTAAAGAATAGGAAAAATTTGAGTTCTGTATGTCAGGGAAATTTCTGTATGTCAGTGTTGAAATGATAAGAATAAGTGAAGAGACAGTAGGTTCAGTACGTCAGTTGCATTCGGCAGTTTAAGAATTAAATTTAGAAGTTTAACCTTATGAGTTATTGCAATTTAAGTAAAAATTTTTTAAGAAGTTTCACTTTATCAAATGGTGACTGCAGCCAAACGCAAGCACAATAGAGGTCACGATGTTCAACGACTAGAATAACGATGCACACACGAAGTTACACGAGTTATTTGATGAGGTCGAAGTTTACCATAATTACCTCCTTTAATATCTATGTTCATGCTTCACTACCTCTGACACCTCAATTTAAACTGCACAGCATGAAGGTATCAAACATGCTGGACTAATACAACTTGACAAAAAAACGGAAACAACTGGAGACATATGTATATAGCTACGAAATTCTACAAAGGCTACTGGGGAAGTAAGGTACGATCGATGGCGAAATAGGAACCACAGCGAAAGTTCGATGATGCTTTGCAGAAATGTGCTGGATAGTGTCTCTAGTATGCCTGTCGACCGGGTCACGTCGCTCTTTTCAGTTCTGAGCGCACAGTGAGCACGTAAAGATGCCTAAAAAGTAGTGTCTCCGCCAAATAATAGTGCGTGTGAGACATTTCGCCTGATTTCATGCAGCCCACACAACGTAACTGCCATGCATTTCCTTCTTAGTAACAATCTCGGTTTCACACTGCAGGGGCAACGAGGACGCTCCTGCTGCGTTTTCGATGGGAAGTGTTATATCAACCACAATACAGCCAGGACTGATCTCCCTCCGATTTGCATATCTGCTCACATAAACTTCTGGCTATGAAGGCAACATTTTTTCACAGACAACACGCTGCAGATCAGTGTTAGAACTTTGCAGAATGCAAAGGCGTCTGTCTTCTATGACAAGGGTATTAGAAAGTTGGTACAATGCTACGACAAGTCTCTCAGTCGGAGTGGCGACTATGAGGAGAAGTAGCTGGAAGATATAACTAACTGTTACAAATAAAACATTTTTTATTTTCATTATGGTTTCCATTTCGCGACCGATCGTACCTTACCTTCCGAATAGCCCTCGTACCAGGTCCCTTATGCACCCAGACGCTAAATGTTGTATTTAATAAGAGTAAATATACAACTAAGATCGATTTACGTCTGAATGAGACCATGAGGACCATTACTGGCACTAACAGATAAAGGTTAAGCACGCGACCCGCCAAATGGCGTCGAAATGTCGTCGAAATGTCTCGAAACGCTGGTTATTGCCCCAGCGATGAACGAAGCTGCTGGCATGGCGTAAGTGCTGAGCTCGCCGGTGTTGGAAAGCAATCGGATTATGGCATTAGGCCCCGTCTTGGGCCGGCGCCGCTACAGAACAAACAGATTACACAACAGACCGTTATTTGCATCGCACAGAAATAGTGGGAGTCATTTAAAACAGAAAACAAGAAAATTAATAATAATTAATATCCGTATTCCCAGTCCGTTACAAGGCCTGTTTGGCGCAGCGAATAATTACCGTTACCAGTGGCCCCTGAGAATATTTCAGTGAGTGAATATAAACTAAGGGGAGGTTTACTATCTTTTGGTTCAAAAAATCGATATTTTCGTAATATTTCATTTTTGGATCCATAAAAACGTTTAGAATCCACCCCTGAAACGGTTTTTCCGATTACGGAACGCAAATGTTTGTTATTCACGGCTGAACAAAAAAATGCACCTGCCTGAAATCGGCCTTTTTCACGCACTAGTCTTTTCCTTTCGGAGGACGAGTTATTGTACCGGTGCTTGGGAGGATACACACAATAATTCAAATGAAACTGTGAACGCGTGTATTTGGAAGTTAGCTCCCAAGCATTTGAATTCTGGTGCGAAGACTGTCGAAGTTGCGACTTTCCTGGCAGTGAACAGTTTCAACGAAGGGTATTCAGCAATTCTGAGGACCATGGCAACGATGGACGTCACACTGGGACTCTGTTCGACGCAGTTCGCCAAGCATTCGGACGACCATCGGATTCAAGCGGCCGAAAACCGCTTGTCACCGATCGTACGAGCGGCTCTGGAGCAGCGCAGGATGGCCCAGATCGATCAGAACGCCCTCTATGAGGAAGAGGAAAGAGTAGTTTATGGACCCGTAATAGCAGATTGGACGTAAGTTGCATAATATGGCATTTATATGTAGTCAAAATTTCAAACGCCTTTTTCTCGAAATGACTTTTTTCTATCGCGTGGTATGGTAACTTCAAATCTGGTGAACTTATTGGCATGACTCTTTGTTTGCGACGAAGCTAACTAAATTGTCTAGGGGTTGTATCACTTTTATTCCGATCCATCAATTACAAATATTTTTACTTGGCCGACGAAGTCGAAAAATTGATGAAAAAACCCAATTTTTTTTCAAATGGCCTCCATTTTGTTTTCTATGGTCCAAATAACTTAAGCGAGGTAAAACTCCTATGGAATCTTATATACCTCGCTAACGTCAACTCAGTTTTGATTTCAGACGAGCCGGCTGATCTATGACATACCGCGAATGGAGGTCTATATAGAAATTTTGTAGAGGAAATATCAATAAGCATTCTGAACAATTTTGACATTGATATCTATTACATATCTAGAGAAAAAAAATCTCAAAGAACGTGCTTTTTACGGCCAAAGATAGTAAACCTCAACTTAAATGACTCACATGCTGGAGACAAACAAGGACATATGAGGGTCGTTCAACAATTAATGAACACTTTTTCTCTGAAGCAAGTTTTGTTTTAATCAGGATTCCAATACAGCATATTATTCCCCACTCGTTTGGCTACAAAACCCTATTGTTCACCACAGTCAGTGCTGCTGCCGTACGCCATGTTATTGCGTGGTCCTGTTTGCCTGTATGGTGCGACACTACTGGTCGACGTCGGAACCAACGTTGCCGGCCGAGGTGGCCGAGCGGTTCTAGGCGCTACAGTCTGGAACCGCGCGACCGCTACGGTCGCAGGTTAGAGTCCTGCCTCGGGCATGGATGTGTGTGCTGTCCTTAGGTTAGTTAGGTATAAGTAGTTCTAAGTTCTAGGGGACTGATGACCTCAGAAGTTAAGTCCCATAGTGCTCAGAGCCATTTTGAACCAACATCCTGCTGCATCAATAACCTCCCGGCCATTCACTTACTGCTTCCCGCGCAGTGCATCCTTCATTCTGCCAAACAGATGGAAGTTGGAAGGTGCGTGATCAGGGCTGTAGGATGGATGAGGAAGGACAGTTCAATGAAGTTTTATGAGCTCCTCTCGTGTGCGCAAACTTGCGTGGGGCCTTGGATTGTAGTGGAGAAGCAGAAGTTCGTTTGCACTTTTGTGGCGACATACACGCTGAATTCGTTTCTTCAGTTTCCTGAGAGTAGCACAACACATTACAGAGTTGACCGTTACACCATGAGAGAGGACGTCAAACACAATAACCCCTCCAGAGTCCCAGATGACTGCGCTATAACTTTACCGGCTGTGGGTGCGGCTTTAAACTTTTCCTTCGGAGCAGAGGTGGTGTGGCCCCCAATATATATATTACCGTTTTGTTTCGGATACGAAGTAATGAACCTATGATATATCGTCTTTGACGATGTTTGACAAAACATTGTCACGATGAGCCTCGTAACGCGCAAGCAATTCCGCACAGATGGTCCTTCGTTGCTCTTTATGGTCTCTGCTAGGCGCCCAGGAACGCAGAGGGAACACATCCTCGAGTACCCCAACTGGTGGGCGAGTGTGTCAGCAGTATCAACGGAGACGTCCAGTTATACAGTGAGGTTTTGATTGTGATCCGTCTGTCACCTCAAATGAGAGTGTACGAACGTTCCAATAACCCAAGAGTGTCTGCGGCCGGGATATCGGACAGGTTTCCGCGAGCCTGTCGCAATGATGACAAATCTCGCCCAACGACTCACCGTGCTTTTGTTCACTGCCAGTACTACGTAGACATTCTGAAAGCGCCTATGAATATATGCGGTGCACTAATCTTCTGCAAAAAGCAAGTAAATGACAGCTTTCTGCTTGGAACACACCTCCGTTACAGATGCATGTTAAAAGCAAAGGGCCGGCCGGAGTGGCCGAGCGGTTCTAGGCGCTACATTCTGGAACTGCGCGATCGCTACGGTCGCAGGTTCGAATCCTACCTCGGGCATGGATGTGTGTGATGTCCTTAGGTTAGTTAGGTTTAAGTAGTTTTAAGTTCTATGGGACTGATGACTTCAGCAGTTAAGTCCCATAATGCTCAGAGCCATTTAAAAGCAAAGTATAGTGGCGCCACCCATCGTAACTTTGCGAAACTACAGGTGCTGAAGTGGAAATATTGTACGAAGTCCCACAACGAATTCCACGTTTTTCCAACAGAAATTATCCGAGAAAAAATGTGTAGCATTACTCATTGAACGCCAGTCGTACGCATGATGACCCAACATTGCAGAACCTCCAGCTGTCCAAATAGACGATAAAGACCACGATTGTGTGGAAAAAATGGACTACTAGGAATGAACTAATGCCTGGAGAAAAAGAGTTAATTTCTTAACTGTAAATGAAGACGAAGAGAAGACGATGGATTAAGGCAGTTAAACAAGGGATATTTCGGTCCCACAAGGAGACGGCACGACCGTGGGGTCGGGGATTTGCCCGAAATTAAGTGTGGTAAAAGAGGACCCCTAACACCTCACCTGATTAAAATATTAGGACGCACTACCCGCAAAATCCCTAGAAAAATCGATCCAAAGTTTCTTAGGTGCCTTATGAGTATAAAATGTTAGTTCATCGCCGAGCCGCTGTCTGGCCTAGATGGATACGGCTCGGACCCTTACGGCAGAGGTCTCGGGTACGGTTCCTCCTCTGGTACTTTTTTTCCTTCTGTTTCATTTTCTTTTCTTATTCAAAAAAAATGGTTCAAATGGCTCTGAGCACTATGGGACTCAACTGTTGTGGTCATTAGTTCCCTAGAACTTAGAACTACTTAAACCTAACTAGCCTAAGGACATCACACACATCCATGCCCGAGGCAGGATTCGAACCTGCGACCGTAGCAGTCGCACGGTTCCGGACTGCGCGCCTAGAACCCGAGACCACCGCGGCCGGCTTTTTGTTATTCCACCAATTATTCCGAAAGTTCCCCAAACCTACATTATCTTTAACAAATTGGTTACATTATTGAATAAAAATTATTTTCTTTTTGTCCAACAACATAATTCATGGCGGTGGGTTTTCCATTTTTCATTGTAAAGCATATGAGGAGAAACTTTGGGTTTTTAATCAGAATAACAAACTCGATTGGGAAACTTTCAATTTTTACATATATAATAATTATAAACAAAAACCGCACAGGTAATTATCGTAAAAACAAGCAAAGTAATAATTTTTGCGACATCTTGCACAACACATAAATGCGGATTTTTTACAATCACAGGGCGTTTGCAATAAATCTGTACAAAAACATGCCCCATTAACATTTACGAAAATGTTTCCAGCTTCTGATAATTTTGAGTCAAACCAGGCATACTGAATCATGTCTCGGAATATTGGTGACGATAATTGATGGTGAATTATAGAATGAATTTTTATACAATCTTCCCGGGAATTAATTTCACGATTCTCCTGTAACAATTCACTGCAATTTTGGAGCACTTTATGAAATTTTTAACTTGCCTAGCAACATAAAGAAAAATGGTTCTCAGCACTATGGGACTTAACATCAATGGTCATCAGTCCCCTGGAACTTAGAACTAATTAAACGTAACTAACCCAAGGACATCATCACACAACACCCAGTCATCACGAGGCAGAGGAAATCCCTGGCCCCGCCGGGAATCGAACCCGGGAACCCGGGCGCGGGAAGCGAGAACGCTACCGCACGACTACGAGCTGCGGACCCTAGAAACATCACAAGATTGCACCAAAGAAGTGGATTTTTGAGGTATGACTTTTACAGTACAAGTTGGCATATTTTCATCATCTGGAAAAATTGCATCATATATCTCCGAATTCGTTTGACCTCCCCAAGAGTCAATGAGAAGTAAATATTTATTCTCCCCGACGTAAGATTTTAAACTTTTCCGAAAAAATCCATGTATAAAACTGTTGTTAATTTTCCGGACTTCGATGATTTTACGATGACGTTCATATAAGTATTGTCACAGCCATTTCTTAATTTGTGAATACGAGGTCCGAAATGACCGGTCGCTCCTTGTAAGCGTATCAATATATGTGGGAGCAGTTTTCCGGATAATGTTATTGAATATTGTGAGATGTACGAATGCGTCACTTTATTCAAATCCGAATTTTTCACGAAAACTGTTGTACTCCCTTTTTCAGTGTGAGTCCTGTTGAAAACAGATTGATAGTGGCATCCTGAAACAATAGTTTTAATATTAAACAATATTCGAATGTGTATGTAAATATCTTTTTCTATAATTAAATTTGAATTGATATATTTTACATCGGTAAAAACATTTTGTACGCAGAAAAAATGTATTTACTTGTTTGGTCAGTATTTATCACATAATCCTCATGGTGTTGAGGGATTAAACGGCGCCGGCCGAAGTGGCCGTGCGGTTAAATGCGCTGCAGTCTGGAACCGCGAGACCGCTACGGTCGCAGGTTCGAATTCTGCCTCGGGCATGGATGTTTGTGATGTCCTTAGGTTAGTTAGGTTTAACTAGTTCTAAGTTCTAGGGGACTAATGACCCCAGAAGTTGAGTCCCATAGTGCTCAGAGCCATTTGAACCATTTTTTTGATTAAACGGCACGTCTGCCGACGGAAGGTCTCCGCAGACGCTTGGATGTCTTCCATTGACGCCGCTTCTTTTTTCGAAACCAGTTTCGTGATCTTGCGTTGTGAAATTCTGTGCTGCTGTTGAAATGCCGTGACCTATCGATCAGACGCCTTGAATTTGAAATCGACTAATTGTGCAGCCGCAGCCAATGCCCTTTGTTGTAAATTTCTTGTCGTGACTTGCTGATATTGCTGTCTTGATTCCACAAAACGGTCGTAGGTCCACGAATCAATCGCCTCAAATTTATCCATTCGCGTACCACCACTTTTTTACCTTTTTCCCATTGTGAAAGATATTCTTTTCTCTTGAACTGGAGGCATCCTTTTTTTTTTGCAATGTCGCCAAGGACCATGTGGGGTGCGCTTTAACAATATTCACGACTTTGACTTTGTAGGCAATGGGAATCATATTACTTTTAAATCTTTTCGGTGACGGTTTATATTCGTCTGGAAACGAATAACTTTGTGGCACTTCGAACTGTTCGTCGTTCTCCTCACATTATTTGCAATCCTCATGAGCGTGAATTATTTCCTCTTCAGTTACGAATTTTTTTTACCCAAAAGTATCAGTGTATTATTATAAAGCTCTCCGGCCAATAACGTAGCATCGCGAGAGAGTTCTTCCGAAGATGTCCATGCAATTAAATTTTTTGCGGTCAACAGCTTTTCATAATACACCACTGCGTCCTTCAATCGTAATTTTGGTAGATCACTATGAATGGATGCTTCAGGAATTTCTTCTCCTATTCCAGATGAGCCAGCAACTTCTTCAGTCGACATGTTTAACCTCGGATCGGAATAACATGTAATTTGAAACAGGCACGTCTGTTCACGACGAAATCGAAAAACAAACTTCCCTTTACTTCTCATGGCTAATGCACATTTCTATGCGCAGATGACAGTTATGATCCCAAGGGGACCCTTACAAAGACCCTTTAAACCTCGAAACTCCATAAAACGAAATAGAACAACGAGCACGAATATTTTTCAGTGAATGAAAAACTTTACATTCTTTAGCTAAAATAATGTTTTAAAAATAAAGTAGGTTTGAGATACTTTTTGAATAATTGGTGGAATAACAAAAGAAAATTAAACAGAAGAAAAAAAATAAATGTGCCAGAGGAGGAATCGAAACTGAGACCTCTGGTGTAACAGTCCGAGCCCTAACCATCTATGCCACACAGCGGCTCGGCAAGGAACTAACATTTTAAACTCATAAGGCACCTAAGAAACTTTGGATCGATTTTTCTCGGGATTTTCCGAGTGGAAAAATCCCCGACCCCATGGTCGTGCCGTCTCCTTGTGAGTTCAGACACAGCAGTGGCAAACTCAAAGAATACCAGTTTACGCTGAAGCTTTTTTCAGGACAACACGCTGGTGGGTGCATGGCATTCATCTAGAAAGATAAGTGTGATAAAGGTATGTACTTACGACGTAGGTCTATCTAGACGAGAAGTAGCCATCATTCACCTCTTGACACTTTTGGGCCCTGGTCAGGAAATTGATGAAGGTGGATTGGAGCTGGATTGCTGGAATTGCTGCAGTCTCGTCCGAAATGTTCTGCTGCATTTCTTGAATATGAGGGTTGTTGCGGTACACACTAGACTTGAGGGCTACCCACACAAAGGACTTGCGCCCCTGCAGATCAAGAGACCTGTGTGGCCACCTAATGCCAGACTGTATGTCGAGGTATAGCATTCGTCCGCATGATCGATCTGGCATCTCTCTTGCGAAAGGCGTCGGGTTGATTTAGCAGCTCTCTGAAGCATTTTCTGGTGAACTGCAGCAATATTTTCTTGTGTGCGGCACGTTTCCGAATGTTTTCTGCCTTGTTGAAAACAGATCCTGTTTGACGCCATTTTCGGACTAAGCGTTGTTTGGCAATCTTTGCTGGAACTTTGACACCATTAAACTTCCCTAGAAACAACTGACCACACCCTTCTACGACTTTGTTATCACATAGCTTTGCCGGCCGGAGTGGACGAGCGGTTCTAGGCGCTACAGTCTGGAACAGCGCGACCGCTTCGGTCGCAGGTTCGAATCCTGCCTCGGGCATGGATGTGTGTGATGTCCTTAGGTTAGTTAGGTTGAAGTAGTTTTAAGTTCTAGGGGACTGATGACCTCAGAAGTTACGTCCCATAGTGCTCAGAGACCTTTGAACCATTTTCACATAGCTTTCCACAACGAACACCCTCTGCTCAACTGTGTGGACGATCATCCCATATGCACTGCTCCACTCACACTGGCACAGCCCTCACTACGCTCTGAACCGGTGTAGATCACGTAGCCGGCGACACTTGGTTTGCGCTTCACGAGGTGTAGCTATATGCATACATTTACGTCAAATCGTATCCACTCTTCCGGCCACTTTTATTTGCCCCACCCTGTATTTCGCAAAAAATAATACATACCGAATTTAGAGTGCAAGACAAATTTGATAGTCATTAAATAACCTAGAGCCACTTATAAATTAGATTTAACTATAATATCAGTAAAGAATTTTCGGCCATGTTTGATAAGAAATTCATGTGTTCAAGCGTCATTTGTAACTGAAACTTCTAATTACAGCTAGATAGGAATATTGGAAACTACAACCAGTAAATATTGGGCTTCGGTAAAAAATTATTCTTGGTGAAAGGAGTTCTGAAATCGGAATTCCGTTGTCAGTCACATCACAAAAAACGACTCAGTGACTGTAGTACTTCTAGAGCAGCTTATATCACTTATATCAAAAGACACAAAAATAGCCTTATTTTGGAATATGAAGCAGCTCAGTTAAGTTCATAAGACATGACTGGACTCATTACTAAAGTAATCGCAGTGATACAGAATGCTAATGAGTTGGAATCCATAGATAACTGAAGAGTTGTTAATACGATAGTTTCCAAACTGTTAAAAGTTACATCACTCCTTATGACACAATTTATCAAATGGTTCAAATGGCTCTAAGCTCTATGGGACTTAACATCTGAGGTCATCAGTCCCCTAACCTAAGGGCATCGCACACATCCATGCCCGAGACAGGATTCGAACCTGCGACCGTAGCAGCAGCGCGGCTCCGGACTGAAGCGCCTAGAGCCGCTCGGCCACAGCGGCCGGCCACAATTTATCATTGTCTGTTGTGTTTCAAGTTATATCCAAGAAGAAAAACTTTTTTTTATTTTCTGAATCCTGTAATGCACTAACAGCAAAACATTCTGCATCAGCTGATAGTTGTGTAGCCCTACAGGTAAATTTTTTGCCTCATCACAGAAGCAGGTCAGTACAGACAAATTCCGTGGTGCTGAAAAAGGATGATTCTGTATCTCCCTGTAAAGTTCCAACTAAATATACATGCACGTTACCAATTAAGGACACTCACTGTGATTGAAATTTACCTAGGAGTAAGGAAAGAGTCGTGGCATACCAATGAGTGGCTTTAGTGTTATAGTGAGTAAAGCAGGTTTAACTGAAGAAGAAAGTTGCGGAAGAGACGAGTCTTCTTTTGGTACTCAGTCCTCGCATTTGATTACCCTAATACCAATGTCTCTGAGACACATGTACACACTGGAAAAATTCTCAGTCTACAATCTTTTATGTGCCTGATTCTTCAGAAACCCTTGATGTTTGTTGAGATTTCAGAAGAATGCTATTTCATAGTTCAGAAACATTGTAACACAGCAGAAAAGATTTCTTGTTATGTTTAAAAAAATAAGACTAAATAGGACATTTTATGAACTTGACGATGACTTTGACATCTATCATTCATGGGGCAATAAATTAGTTGTGAAATGTGTACCTTTAATTGCTAGTGTGTTACATCCCTTCATTGTAAAATTAGATAAAAATTCAATGCGAAGAAATCTTCATCTTGCCTTTAGGCATAAACGTCATAATGTAAGCTGCTTAACAGACTTCTTATAAATAAATATTAAAATCCATCCAATGTCCTTCACCAACTATAACTTAGTCAGACTATAAGAAAGCTAATATTGTAAAATATTTTACAGCCTGAACACCACATAATTTAATTTGCTACATTTCACCCGGATTTGGAGGCTGAAGCACAGATGTTGCTGCCATATTGGAAATCTACGAAAAAGGGTTCAAATGGTTCAAATGGCTCTGAGCACTATGGGACTTAACATCTTAGGTCATCAGTCCCCTAGAACTTTGAACTACTTAAACCTTACTAACCTAAGGACATCACACACATCCATGCCTGAGGCAGGATTCGAACCTGCGACCGTAGTGAGCGCGCGGTTCCAGACTGTAGCGCCTAGAACCGCTCGGCCACCCCGGCCGGCACTTCTCTTCAAATCACATTAATCATGGCATGGAAATACACAGCAACAGAATGTACCAGCGTGACTTCAAACACTTTGTTACAGGAAATGTTCAAAATGTCCTCCGTTAGCGAGGATACATGCATCCACCCTTCGTCGCATGGAATCCCGTATGAAATCATGGCGGTGAATCGAGGAAGTACAGTACATACTGACGAAACTAAAATGAGCTCTAACATGGAAATTAAGCGTTTCCGGACACATGTTCACATAACATCTTTTCTTTATTTGTGTGTGAGGAATGTTTCCTGAAAGTTTGGCCGTACCTTTTTGTAACACCCTGTATATGCAGTGTGTTTCACGTGTGACGCAAGAGTTGTGTCCGGCGTTGGGCGGAAAACCAATACCCCACGGACAGACTCCGATCTCCGGTGAAGCATTCGAGCGTTTCTCAGACACTGCCAGCTGGCGTATCGGTTTTCGCCGAACACACAGTTAAATTAATAACACTCGCTCACAGAGATGTACTCAAATTCCAACTGAGACCTTACAGATTACCGACAGAGCCTAGAACTAAGAACGGTTATATCATGGAGGTTAATGCAAGAGGGGCACACGACGAATGCACGTATGATACCACTTCGCAGATATTTTATCAGGAATACTAGTGAATAGTGTGTTGCTAGAGTAGTTCTCACCATATAAAACACCTTGTAATACTGCCATAGACGCGTTGGTGGTGTGTGCTCGTACGCCGTAATGCATGCAACAACCATAGGTCATTTTCTTAATTACTCCTCCTCTGAAAAAATAGGTGAAGTATATAGTTCACAAATTTATCGGAAGTTAATGTTAGTTGTGTAAATATTGGTCCCGAAACTTGTATTACACTAATGGCACGCCGCACGTCACTATCACACAATCAGTTTCACGCTCTTGATGTAACTAAAGGGGATTTTCAGAATACCAAAGCCCATCGTCCTGCAATACCACGTAGTCATACTTCATCTGAGAAAAAGACATTACAGTATCAAAATCTCCATCTTGGACTGTCAGCTATAGTCACTTGTAGTACCGACTTCGAGCTGCAGTATATGAATTATTCAGTCTATGCATTACACGTAATTTATACGGTTTCAGGTGGAATTTGTGAACATCTCTATGAGCGGGTGCTTGTTGGAGCCTGCCTCCCCGGTACTGGTTCTCGCACGGCGTCGAACACAGCTCTTGCGCTGTACATCAAATGCTATCTACTATCGTAATTTTTACTGTGGCCACTGATGATAATGTCCACTTAAAGGCGAAATGCATTTGATAGAAAAACGATAGCTAGATCCAGGAAGCAATCATTCACACAAACGTGTATGGTGTGTAATAGTTTGTAGTGACTTCAGAGTCAGTCTGTAGACACAACCAAGTACATTTTCTTTTTTTCAAATAGTATTAAACTATCTCTAGCAATAATTAACTTTAAACTGTTGGTATATATTACATTCAATTCAGTTCGCATGTTTCTTATTACTGGAACATAAAAATCAGGGATATTCTTTAAGAACAAAGAGACGAAAAACACATCAACTTTTGACAGGTTTCCGTTATTAGCCTTCACAAAATTGCTTTCCAGAGTTATCTAAATGCATTGTCCGTCACTAAATAAGAAAAGTGCAGAAAAATTACGGATAAAAACTAATAACTTCGGCTAGCATTTCTATAACAGGATAATCGCTGCGTCCTACTCCTAGCGTGTGACGTCACCAGAGCTTTAGCCAATAACAGAGTGTTCTCTGTCACATGATCGTATTTTGATATTTAGCGATTTGAAAGCTTTAATTACACAGAAATAGTAGATTTTTGTGAGAGTATTGATCGAAAGTGCTATTTCAATGTTATAATCCGTCAGAATAATAACAATCCTAACCACATTTTTAACATAGGAAAATAGCCTCTGCAGACTTTTCTATTGGACAAAATTTGATAAAACACATAGTTGCAGACAGTTTCTGTCTATTACACCACTCTCGGAGAGATCTAAGCAGTATTGGTAATCACGGTAGTTTTTCTATGAGAAGGGATATTCTTGTAATTGTTGCAAATTTTTCATTGGTCGGATGTCCGAATGTATACTGCGACTGGCTGCCAAGCTTCTGGCGTATGCAGAACCAACTAGATGATGTCTTTGCTTTGGAGCTTTCCCCCGATAACAGGGCTGAACTTAGAATTCTCAGCCAGCAATGCAGCCATCCTCTGCGTCTGAATATCAGCAGAATTCGCAGCCAGCAATGCAGCCATCTTCTGCGCCTGAATATCAGCAGAATGTTAAACATGGGCCGCATTTGCGCACGGCGAGATGAAGAGACCACTGAGAAATTTGTTTGAAGTCAAATTTTCGTTCTTCTGCATTAATTCTTGCAGGCAGCTAGCTGCACTCAATATGCACTTAGGCGAGAGAACAAGTGCTTGTTTATACTATACAGGGTTTTCCCTTAGAGTATCAACTTACAATAATCAGTGAGGATTTTCGTGGTCACAATTTTTGTATCACTCTATCTCGAATCCACCCACCTATGGCAAGGCTTTTGCTACATTTTTCGCATTCTTGTGCTATTTTGTAACTATTTGTATTGTTTATTCAGTGAATAGAATCACATCAACGCATCTAGCAATAAATCGGATTGTTATAGCGTCCAATAGTTCAATTTAGTGGCTTGATGTGAATCCTAATCAATATATCTATGTGAACTGAAGTACCCAAATGTCACGTTCACTTGGGCCACCCCTGTTTAAGTCACATACACAGTTGGCTACGCTCTGAGCAATTTTGCCATTTCGCATGATCTCATGGGGAGCGCTCTGTTCACTCTAGAAGTCACCGATTCCCGATCTCGTAGCATCTCAGGAGTATGCTAATTGCTCAAGTGACACCACCCTTACGAATTTGGCGACTTCTGGCCACAATTCATTTTGGAATGGCCACCATATTCTGATATACGCAGTTTATGTGTAGGTCAATAAATCAATAATTTGTCCAGGGTTTATCCGAACCATGGCAATTTACCGATGTGCAGATATCCACAGTTTGAATAATTTAACCATTTATTACGTTAGAAGATCAGAAAAGTACTAGCGAATACCATAATAACAACGAACTTCAAATAATTAAAGTAGTATTAAGTTGCAGGCTCTGCGCTAATTTGTACTTTTCTTACAGCAAGAAGAGGGAAGGTGAGTGTAGTTAGTCGTTGTCCTGAGTTTCAATGGTACACTTTGGGGGACTGATATAATTGTGTTTGTGCTTTTGAGTGTGTTCTTGTGTGCATGTGATTGAAATTTCGTAGTAGGTGAGAAGTATTCTGTTTGTATCAGCATCCGGGTAAGTCGAAATTAACTTAAGCTCACTCACACAATTTGGCGAGGGTGAGCGAAGTTCACAGAGAAGTAGCCGGTCATCCAGTAAGTTACGTTTCATGGATTTTTTTAAAGTTGATCTCTTGTATTTCTGATATGCAACTGTGTGACACTGTTTGACGACAGACACGACATGGTTGACGGACCGATAACGACATATCGGCACTGCTGACCACTTAGTCGGGAGCAGGAGAGCGGTGACCTTCGCCCATCTACCGGTGCCGGCACGTGAAGGATATGAGCTGAGCTCTATCTGGGGGTGTGTTGATAGGTTCTGGCTGCTAGGATCTAGCTTTCAATCATGACCATCCCCGGTGGTGCATATCACTCCACAAGGTTATCGCTGGTGACATAAAATCACTAACTGCATCTCAGCCGAGAACAAAACTTATTCTTACCCACTTCCACTGAACAACAATCATCTACCAGCACTTCCATGATAACAGATCACTATCCAACAATCCTGCTGATGGCAAGTGGCAACGCTTCAGATGTTGTATTATCTACTGGCACAACAATAAATACTGGAGAGGCTTGAGTCTATCTGGCGAACTAGCGATTCTCTTTTGGGTTTGCACTAACATATTTGTCATTGTGTTGCCCACTCAAGGAGACGCTATATCAATAGACAATGACTGTCATGTATTTCAATGACTATCATCTACAAGTGACACAAGTGTGAAAAGATCTTTTGGTTGCATTAACAGTAATACATTTTCTTGCGAGTGAGGATGAACATCGCTAGGTAAATCACTGCAGCCACGGTTCTCGTGTACCAATCATAAAGACTATTCATGTTGGTGCACTAAAGCAATTAGGACACTAATCATTCTTTAGATCCGGTAGTCATGAATGATGCAGTGATAGAAATCGAGAGAAGTAGACATAAAATATGATGGCAATGGTCTGTCACGTAGACCGCTGCTATTTGTCAAAGAATTATCACAGGCAGGCTTTGGACTGAACAATAGTATTACCTAGCACTTTGATCAAAGAAGAGATGCATGACACTCACCAAAGAAAATCATAGCCCTTAGGAGGGCATGTACAGTCTTAGACAAAAAGACTGACCGCCGGCCGGCCGCCACAGAGACTAAGTCCGAGTCGTTCACTTAAGGTGGCCAATAAAACTGACCGCCCCTGACAACTCTAAGTCCGGCCATCTGCACAATCTGGCAACACTGTAAGATGCGGAAGCGTTACGACGAAGTGTTGTCTATTTCCGAGTCAATATAACAGGAGTGAGCCCATGGTCTTGCGGTAACCGTCATGCATTCTCAACTTAGAGTCGCATGTTCGCGTCCAACTGTATCTTTTTTTTTTACCGCATTTCCATTTAAAGTTATGAGTCTGATTGAACATCGAAGACAATTTGTTTAACATTCTACCCACCCGCAATAACAAGTATCCCAGAATCAATTCCGCATGACAGCTCGTGGCTGCGTCGCGATCATAACATCTTACGATCGGGCGTTTCCTCGCGCTGCAGCGGCTACCGGCCACCGGCCAGACGCCACCCGCCGCCTGAAATCCGGCGCCGCCCATGTGAAAGCAGCGCAACGCTGTCAGTGTATGTATCAATGCCATTTTCGATTTGAAGTCCTAGTTATCATATTGCAGTTAAGCATTGGATTTTGCATACTTGAAAATCATGAGCTACAGTTAAGCATTGTAAAATTGAGTCGCGAGTGGAAAAAGGTGTAATATCTGCAACACAACGTTTACTTATGGTATAACATAGGGGTGAATGTAGAGGAGGCAGCTAGAAAGATTTGAACTGTGTGTGGAGCGAGTGCTTTTGGGAAAAATACGCCAGAAAAAGATATTCTTGTTTCAACAAAGATCGTTCTGGCGTGAATGATTTTCCACATTAAGGAAGTCTCGACTACTGATATGTGTAACAGATTACCATGTTACCACCATGCGACATTTGCATTCAACAGGCAAAGTTCAGAAGTCTGGTGTAGGACTACTGCATGCTCTAATTCGAAACAACAAAAATCAACGGAGTGACTACTATTGAACGTCATCAGGTCGCTCATTGAGCATTCCTATGCAGTACTGTTATTGGTGACGTGTTATGGTGCCTTTATCGTTAACTTCCTAAGAAGAAATGAAAGGCTGAGCCACACCAAAAGACGTAGAGTAGAGCAAAGAGTAGTGTGACATAATATTTTACATTTGATAGCTCCAAAAGTGTATTTTGGGCTACGAATTCTGCCCCAAGGGGTGTGTGCAACACGGCTGAAATTTGTTGTCAACAACTGAGACACCTTTCGGTCGCAGTGTAAGAAATTCAAGCAACAAAACTACATCACCTATGCTACTGCATGATAACTCACTCTGTTGATTTGAGAAACAAAACAATCCAGGGGATTGATAGGCTAGTCGTCTCTCAGGCACTTGTATTGATAGGGAAGTTCTCTCTCAAGCACTTGTCCCTCTCGTCATATATTCGTAAAATTTTTACCTTTCCCGCTCTTGATCGATCAACCGTCAAGGCAATTCATTTCTAGACGTAAATACTCTTAAAACTACTATGGTTTACCTGGGAACTGTTTTTTTCCTAAAGTGGGAAGACATCCTTTTGTGGTTGAATTGTTGGCAAATAAGTCAGACATGTGCTGTTGGTCTAAGCGTTTCGGTGTGTTGAATTTGTACCAATGATTTTTCTACAGGTTTTTTCTGTTACAAATAGAGAGTCGAAGTCTCCCATTAGTATTTTCACGTTATCTTGGTGAATTCTGCTCATAGTATTTACGAATGTGTTCCAGAATTTTTCGACATTTTTGGTGTCTTTCTTATTTTCGATGTTGGTGGGGCCATGTGGATTGATGAGTGTATATTTTTTACTGGGGCTCTGAATGAGCATAGTTCAAATGGTTAAAATGGCTCTGAGCACTATGGGACTTAACATCTATGGTCATCAGTCCCCTAGAACTTAGAACTACTTAAACCTAACTAACCTAAGGACATCACACAACACCCAGTCATCACGAGGCAGAGAAAATCCCTGACCCCGCCGGGAATCGAACCCGGGAACCCGGGCGTGGGAATGAGCATAGTCATAAGTCGATTGTTGATGGGTGTGATTTCTTTGACAGAGTTGATCATAGATCTGTGTTTGAGAAATGTCATGCCCAAGATTGGTTCGCCTTTCTCTACCTTTTGTTTCTATAAGAACACGCAGGCAGTGATATCCGCTCACTGCAGTCAGAACCAAGGTGATTTCTTCCTGTTTTTGGCGAAGCGTCTGCTGCAGTGTCCACGCTCAGCCAACATAAACAAATCGCGGCGGCATTGGGCACTGCTAATCGCTGCACTTGTCGCGACACTCGTCAACAAGAGCGCACTGTCTCTGCTAACGATACTATGGAATTAATACATCTTACTTAACATAATATGCAGGACGTGGGTTGGGTAAAAATTCAGTTTGTAACTTCCCATCGCATTAAAATACTTTACAGTCATATTTGATGCAATATTTATTGTTGGTTGGCTCTCTAATGTTAATAGTATTGATTCAGATTGTGCGTGAACACGAAAACACACACACACAAACACACACACACACACACACACACACACACACACACACACACACACACACACACACACACAGTCATTGATTCCAGTGAGGGTGACATCTACTGTGTGTTGAACAACACATGCACCAGTCAATTCCTCAGTTGACGTCGAGTGGATGAGATTTTTCAATTATCTTGCATTGCAAGAATTGTAAGGGGGAGACAAAGCAAATTGAGCTGCGACAAAGCATAGCTTGACCGACTAGCAGATAATTGTCCACATGGGTTTTGTGGACGAGTATACTTTTAGTAACCAACTCACCCACGATCATTACGTAAGATTTCTCGAAGGCGTAGCGGCATTGATTTCATTAAGTCGTCGACAGTGTAGCGTGATGGTTTACTTCCCACTATACGTTTTCTATATTCGTCCAAAGCTCGCTTGTATCTGTAGGTCCACATGGCAATGACCTTGTTACCTCTGCCCACATATACTGTATCTGGTTGATGTTCGGTGATCGTGGTACAAACGGCAACAGCCTTATCCTCTCTTGGCCCTGAAACCAATCTCGCACTGCTCTGCTATGATGGATGGGGCTCTGCTCCTGTAAATAAACTGTTATCTCGTTCGTTCATATATTTATATTTAAATAACATAAGAGTAATAAGCACATTGTATTATTATTTTCCACAGTGTTTAGGAATTCAAGCCCTGTCATAAATAAGTGATGTATATTCAACCGTCCCACTAAGAATGTGGTTTACCCAGTCTATCAAATGATGAGAGTCGTATTCGGATATCCACATTAAGCCTGACTGGCTGAATCCGATTAGAACGATCTGGTATCGAAATGAAATTACAGAAATCAGATAATTTGAACGTTTGTATCGCAACAATGCTGCGCACATAAATTCCTATGATGGAGTAACAGGTAGCAACTGCCTAAGAAAAAGTGAGAAATATGTCTACTAGCAGCAGTGTAACGTAATTATAACCCATATTTATGTGATGGAAATAGTGAATCGAACAATGTACATCTATTTCAGTGGTGGGAAGATGCACCATATTGGATTTTCTGATGACATACTGACAATAATAATAATAATAAAAACCCCTTTGAGTCCGATAGGGGAAACCAAAAAAATGGTTCAAATGGCTCTGAGCACTATGGGACTCAACTGCTGGGGTCATAAGTCCCCTAGAACTCGAACTACTTAAACCTAACTAACCTAAGGACATCACACACATCCATGCCCGAGGCAGGATTCGAACCTGCGACCGTAGCGGTCGTGCGGTTCCAGACTGTAGCCCCTTTAACCGCTCGGCCACTCCGGCCGGCTCGATAGGGGAAACCCTCCCCCATATGGGTGGTACCCAGGAAATCAAATACTTGGGGTGAACCAAATACTAACACAATCCTGAACGGCTACTCAATCCGTTGAACTCATAATCCACGCACGTCTGAGTGAAAATCACCGCAACTCTGGTCATCGTCAGTTAGCTCAATGAGCTCGGCTGAAAATATTTGCTTCCAAAGGCTTCAATACCCTCTGGTCCTGTCCGGTCCTGGTAACACCCAAGCCACACCAACGAAACACCAGCAAACATGAACTGAGCAAGCAAAGTCAACTTTACCCCAAGCGGTACACAACCCGGCTGTCGACAGGCGGCAGTGGGAATTTTGGATTCTGGGGAGTCCAGGTTAGCTCGGCAGAGAATATCGAAGATCTCTGGTAAATTTCCCTACAAGCAGAAAACATGCATTTGAAAACTAAACATCGATACATTGATCTAAGCACGAAAACTAAATAATCTCGTAAATGAAATCGACCAACAAAAAATTCTCATCCTTGCTCTTCACGAACCACGACTAACTGACAGTGGAACCTTGCATTACGGAAACCATTGCATCTTCAAGAGAAAATGCAACAAAAGGTAGCGAATGGCGTACCAATCTTCGGCATTGCTTTTCTCGAACACAGATCTATCATCAACTCTGTCAAAGAAATCACATCCATCAACAATCGACTTATGACTATGCTCATTCAGAGCCCCAGTAAAAAATATACACTCATTAATGCACATGCCACACCACCATCGAAAATAAGAAAAACAGCATAAATGTCGAAAAATTCTGGAACACACTCGACAATACTATGAGCAAAATTCGCCAAGATGACGTGAAAATACTAATGGGAGACTTCGACTCTCTATTTATAACAGAAAAAACCTGTAGAAAAATCATTGGTACAAATTCAACACACCGAAACGCTTAGACCAACAGCACACGTCTGACTTATTTGCCAACTATTCAACCACAAAAGAATGTCTTCCCACTTTAGGAAACAAACAGTTCCCAGGTAACATGCTTGGTTACCAGGTGCAAGCTGCTTTCGTTCGTCTTTCGAGACTCCCTGGAAGCCAGATTTTTAATTCTTTTGTAGCTGAGCTACAAGCAGGCAGATACAAACTCAATAAGGGAATCGTAAGACAGGGCTCGAGCAAAATTCGTCTTGCTACTTATAGTAACAGTGTCAGAGCGAAAACCTTACGGTACTGCCTATTTCATAATGCCACTTATGTTTTCTGCCGACATATTTTTTGTTATGAATACATAATTTTATCTGCCAATTGCCACATTTTCATAATACTTGCGAATGATACAGGAAGTGAAGTAAATACAAATTATTTCGAAGTCAAAAGTCGGTAATATCCTACTAATTCGTGTTAAAATAGGATCAATCGTCTTACAGACACTTAATGCAACTCTACAGTCTGTAACCGCGCGACCACTACGGTTGCAGGTTCGAATCCTGCCTCGGGCATGGATGTGTGTGATGCCTTTAGGTTAGTTAGGTTTAACTAGTTCTTAGTTCTAGGGGACTGATGACCTCAGAAGTTAAGTCCCATAGTGTTCAGAGCCCTTTGAACCATTTTTGAACTTAATCCATCATTAAGATTGACTGCCGTCGTGATGTTTCTGTAGTTAGCTGAATTTAATTTGTATTACTAGAGTGAATATTTTAATCATCAAAGAGAAATTAATCAGCAGCTGAATTTTCTTTCACGATATCTGAAACAATCTGACAATGCTACAGGTGTTTACAAATTCTACGCCCGTAGAAACCATAGTAGTTTTAAGAGTATTTACGTCTAGAAATGAATTGCCTTGACGGTTGATCGATCAAGAGCGGGAAAGGTAAAAATTTTACGAATATATGACGAGAGGGACAAGTGCTTGAGAGAGGACTTCCCTATCAATACAAGTGCCTGAGAGACGACTAGCCTATCAATCCCCTGGATTGTTTTGTTTCTCAAATCAACAGAGTGAGTTATCATGCAGTAGCATAGGTGATGTAGTTTTGTTGCTTGAATTTCTTACACTGCGACCGAAAGGTGTCTCAGTTGTTGACAACAAATTTCAGCCGTGTTGCACACACCCCTTGGGGCAGAATTCGTAGCCCAAAATACACTTTTGGAGCTATCAAATGTAAAATATTATGTCACACTACTCTTTGCGCTACTCTACGTCTTTTGGTGTGGCTCAGCCTTTCATTTCTTCTTAGGAAGTTAACGATAAAGGCACCATAACACGTCACCAATAACAGTACTGCATAGGAATGCTCAATGAGCGACCTGATGACGTTCAATAGTAGTCACTCCGTTGATTTTTGTTGTTTCGAATTAGAGCATGCAGTAGTCCTACACCAGACTTCTGAACTTTGCCTGTTGAATGCAAATGTCGCATGGTGGTAACATGGTAATCTGTTACACATATCAGTAGTCGAGACTTCCTTAATGTGGAAAATCATTCACGCCAGAACGATCTTTGTTGAAACAAGAATATCTTTTTCTGGCGTATTTTTCCCAAAAGCACTCACTCCACACACAGTTCAAATCTTTCTAGCTGCCTCCTCTACATTCACCCCTATGTTATACCATAAGTAAACGTTGTGTTGCAGATATTACACCTTTTTCCACTTGCGACTCAATTTTACAATGCTTAACTGTAGTTCATGATTTTCAAGTATGCAAAATCCAATGCTTAACTGCAATATGATAACTAGGACTTCAAATCGAAAATGGCATTGATACATACACTGACAGCGTTGCGCTGCTTTCACATGGGCGGCGCCGGATTTCAGGCGGCGGGTGGCGTCTGGCCGGTGGCCGGTAGCCGCTGCAGCGCGAGGAAACGCCCGATCGTAAGATGTTATGATCGCGACGCAGCCACGAGCTGTCATGCGGAATTGATTCTGGGATACTTGTTATTGCGGGTGGGTAGAATGTTAAACAAATTGTCTTCGATGTTCAATCAGACTCATAACTTTAAATGGAAATGCGGTAAAAAAAAAAAAGATACAGTTGGACGCGAACATGCGACTCTAAGTTGAGAATGCATGACGGTTACCGCAAGACCATGGGCTCACTCCTGTTATATTGACTCGGAAATAGACAACACTTCGTCGTAACGCTTCCGCATCTTACAGTGTTGCCAGATTGTGCAGATGGCCGGACTTAGAGTTGTCAGGGGCGGTCAGTTTTATTGGCCACCTTAAGTGAACGACTCGGACTTAGTCTCTGTGGCGGTAATTTTTTTTTGTCTAAGACTGTACATTTTCTTACATTTTCGGGCATACTCTGTTCTGCGTGCCAATGTCACATCTCAGTCACTTCACTTCATTGGAGTCGTATTTCAGAAAAACCTCATTTGTGGCATGCTGCTAGTAAATTTACACAATGTGAACATTAATAAAACCGACAAACTCCAGGGACGGATTTCTGATTGAAACGGAGGAAAACTGGTCCTATGAAAATATGTCCGGAAATGCATCGTTGTCAGTGTAAATGGTGTTGACGAACAAATGTTCCTCTGATCATGTGAAGTGTGTTCCTTGTGTGTTGTAGCTGTGTGACTCATCCAGCTTATTGCAAGCAGCAGAATGGTCCGGTATGAAGCAACCCCTACGAGAACTGGCATCATCAACCTGCATAATTGTCATCTACGGGCTACAGGCAGTCCTCGGGAAATGGTTGAGACGTCTCAGCAGCATCAGTTCAGCATCAATGTGTGAGGATGGATTCTTGGGACCGTAACGCCTCGATGGACGAACGTACCTAGACTTCCTGCGAAATACGCTGCCTGGGTTACTTGAGAATGTGCCTTTGGGAATACGAAAGGCTACGTGGATTCTGCATGACGGAGAACCACCCTCCTTCAGCGTTCCATTTCACAGACACATCAACATCTTCCGTGGACTTTGGATAGGACGTGGAGGTCCTGTAGCATAGCCTGCTTGATCACCGGACTGAAACTCCTAGATTTATTCTCCCGGGGCCCATTTGAAAAGCATTGCGTATGCTGAACCAGTTCCTTATGTGCAAATCCTTCAACAGAGTGTTCACGACGCCTGTGACGATATTGGGAGAGACGCCGAAACGTGCGAAAAGCTGCGGCAATCCATGATGCGACG
Organism: Schistocerca nitens; assembly: GCF_023898315.1. Classification (NCBI taxonomy): domain Eukaryota; kingdom Metazoa; phylum Arthropoda; class Insecta; order Orthoptera; family Acrididae; genus Schistocerca; species Schistocerca nitens. The sequence continues at coordinate 353,053,007 of NC_064616.1, read as the reverse complement.
TGTGAAGACGTGCATTGCATCCCATGAATGCCACATAGAACATCTGTTGAGGCGTGGATGCGATGCGACTCTTTATTGTGTTTCGAGACGATTTGCTGTCGTTGCAGGCACACCGTCCATTTCCGGACACAGGTTGATAGGAACTTCTTCCGCCATTTCCAGTCAGGAATGTCCCTGCAGTTTGTCGGTTTTATTACTGTTCACCCTGTATGTAGGGATGTATACAATACTAGAAATATGCTAACCTAATGAAATAAACTTTTTTTATATATTATCAACATTAAATGGTTTGTTTTGCTAAGATTCACTATTTTCAACATTATGTTAATAAATAAAAATCTTTCCACGAAAGTTTTTTGTTTCTTTTGCTTCGCTTTTGCTTACATTGCTGATTTTCTCTCATTTACTCTCTCTTCCTATTAAATACATCTCACTTGCATGTCCATTACTGCCTTCTGTACAATCATCTTCAAGATCGTATTCCTGCTCACTTTCTGAATTACGCTTTCTGCAGTCAACGGCTTCATCTTCTTCGTCAGAACTGTCAATACCTCTATCTGAACACACTGCTTCAGCATCGGTATTCCTACTGGATAGCTCACAAAATTTTTAAGTGGTGGTGTCTTTAAGCGACCTCAACAAGAAAAACTTCTTACGTACTTTCTAGACCACTTGCATAGCAATCAGACGCAAGACAGTAGCTATACTAGTCGAAGTGGAAAAACTGAACATTAGACTTACATGATCAGACGCGCAGTATGTGTTGTGCACCAAACGAGACGCACTCACTTTTAAACTTCTCACAGACACATTACATGTATTCTACAATAGATACAACCCATCACCGTCGTACTCGAAGCAGTAATGAATGAATGAATAGCTTTTTGCCAGACCCAACGAAGGATCTAAACTTGCAAATCTTATCCTCAGTTTGTATTTGGCGTACTTCACACGCCAGCGCTGCCCCTGGAGAGTTAATTCGAACTTACCTATAGTGATGTGCTTCGGCGAAATGAAGTGGAAACCTTTGTGAACATTAATCGTTACGAAATCACGTAATTTTTCACGCCTAACCTTTAGTCCAGATTATCCATGTTTTGATCTATGTGTGCTTGCTTCGAAACAGTGCTGTCTATCTTCGTGTTTTCCTATTCAGGGACATATTTATAAGGGGCGACCAAACAGTTTCCTTTTGAGTGCGTTATTGCAGCTTAACTGCAACGTAGTGTGACTCCGATGCGTGTATATAAACACTGACATATATGCAAGGGTCATTTGTGTCTGTCCGACGTGCGTGCGGTAAAAGGGTAAAAATGAACTATGGCGATATTACCAAATGCGTCCAAACAGGACTAACATGCTATAATTCTTTTCTTTGCTGCCGAAATTCAAATACCGGCAGGCGTCGATCGGAGATCATAGAATGTGTATGGTCCAGTATGTCTGTCGAAAACCTCCATTATGGAATGACGCACCAAGAGGTGCTGCTGCTTTATTATAACGCACACCCGCGTATCGGAAATGTCGTAACGCAGAAGTTACGTAAACTCCAGTGGGAGACACTCGAGCAACAGCCCTATAGTCCTCATATCTCTTCACGTTATTATCTTGCTTTTGGTCCCTTAAAAACGGCATTGAATGGTCGACGATTCCTGTCGGAAAAGCATGAGTAACAGACAGTTACGGACTTCTTCACATAGTAGAACAGTGTTTTACCAAACGGTTATCCTCAACCTGGTACGTCGGTGGGATAATTGCCTCAATGCTCACGTCGAGTTGACCTGCCTGGCATCCTGTTTCTGCACTGTACGCCCTTCGAACGGAAAGTTCGTGATCGGCACTTAAAAACTTTTGTGTTAGTGCATTTGCGTCTTTATATAAATGTATTATCAGTTAATGGCCTGCAGGACGATTCTGAGACATCAAGAAGAAAAGAAATAGGTTTGTGTGAAGGCCCATTTTATCTGGAGGTGAACAGTCAGCTGTGCTGCGAGTTGTACTGTTCTATAACCGCATTCTAATTTGTGGTGTTTATTTTACGTAAAAATAACTCTAATGTATGTTAAACATGTCAGTGTTACCAGACCGAAATTTTTACTCTGCAGTGGAGTGTGCCCTGATATGAAACTTTCCTGAAAGCTTAAAACTATGTGATGGACCGAGACTCGAACTCGACACCTACTCATGATCCATCCTCACAACTGTACATCCACCAGTACCTCATTTCTTACCATCGAAACTTCGCAGAAGCTCTTTTGGTAAACGTACAAGATAAGCACTCCTGGAAGAAAAGATATCGTCCAAGAGGAGGAGGAGAGTAGAGATTAACGTTCCGTCGACAACGAGGTCATTAGAGACGGAGCACAAGCTCAGATTAGGGACGGATGGAAAGGAAATCGGTCGTGCCCTTTCACCATCCCGGCATTTGCCTGAATCTATTTAGAGAAATCACGGAAAACCTAAATCAGGATGGCCGGAGGCGGGTTTGAACCATCGTCCTCGCGAGTGAAAGATCAGTATGGTAACCACTGCTCCACCTCGCACGGTAACAGAGGGTCGAAGATCTGTGCAGTGACTGGCAGTTGATGCTGAACGTAAATAAATATTGTGCAAATAGACGTGAAGACATTCAATACTGTTCGGTTTCACTATTTTTGACAATTCACTGGAAACAGTAATTACCAAACAATACGTAAGAGTAACTGTCCGGAGCGATCTGCAGAGTTTTACTACGCTTAGTAAAACTCTGCAGATCGCTCCGGACAGTTACTCTTACGTATTGTTTGGTAGTTACTGTTTCCAGTGAATTGTCAAAAATAGTGAAACCGAACAGTATTGAATGTCTTCACGTCTATTTGCACAATATTTATTTACGTTCAGCATCAACTGCCAGTCACTGCACAGATCTTCGACCCTCTGCTACCGTGCGAGGTGGAGCAGTGGTTACCATACTGATCTTTCACTCGCGAGGACGATGGTTCAAACCCGCCTCCGGCCATCCTGATTTAGGTTTTCCGTGATTTCTCTAAATAGATTCAGGCAAATGCCGGGATGGTGAAAGGGCACGACCGATTTCCTTTCCATCCGTCCCTAATCTGAGCTTGTGCTCCGTCTCTAATGACCTCGTTGTCGACGGAACGTTAATCTCTACTCTCCTCCTCCTCTTGGACGATATCTTTTCTTCCAGGAGTGCTTATCTTGTACGTTTACCAAAAGAGGGGTGTAGAGCTTGTTTCTGAGGTGGAAACTGAGGAGACGAACCCGAGTTCGGAAGCGTCATCCAACGACGCTACAGAGCGTCGAAGTTATAGGCGCCGGCGTCAGCCGTATGCCACCCCTTCGGCAGTAGAAGCGACTCTGTACGCTGACGGATCACAAGCGGAACGTCTCGCAATAGACCTGACATCATTTCGAACGCATCCACGCCTGTCACAACAACAATGTAGAGGGCGCTAACAGCAGTGGCGCAGTGTCCTAGTGCTGTTGAGACGTATCATGGAGAACGTGAACTGGTTCGAACTGCGCGACACGTATTACACTTACGCTGTGGCAAAAGAAAATGGCACGTAGCTTTACACGTCTCCCGGGAAAAGTAGCCACAATCAAAATCGGCGTCAGCCATACCATTCTATGTTTGCGGTTGTTCATCATCATCTGCGTGAAACAGGTGGTTTCAACGGACGTCGAACCGGTGGAGTTCACGTGCAAATCGTATATACTCACTACGTTTTGAAGAGGATTTGTTAGAGTGTCGATGCAGACCCATCCACAGGCACGTGTTATGTGGCACACGCGTTGCAAAGCAACCACGTAACGGTTTCGAGGGAGATGCATGAGGAGGAACGGCAACCATTCCATGTTCAGAAGGCACAGGTGCTTACCGCCGACGATGTTCCTTACGTGGGGTTCGGGCAGTGGTGTGCGCCACACAGCCACATTACAATACATACGTTTTGTTCACTGACGAGGCATCCTTCAAGCGTGAGGGTTTCTTCAACGCTCACAGTTATCATATTTGGGTGGAAGGGAACCCCCACGTCACCCACAAACGAGATCATCGAGAAGAGTTTGCCAAAAATGTATTGAATGTAATGGTAAACGTTTCCTTAACTAGCTTCTACATGCTCGACTCCCAGACGACAGATATGTAACGTTCGTTCGACAAGCGCTGCGAGAATTAGTGGGGGTGCCAACAGAAGTTTGTTGCTGATCATAAGTAACTGTTGAAGGAGACCAAACAGCTAAGGTTACCAGTCTCCTACTCACACACCCACCCCACCCCAGCATAGAAGCTGATTACCCAATTTCTCTGCATATAGAGTAAAATCTATGTGGAAGTGAGCGAAAATGTTTTAAATGCTTGAGAAGCATGTATCTGAGACAAAAAGTGGGACCTGAACCTGGTGGACGTCTTCTTGTGCGGTCATCTGAAGAGTGTGGTGTATGAAACACCTGTGGAGTCAGTTGCAATGATACTTTCAGCAGATATCCGTTTGGTAAAATACCGAGTCCATCTGCATGAAGAAGTCCGTAACTGCTTACTGTTCATCGTTATTCGAATGGAATCACCGATATTTCAAGGCTTTCTTTAAGGTACTGAAGGTGTGATAATCGCATGGGGAGACATCAGGACTATAGTGCGGCTCTCGAATGTCTCCCATGTAAGTTGGCGTAACTCCTTAGTCATGACATTCGTAATAAGGGGATGTGCGTTATCATTCCACAACGGTCGTTTCCGACATACGTGCTGCCGCATACACATTCTTCAGTCTCCAAAGGATATCTACTAGTGTTTGTCCTTAGGCCCCCAAGAAAAGAAGGGCAGCACATTGGTCCTGTTGGACGCATTTGGTAATAATATCGCCATAGTTCATATTACAACATGCACGTCTGAAAGACAGTAATACCAATCTTATCCCTTCCCCAGATATCGATGCTTATACACCAGCATCGAAGGTCCCCTCAACTGGCCTCCTTCTAACCAACACATGGCCATCACTGGCACTGAGACAGAACCAGGTTTCATCAGAAAACACAAGAGACCTCCACTCTGCGCTCCAATGAGTTCCTGCTTCTCACCAGTGAAGTTCCAAATGGCATTGGTTTGTGGTCAGTAGGATGCATGTTACAGAGCGTGTGGCTTGGAGCTGTACTTGAAGTAACCAATTTGTAGCAGTTCGTTGTGTCACTGTGATGCCAACAGCTGCTTAAATTTCTGCTGCCAATGCAGTACGATACGCAAGAGCCACACAAGGAACACGATGGTCTTCCCTCTCTCTAGTGGCACGTTGCCGTCCGGAATCCAGCCTTCTTGCGACCGTATATTCTCGTGACCACGGCTGCCAGCAGTCATGTACAGTAGCTACATTCCTTCCAAATAATTCTGCAATATCGCTTAATGAACATCAAGCTTCCCGTAGCCCCATTACACGAACTCTTTCACACGCAGTGAGGTGTTGATAATGGCGCCTTTGTCGCATTAAAGGCATTCTTGACTAACATTAACTCACCATGTCCAGTCTCAAAGGTAACTAGCGCTCACGACCGTTACAGCGTGTATTTAAAGCAATCCTGGTCTACATCTTCATAATGGCGCTAGTAGACATCATCTTTCAGATGTAGAAACACGACTACCAATTTTCGTTTCTGTCGCACAACTAGTTCTTGCTGTAGCGATTTTTTTTCCATCAGTGTTTTTAAAGAAAGAGTAATAACAGATGGGTTAAACGCTTTTCAATACGTACTGTGAGGTGTCGGTTGAGCATTTAGCACACCGTTGAGATGCTACGAGATCAGAACTCGGTGATTTATACAGTGAGCCGATCGGTCTCCATGTGGTCATGTGAAATTAAAAAGCAAAGTAGTACAAAGCATAACTAATTGAGTATCTGATCTAAATAGAAGTAGCCCAAGTGAACATGAAATTTGTGTACTGCAACACATATTGCGATACTGATCATTGTCTACATCAAGCTACAAAACGAAACCAAACATCACTACAACAATCCAGTTTGTTGCTAGATGCCGGCCGCGGTGGTCTCGCGGTTCTAGGCGCGCAGTCCGGAACCGTGCGACTGCTACGGTCGCAGGTTCGAATCCTGCCTCTGGCATGGATGTGTGTGATGTCCTTAGGTTAGTTAGGTTTAAGTAGTTCTAAGTTCTAGCCATTTTGTTGCTAGATGCATTAATAATAGTCACTGAATGAGCTATTGAATTACAGAAGGGCACAAGGATGGGAAAACATGTACGACAGACATTGGTACAGGTGAGTGGATTTGAGATAAAATGATACGAAAATCGGCAATGATAGCTGAATAAGTTGATACCCTAAAGACAAGAGACAGAAAGGTAAGAAAAATCACCTGTTCTCTCGGCTTAGCGCATACTGAGTGCACCTAGTTGGCTGTTATACTTAATGCAACAGAACGAAACTTAGATGTGGAACAAATAACTTCGCAGTCCCTTCGTCACAACGTACGCAGATGGTTCAAATGTCTCTGAGCACTATGGGACTTAACATCTGAGGTCATCAGTCCCCTAGAACATTGAACTACTTAAACCTAACTAACCTAAGGACATCATACACATCCATGCCCGAGGTAGGATTCGAACCTGCGACCGTAGCGGTCGCGCGGTTCCCGACTGAAGTGCCTAGAACCGCTCGGCCACTCCGGCTGGCGTACGCAGATGCATCCCTTGCTTAGGACTCACCAGATACTCAGGTGCACAGGATGGCTGCATTAGTGGCTGTGAATACTAAGTTCAGACCCACTGTCCGTGGTCGACACTAAAGCAAAGACACCACCCAGATGTGTACTCTACCATTCCCTGGTATCATTCAGCCTTCAGTCCCATATCGAAGTGTCTTTCTTCTTTCCTCCTCAAAATCTAGCTGTTTCTGCCTCCGTTGGAATCTCAGTATCCTACTGCAGTACACATTCCGAGTTCCGACCAATGAAAAATTTATAACAATTTCAACAATATCCGTTCTCCTAAAGAAACTGCCGTGATTAGTCATACTGCCCAGATTTCTAGGATAGGGCGGTAGACAGATATCCTTTCCCTCTCCACGTTTCGTAGAACTGAAACTTCTCCACACCTGCACCAGTAAGTTTCCGTCATTTTTACGAAATTAATTGAAGTGAGCTAACTACAGACCTCCTTACAAGATTTGAACATCTACACCCGAGCTCTTTGTGTGCTCACATTCACGCAGCGTTAATAATTTGAATGGACTGCGTCCCCTCATTGGAATATTGGTTTATTAATAAGGTTATGGAGTAGTTTTGTAAAAACTGTCCCGTAACATAATCCCGTATTCGTTTTTAAAATGGATGTCAATTTACTCGTTCTGGGACTTGTCTGTAGTACAAGTACATCAAACTAAATTTCTATGCCTTCGGATAATTTTTTCATTTTGTTTTGTAGAAATTGCGTTAACATGCTTCATGTCACGGATTGTTGTGTGAATTTCGGTATCCTGTTCCTAAGGCCATAACTGTAGGGTCACATTCACACTTAACCACAAGTGCCAACACAGGTGCCCGCATCTCGTGGTCGTGCGGTAGCGTTCTCGCTTCCCACGCCCGAGTTCCCGGGTTCGATTCCCGGCGGGGTCAGGGATTTTCTCTGCCTCGTGATGGCTGGGTGTTGTGTGCTGTCCTTAGGTTAGTTAGGTTTAAGTAGTTCTAAGTTCTAGGGGACTTATGACCACAGCAGTTGAGTCCCATAGTGCTCAGAGCCATTTGAACCATTTTTTTGAGCCAACACAGGTACACATACTTGCTGGCGTGAAGGTAACTTTTATTCGTATTACATGTAACTAGGAGATCGAGAGCTCACAGTCGTCAACTCGCACTTACTACTTGCTTTTATAATAGTCCAGAGAAAAAGCATTGCCTTAAGGATCGATCTTTTTACTCGAAATCACTAATACACTAATTCAACTAAACCGTGTTTACTTAATCATAACTGCAGAACAATCATACTTTTAGGTATTGTACCTATCAGTGTTACTCATGGGAAGAACACTGTATATTAAACAAAAATACACTGACATAGTATCATTTGAAGATATATTCACATAAAATACAGCACTGAATTTCAGAACTTTAAAATTACTCTGTTATATCATATGTGAAAATTTGAGTACAAGTTTGTAAAAGATTGTCATTGGTGTGGCATCGTAACTAAGCAAAACGTAACACTGACATGAAACTTTCCTGGCAGATCAAATGTGTATACCGGACCGAAACCTTAATACGGGACTGTTGACTTTCGCGAGGAACTGTTCTACCTAATGAGCTACCCAAGGATGACTTACGATCCATCTTCACAGATTTACTTGCGCCAGTACCTCATCTCCCACCATCCAGCAGAAGCTCTCCTGCAAAACTGCTGGAACAGAGGGGGTTGTGGAGACATGGCTCAACCACAGTGTGGAGATGGTTACACTATGAAATTTTCACTCGACAGCAAGAGTGTGCACGGATATGAAACTTTCCCGGTAGGTTACAGCTGTGCGCCAGACCCAGACCCGATCTCGAGACGTTTGCCTTTCGTAGGCAAGTGCCCTTCAAACTTTTCTTCGTACCTCTATCCATCTATTATAGCCCGTCCTTGGGCTTGACATTTGTGCCTTCATTGGCATGGCTTCATAGCCATTCATAATACTTTGCTGGAAGAATCTGTGGATTATGTTTAATTAAGTTATATGTTGTTAGCATTCATAGGATTTTCTTGTTAATAAGAAACGAAAGCTGTAAAAAATACGAACAAAATTTTTCCTCCTTTAAGAAACTGGCGCAGAAAAGGAATTTAAAGTTTTTTCTATTGGAAAGAATGTAAAATTATACCTGTATATTTTAGGGTGTGTTCACCGTAGGGACTGGTAGTCTTTCGTCTTAATAAAAATGACAATCCCATCACTCTGTATAAGAAATAATAATAAAAGAGAGTTCTAGTGTTTGTTGTTCTGCAACAAAACTTATTTAGCAGCACAAAAAAATTAAGTATTCCTCGATTTGTTGGTTTTATCCTTCGTTTTGATACAATCTGAATTATCATTTCTCTGTTGAAAGAGGTCCTCAGTGAAGACCTGCAATCGCGTTCCCTAACCGCGTGGCCAGCACGCGCCCGTGGTGTGCATGTGATGGCGCTAATACGGTTTCCGAACGCTAGCGGAAGTTGCCGAAGATTACCGATGCTATTGACGGCCGCGTTCGTCCATGTACCCGCGGCTGGCACAGCTGCGTTAGCCACGTGGATTTCATGCTCTTGTATTCGCTTGCATACACACTGCGAATTTGCAGCGTTCGCATGCACAATGTGCTTCGCTTAGTACTACACTTTGGACGTAATTAGTACGAACGACGAATAACGAATACAGACATAAATCACTATTCGTTACTCGTCAGTAACAAATATTATTCCAAACATTATTGTCTTACAGGAATAAAAACATTTAGTCGTCATCTGTGAATAAAAAGTGTTAAAAGGAGTTGACAAATCTGAAACGGAATTGGATTTCTATCTTCAAATCCTTGCCACTTATTACACAAATGTACTTTCCCTTTCTTTTAAATTTGTTTTCAGAACAACTGTTGTTTTGAAATGCCTTATAAGGAACTTTATTTGATTTACGAATATTACTATTGTGACACTAAAGAAAATACATGAAATATGTTCGCAGTTGCGAATATAGCCGGCCGCGGTGGTCTCGCGGTTCTAGGCGCGCAGTCCGGAACCGTGCGACTGCTACGGTCGCAGGTTCGAATCCTGCCTCGGGCATGGATGTGTGTGATGTCCTTAGGTTAGTTCGGTTTACGTGGTTCTAAGTTCTAGGGGACTGATAACCACAGCAGTTGAGTCCCATAGTGCTCAGAGCCATTTGAACCATTTTTTTGCGAATGTAGTCAACCATCAGCTGTATAATGCAATGACGACAGCGAAAATTTGTGCCGGACCAGGACTCGAACTCGCATTTGCCGCTTATCGGGAGCGGTCACCTCAACTTTTTTTATTTTTTTAAGGAACCTTCCTGGCACCCAAAGGAAGGGGTGGGGCAAAGCAGGCAGGGGTCGAAAGCTGAGGCCTGGCCACCATGTCCCATTCCCTCTCCCCAGGAACCAAGGAAAGTGTAAGGAAAGTGGAGTAGAGGTACAAAGAACATCAATGATTTATTTATTTACTTCAGACTTGGTGAGAAGAGTGTATCGACGTATAGTTTTCGGAAGAGAACATTCTCATGACCAGAGGGTAACCGGTCCTAATAGACGGAAATGTGTGGATCAGCTCCTCATTGAAGTAACACCCACGTCTCTGAGGTAGATTAAGGAAGACATTACAAAAGAAATTATAGAATAATTGTCTGTGTTTGGGATTGCGAACAACTGCACAATGGCATTCATTAAGGAAGTGCCAAGCCGGCCGCGGTGGTCTCGCGGTTCTAGGCGCGCAGTCCGGAACCGTGCGACTGCTACGGTCGCAGGTTCGAATCCTGCCTCGGGCATGGATGTTTGTGATGTCCTTAGGTTAGTTAGGTTTAAGTAGTTCTAAGTTCTAGGGGACTAATGACCACAGCAGTTGAGTCCCATAGTGCTCAGAGCCATTTGAACCCAAGGAAGTGCCAAAAATTATTATTTTTATATTGCTCTCGCCGCCAGCAAACAAGTAGTTAACTGCGTGTCTACAAATACACTTCACGGAGGAGCAGGTGAGGCGGTATCCGACGAGGAATAGTACGGGTAAATAAGGTTAGCATCTGTTGCACCAAGAACCAGACACCTCTCACCCATCTGCGCAACAGCTCGTGTTCGTCGGTGTCCAGAACATCACAGGTAACACGCAAGAGAGTGTGCGGAAGATGAATCCCGTGAAAATGTGACTGACATACTTGCTGCCAATTGACCGTAACTTATCATGCAGACTGGGCATCTGTGTCAACATAAGGAGCGCACACCGATCGCCAGACTGTAAGCCATTAGACGTTGGGACGCTTCCCCTCGACCACATTCGTTGAAGTGTGCCTTTGATCACCTTCGTGGACGTCAAGAGTATCGCAGTATGGGCGTAGCTCAGTTCGAGGAAAAACTGGCTGGAGTAAAAGAAGGGCGGCGGGACGTCCGAAAGCTGGATAGGTGCTGAGAAAGAGTGTGGTGCAAGAGCCTCCAGCAACAGGCTAAAGTCGAGCCGAAATACGATGATCCCTGGTGCTTGCGCCAATCGGCATCGAGCGCCGGCTGCGGCAGCAGACCATTGGTGTAAGTCCAACGCGAACGCTGCTCTGCGCATGCGCACGTTCGGCTGCGCTGTGCTCTTTTGCCAATTCGGCAGACAGGGACAACGGCTGATACAGTCCCTGTACTCAGATTTGTTGAAACGCGCCTGAAAAGCTGTGCTTGTGCACCTGAACAAAACAGCAGTCACCAAGTTAATACTCAATAATTTACTTAGTTTTATTTTAACGCCGTGGAATTTTATTCCAAGAGACACATACGGCAGGACATATCACAAAACATGATGGACACTTTTCGAATTTATTTTGTGCGTCTTTTCTTTCATTTTTTGTTAAATATCGCGTGCAAGAAGAGTATTTACTGAAGGAAGTTGGCTATGAAGTGATTTGCTACCATGATACAGTTCAAGATTCGTGAGTTATTATTTATTCTTAAAATTTCCAACGTTAATTAATGATAGTTGTGTCATTGAACGGTTCCGTTTGGCAGTTTGACTCACGTTGTTGAGAGCGTAGAATATCTGATAGATGTAATAAACCTTATAAAAAAGTTCAGAAGCATACGTGTGCATGTCTTAAGAAACTAATGGTTAAATAAATCAATACCAGAGAGTAAATAGTTGTGGCAACATATTAATTACTCTTTGCAAAAATTATCACTGATTGTTCTTGTCGTACGAGGAATCACTTTCAAACTGCAGTAGTTAAGCGTCAAAGAATATTACAAAGTTGTATCATTTTTGAAATCTTACCCTTAAAGAAATTAGTTTCCTGAAATTCTTACCCTACGTAAGAAGGCAGTTCACGTTTGTGCACGACAATGTTAAATAAAAAAAACTGAATTGTGAACTCACCATGTACTCTGTTAATCCGATAAAGGACACACGCCAAGATTCTCGTAGTCAGAATGGGCGCCGGAAATTTCGTCCTCAGAGCTGCTGCTGGCACTCGTATCATCATCTGCTTCACCAAGAGTAACAATAATGTTTCCATGTGGGCTTCCACAATTCCGTCTCTCCCAAGCGTCTTCAAAGACGTTTTTCGTATGTACTGTAGAACCGCGGATCGCCACATATCTGGTGTAACTTCATACAAAGCTTGATGAAGCAGTTTTAGCACCTTGCTTTCTAAGAAAGGTGGACACGTGTTATTTCTTGCTACATTTCCATTTCGATTAAGCCCAAATAAACGTAATCGAATTGTATGTACAATGTTATGGTGGCAAACGAATAATTTTGTGACCAGCAGCTCTAGCGATTTCGTCGACTGTGTATACAAAAGTTTGTGGCTTTTTAAGCTTAACGAGCTGAAGCAGCTCTGATTTTTTCATTTCAGCAGTCCTAGAAACATTATGTCGCTGCAAAACTCTGTTTCAAATCGTCTTTTCTCTTTGACATAGTAGGCGCTTTGTCCACCTGAGTAGAATGATAAAGTGCGTTATCTATCATTATAATAGACTCGGGAGGAATATTTGAAAGAAGTTCATCCTGAAACCATGAGATATAACTCGCGGCATTCATTTCTTAATGGAAATCTCCCGACTTCTTCGAAGCGAAAGCCCACGAAGCACCATTTATGAAACCTGCACTTGTTCCACATGGCAAACAATTACTCTACCACCTTTCCTGGTTGGTTATCATAGAACTGTATAGTTCGTGTCGTCTGTCCAAATGTGTGAAACGCTGTCGTTTGTATTAACCCAAGTCTCATCCGTACTGTCGAAGTCAGTAGTGCACATTTCCCAGAGCAAACTGCAGCGCATAGTTACTATGTCCGTCCTTTCCATTACAAATTAAGATAGTCGTATGTTTTATACCTGGAGCATAAGGAGTTCAGAACCGCAGAAAGCGATAAGCGATGTCTTACCTCTGGAAAACAGCCCTGCTTCATGAAGAGAAACAATAAGTTTTTTTCTAGTTGGTAATTCACCTTTACAGTAATAATTGTAAATATGGTCCCGAACAGCAAACTGATTAAAATTATTAATATCTGTCAGTCGCTTTGTACCCTTCCTGCGTTTACCTGTCGTGCTAAGCTTAAAGAATTTCTCACCACTATCGAGGCCTATATGTATTTCCTTAGTCTCACGTTTCACTGTAGCAGTTCCAATACCAAGTGCCTCGGCTGTTCGTTGCACAACATTTTACACGGGGAGAATAGGTTCTTCATTAAGCCTCTCACTCTCAGAGTAATCCTGCACACGAATAACAAATTCCCTCGCTTGACAATGCCGAACCTGCCGTCCACCGCTAGCCATCGCGACCGTTAGCTATACCTCCAGAATGAGATTTTCACTCTGCAGCGGAGTGTGCGCGGATATGAAACTTCATGGCGGATTAAAATTGTGTGCCGGACCAAGACTGTTATTTGGGACCTTTGCCTTTTGCGGGCAAGTGCTCTACCAGTTGCTCATCTTTCTGATCTCATTTTGTTCGTTAATGTTCACTGCATTTGTCCGGTGCCGACGTCCCACGACACCTATTAAAGTCCATCGTTAATCCGTTCACTCAGTTTTTTATTACATAGGGCAGCTATCCCTCTGGCCAAACACGCTGAGCTACTGTGCTGGCATACCATCTGAGCTACCCAAGCACGACTCATGCCCCGTCCTTACAACTCTACTTCTGCCAGTACCTCGTCTCCTACCTTCCTAACCACCTTCTTAGTTTTGCAAGGTTCGCAGGAGAGCTTCTGTGAAGTTTGGAAGGTAGGAGACAAGGTACTGACAGAAGTACAGCTGTGAGAACTGGGCGTGAGTTGTGCTTGGGTAGGTCAGATGGTAGAGCACTTGCCCACGAAAGGCAAATGTCCCGAGTTCGAGCCTTGGTCCGGCACACAGTTTAAATCTGCCAGGAAGTTTCATATCCCCACACACTCCGCTACAGGGTGAAAATCTCATTCTGAAAACATCCCCCAGGCTGTGGCTAAACCATGTCTCGCAATATCCTTTCCTCCAGGAGTACTAGTTCTGCAAGGCTCGCAGGAGAGCTTCTGTGAAGTTTAATAGGTAGGTTAAAATGGCTCTAAGCACTATTGGACTTAACATCTGAGGTCATCAGTCCCCTAGAACGTAGAACTACTTAAACCTAACTAACCTAAGGACATTACACAATCCATGCCCGAGGCAGGAGTCGAACCTGCGCCCGTAGCGACAGCGCGGTTCCGGACTGAAGCGCCTAGAACCGCTCGGCCACAGCGGCCGGCTGGACGTTAGGAAACGAGGTACTGCCAGAAGTAGTGCTGTGAGGATGGGGCGTGAGTCGTGCTTGGGTAGCTCAGATGGTAGAGTACTTGCCCGCGAAAGGCAAAGCTCCCAAGTTCGAGGCTGAGTCCGGCACACAGTTTTAATCGGCGAGGAAGTTTCGTGTATACTGTCCGGCAGCAAACTAACTACTCGGCAAAAGGATTGCTTTCCCTTTATGCGGCCGGGGCGGTCTCCCGGCCCAGTAGGCGGAGCCATGGATCATCGTGTTTCGGTCCGACTGTAATAAGGCACTTAGAACAGAGGCCATTGGAGAGCTGACCAAAAAGTGCTATCGCTCTGTCAGGAAGATGATATAGACCGAAACCGTCCCTGCTCAACAGGGAAAGGGGGGGGGGGAGGGTTGAGGGTCTCGTTCCTTATCTCGAATAGCAAGCCATGGAAAACATCTGAAACTAAAGCCGCTAGCATGCGGTGGGCCATGGACGGCGGAACAGAAAATTTCTGTGCCACGTGGGGGATACGTAATGCCAAATAGACATTTACATATTGTGGCAGCTGGAGAAGCTCGAGGACTCGTAAGCGGCGATTTAGAAGCCCAACTCGTAGACACGGCAGCAGGCACCGGCAGTTGGGGGCAGTCTTGCGAGGCAGATCCTTGGGAAATCGAGTCCTAAGCATCGGACAGTAGCAGCTACACGCAATGGAACAGCACTGTCTATGGAAACCCCAGACCTATAGCCATGGCGCTCTATTTTCAACCGTTGCATGGCTAAAGAATATAATAGTGCAAAGAGCGGGCAGCCTTGATGCACTAAATGGCAGATCAAGAAGGGAGGAGTGAGACGACCACTGTAGAGCACATGGGAATGAGCTTCGCGAAGGAAACGCTTTATGACAACACAGGTAGTATCTGGGTATCCCATATTGCCGAACACTCCCATCAGGTAGTTTTGGTCGACCCGATCGAAGTCAAGAGCTGCCATAAGTGCAGGCACACGATTAGCGTGAGCAAGAAGAGCGTGTCCCGATAGCTACAGAGGGCGTGCGGATGTTATTGGCACCTCCAAAATATGTCTGTTCAGGAGAAACCACGTACTGGGCCGTCTGTTTAAGGCCATGCAACCGAAACCCTAGTAGAGATCTTTGAGTCACTGTTAAGCAACATCAAGCGGTGATAGTCGCATATCCTTGTGGATGGGAATGAGGAGACAATAGAGGTAACCGTCTGGGATCTGCATGAGAGGCGACATGAGATCCTGACAAATTTTGATCCACACGTACGCCATCAGGGGACAAAATTTCCGATAAAATTCCAGTGGGAGAGCGCCAGGGCCAAGCGGCTTGTTCGTAGAACCCCGCCTGGATATCATCATGGAATTTGTCTTCTGTGACGTTAGCTAGCAGATCCATCATTGGATCCCCAGGAACTGAGCCAAAGGAGAGTCGGAAGACCGCCTTAATGTTGGCAGGGAGGTGTCATTGTGCAGAGTACAGCGTAACAAGATGTGCATAGAGGGCGGACACTTTATGCATTGGCTATATAAGCGTCGCCCATCATCAGTCGTGAAAACATTAATCAACGTCCTCCGACGTTGGCGCTGTTCAACTATGACATGATACATAGATGGGTTCTCCTGTGCTAACCCATCGTGTGCGCGCGACCTGACCATAGCTCCTTCAAGTTGACAGCAAGAGAAGAATGTGAGTTGTGCCTTGGCACGATTCAACATCGCCTGGCTTTCTGGCGAATATGGCATCATAGTACATTCCCTGAGATTGGTGAAACAGAAATCCTTCGTTCGTATCTGCCATGCCGCGACCTCCCTTCCATAACAATCAAGGTCTTGCGGAGGGCGTGCTTTGCGCAGAGCACCCATCAGACTGATATGCATCACGGCGTCGATGAGAAGCTATCCACGTAGTCTTGATGAGCTGCCGACAGTTGAGTGGAGTAACGTGGATTGTGTTCAGTTTCCAGGGAACCCGGCTGCGCCACACCCTTTGGCGGCAGAGACTGGTGGCGCAGATACATGCTTCATGGCCAGAGAACGCAACGGACCAGACTTCAGCAGCCTGCACCCCACTGACAATACCGCGGGAGCTATAAACACGATAAAGACGGCTTGAAGAATGATTAGAGAAATGCGTAAGCCCCGGACGAACACCATGAACATGCTCCCAAGAGTCCACGGTTGATGTGCTGGAGAATAGCCGCTAGTGCCGCGCACAGTGAGTGACGGGGCAGTTGGTCTTTGGGAACCTGGGTGGAGTTGAAATCGCCTCGCATGACAATGCATCCTGAAGACCCAGTAAGAGAGGCGTGACTGTTTCGGTGTAGAGAGTGGAACGTTCATGGCGGTGACCCGAACCACACGGCGCATAGACGTTTTTGATCCTGACTCCACTAACGTGAGAGCCATATCTCTGGCATCAGGGAGATAGGCAAATGTATCAGCGAGGATGCTGTTATGTAGGGTGATAGAGACTCCACTACCAGTAGGGGCAGCATGGGAGACATGTGCAGTAAAATCATGGAGAACACAAAAAAGGTTGCAACATGCACCTCCTGAGGAAGGACAAAGTCAACGTCTGCATAATACAGCATATAAAGGAGTAATGCCAGTTTGTGGCGTACGCGAATGGTGGTGACACTGACTGTGACTGTGCGACAAGTTTGGAATGCTGCCATCGCTAGGAAGATGGGCGATTCAAACATGGTGGAAACACAGAGAACTTCCTGTTAGACCCCCGTGGAAGTGCACATCACTCTGATGGGGAGGGAGCCGACCCCACCTAGGAGGTCCATCGCTCTCTACACCTCCAGAACGTCCATCCTCAGCATCGACGTCGTCTTGCCAGGCGACAGATGTATCACTAGGCTGGTTAAGTGGAACATTATCAGAAGTGCACCCACAGGTAGACACAAAAAGGAAGCCAATCGCATCAGACGTACGCGGGGGAAGGCCGGTGTTCATAGGTGGACGCTGACTGGAGACTGAGGCGCGTTGTCAGTTGTCGGGGCGTCAGACAACGCATCATCAGTACGAGGGTCATCTTCCTGTTTACACATCCAGTGGAGGCAGTTATCGGAAGGTTTAAGGGGTTGTCTCTTCAGTTTCCGCTGTGACGTTACTTCCTAACATATGGTTCCGTGTTGTGTGGCAGGCGGTTGTCATCCGGCATGTGGCCAAACGGCAGACGGGCGGAGGTCGGTATAGCTCTATGATCAACAACCATGGGCTCGGGACAGAGGGCTTGCGTCTGCTGACGGCCATCGTCGTTCGTACTGGCTATGGTGGCAGTGCAGGAGAGACTGGTAAAACGTCAGTCGTGTTGTAGAGAAGAGTCAACGCCGATGCCGACTGACTCAGAGTGGACGCAGCAGGCAGACCCGCTGCAGCGCGTAAGATAGAGGTAACACAATGGGTGCCGCAGGGAGAGCCATCCTGCATGAGGACAACCGTGCAGCCGGCAGTTACCGAGTAGGAAGGCATGTGTTTCTAAAGTTCAATTTTTATCTGACCGACATCACTCAGGACCCAGTATGTCTCGAACGTCTCCCACATTTCAGCGACGTGACTGACTACGTTGCTAGCTTTAAAAATAATGATCCAGGAAGAAAAGGAAAAGTGCTGGGAGAACTTCACTACAAGGATAGAGGAAGACTGTCAAGTAAGAAGGAAATTACTATATAACGTATTAAAGAGTAAAGGAAATGAATATGAAAATATCCTTGCGCTGGAAACAGAAGACTGTAACTTAATATGAGGAGAGCAAGGGATAAAGGGTCAATTGAGAAAGTACTTCAACATGCTGCTTAATGGAAATGGGGACAACGCAGTCATCAACCACTGTAGATTAATTAAGGGAGTCCAAACCGACGGACACCCATTAACATGGCGTGAGGTAGAAACAGCATCAAAGAGCATGCGGAATGTAAAGTCGAAAGGCTTTGATGATCTCAGCTCAGACATCAGTGATTTGGGAAGAAAACAAAACACCAGACGATTGGAGTAAAGGAGTCGTCATACCTTTTGTTCCAGAAGGGAAATTGACGAAAATGTGGAAATTACAGAGGCATCACCCTGCTGTCACACATCCTGAAGCTGTGAGACATCACAGAAATGAGACGTACAATATAGTAGAACCTTTGCTCGACGAAGAACAACTTGGATTCAAGAAAGGCAGAGGTACTACGGATCCTACTTTTGCAATAAGAATACTGACAGAAAAGTACACTGTATATGGAAGAAATCGTGTGATTGTATTTGTGGTCAATAAAAAATCTTATGATAGTGTTCCTCGAAACAAGATATGGGAATGTTTCGAAGGCTTAAAGGTGCCAAAGTAGCTACTTGATAAAGTCAAGATGCTCTACCAAAACTGTTACAATTGTGTCCAGATAAGCAACAGACGATCAGAATTGCTTGAAACAGATAAAGGTGACCAACGAGGAGTTTCCTACTACCAATCCTGTTTGTAATAGTAATGGACATTATAAACTCTATAAAGAAAATAGACAGCAAACTAAGAGCCATAGTTTTTTCTGATAGTCTGATAGTATGACGAGAGACAGAAGGTGATGCACAGAAGAAACTTAATGATTGTAGCAACAGATTCATAAATCTCGGACTAAAAATGAGTGAAACAGGGACAATATAAATGACCATCAACAGGCAAGGAAAAACCTCAAGTATATTTAGGAGGAATCAAAGTAGAATATGTATCCCATTGCAAGTACCTAGGAAGAATGATCTCGAAGGACAACACCACTAAGCAGGAAGTACTCAGCAGGACACAGAAAGCATCCAATTTTTACAGTCAAATCACGATATCATATAATCTAAACCGGTGTCTCTTTCGAAATTTTTGAATCTCAAACCTCTACATAATTGCACAGACGGATGGTTCAAATGGTTCAAATGGTTCTGAGCACTATGCGACTTAACGTCTGAGGTCATCAGTCGCCTAGAACTTAGAACTAATTAAACCTAACTAACCTAAGGACATCACACACATCCATGCCCGAGGCAGGATTCGAACCTGCGACCGTAGCGGTCGCTCGGTTCCAGACTGTAGCGCCTAGAACCGCACGGCCACTCCGGCCGGCACAGACGGATGTCGAATCGAAAAATTGTTTCATATTCTAGCAGTAAGCTCACTCGGAGTTAATATTAAAACACTCTGGATGACTCTCGGCATCTAGCAGCATTCCATATAAGTTTTGGGAGACTTCATACAAAAAGTCTGGGGATTTTAATCACACTGAGTTCTTACTTGGTTCACTATTAGAACAACGAATTGCGTAATTATCCGAAGTAGACACGCATATACGATAGTGTTAGCAATCTAAGTTGACTGTCAACGTTGAGTTCTTGCGGCATGTTAGAAATGGGAAGGGAAGATTTGTTGGTAGGTGCAGATGATGGGAGCCACAGATGGTGTAGTAGGGCTGTAACGCAGGCTATTGAAACGCATCCCTATTGGTTTTTGAATATTTTTGAACAATTCCAAGTTGATTTCTGAACGAATCATAAGTTGATTTTTGAATGCGTGCATAGCGTACGTGATGTCTCTGCCAGGGGAATCCCCTTCGCGTCTAGAAATAAAAAACTTCCCGCAGACGAAAGAGGACGGGCTGAGCGTAATAAACCCGAACGGGTGAATGTCAGTTGCTGTTTGTTTATGTGGTTGACTGGGTGTGCGAATGATCAGCGTTGTTATAATTATCAGCAAAATCTATAGGTTCAGACAACCACAGTGGAAATAAGCGGCTAACAGGAATAACTGGTAAGAAAGGTGACATATTAATCTTCTCGTTGGATCCAATAAAATGAAATTATCAGAGAAATTTTTTGCCGTATTTCTACACTACTAAGGGCCATTTGCACGGTCCCTGGTTAGCAGCCACTTAAGTTCTATTTCCAGAATACTGCGGAAAACGCAGTGTACGGATAGGTAATAATACCTAAACCAGAGAATAAACGCGGGAAAACTAAACTCGTGATTCTGGCAGGGTTAGTGAAGTTAACAGGAGAATAAGTTTTGACAGTGGCAGGAATAGTTACAGAATTAGTGATGACAAGATTGTTTGTTAGAATGAGGAAGGAGAAGAAATGGGGACATCACACAAATTATGTGAAAGAATATGACGATTCCCAATTTATATATAAAATTCGCAATGTTACCTTTCGATCTCATGCTGGAGAAACTTGAGTGTAAGAATGAAATGTGAAACCACTTCATAACATAGAACTTGTTACTTGTAATAGGCCGAATAGGCATTTGATATTGGACTTAGTGAATGACGTTCTGCAAATGAGGTAGATAAGAAGGACCATTTGTGCCAAAACAGTCTCGCTTATTTGGCGTGTGTTACAATTGATGCAATATTAGAAAGGCATATTTCGTTTTATCTAGCAGACAGTGACAAAATAGACATAATCAAACAGAGAAATACATCAGTCTTGGGTACTATTCGTATTAACAGCTTTTCCTGTATTAGACAACAACATTTGGATTTTTCATGTAGGAAAACGTTTGATGGACATTGATGAGGTAATGGATTCTTTCGCAGAAAGGAATGCACGCCGTGTAAAGCTGTAACAATATTAGAGGCAAAAAAATGCTGCGATCTAAAGAGTGAAGGAAAGTGTACTATCTTGCTTGCCTCTTGTCTTTACTGGTTTATGTCACACAATAGAGAAAGATATTAGCTAATAGACAGTAAAGACTGTAAATTTTATGAAGAGTTCTTACTCTCCCAGTTACAAATAATCCCACCCAATGTTATCTGTGAGGTTTTTTTTTTAAGGGAGTAGTATGTCAAACCACCCGACTTGGAGCAACAGAGCACCACTGGACTTTTAACTTCCGACATGAATATAGGTTTGACGGCTTCCATTACAAAGTACACACGATTGAACTCCACAGAGCGAAATGCAGTTCCATGTGATAGAAGAGTGCTGTGTGCAGAGGCGTGGCACTGCACTTTGGCACACTTAAGACCAAAAAAAATGTCTTACTCCTCCTCGAACATACATGTTTTGTATATCAAACTCTTCAGACAGATGTGCGCTACAAAATGAACATATTTCTGAAAAATCGAATTTTTTTTTAAATTTTTGATGTCCTGTCTCAAACGGTCGACGGTGAGACAGGGGGGAGGGCGGGCGGCGCCATTATCAAGTTTTTGCCCCGGTTTGGAAATATCGTAGATCCGGGACTGAGTTGTGAACAGGCTGTCTCGTGGAGAACTTACGTGGCTGCCAGCAGCATCCAGGCCTTCCTTGCATCCTGAAACAAATTTCAACTTGTAGAATTTAGGGGAAATTCCAGTTCGAGACAGACGTATATGTCTCCAGATTTATAACCATCTGTTTCTGGCACATTATTTAGTAACCGGTCGCTGTGGCCGAGCGGTTCTAGGGGCTTTAGTCCGGAACCGCGCTGCTGCTACAGTCGCAGGTTCGAATTCTGCCTCGGGCATGGATGTGTGTGATGTCCTTTGGTTAGTTAGGTTTAAGTTGTTCTAAGTATAGGGGACTGATGACCTCAGATGTTAAGTCCCATAGTGATTAGAACCATTATTTTGTAAAACACAGAATTATGGCAATTGCAAATTCACCTCGAACATCCACTGGGCGATGAAAAAGTCTCTTATTTTCCACACTTTATTCTATAAAGCAACTAGTCCCAGAAAGTCAGTTTTTAAATGTTCCTTTATTGTTTGTTCAATTCTTTCCTCCGTAAGGACGCATTAAACTTTCAGATAACCAAATGCGTCGTCTCCACTTACGATGCATGGCATTGGTACTCCCTTGTCTTTCTTCGTGATTCGTAAATTGTTACTAACAAAATTTTAGTGCAAAATTAACTGCATAAAAATAAATTAGTCACTATATTATCAGTATGCTCCAACATCTATGTAAGTGAACTGATAATCCACAGCGCATAAAGCAAGTGAAACGGCGGAAAATTAACTTTTATAATTATAATCAAGAACGTTTGTTATGAAAAAAAGGCATAATATATTCCACGTCAATCTCCTTCGGCTGAACTGTCACGATTGATGACCAGCTGGCTGACTAAACTGGCTGCTTAACATTGCGGCTGCCTAGTGCGCTGTAAATGGTTCAAATGGCTCTGAGCACTATGGGACTTAAGATCTATGGTCATCAGTCCCCTAGAACTTAGAACTACTTAAACCTAACTAACCTAAGGACATCACACAACACCCAGTCATCACGAGGCAGAGAAAATCCCTGACCCCGCTAGTGCTCTGTAGCCCGAATCTCTGAATAGATACAGTCAGTAATGTGGATGTATATTTCAACACGTACTCCGAAATACGGTGCAAGTGTCTTGGCATTATTGTAATTGTTATTTGAGAGCAAAGCGATATGAGCAGATAAAATCGTAGTACAAACGGGGAATCGAACTCTAAGCCTAAGTTTTGTACCCTGGAACTTAAGTCACTAAGCTACAAAGTCACATTTGTCGACAAACCATTCATAAGTTATTTATAAAACACAAACTGGACAGAGCCAAGGGAACAAATTCTAATTCTGCACAAGAAGTAAACTAAGAAAATACCGTGGTATTATATTTATTTCCTACTTAGTTTACAGGTAATTTATTAGCGAATAAATCTGTTTGAATAATGTATTTATCCCAATAATTATCCAGAAAAAAATCTGTTCGAATAATACCCTATCTCTTTTCACCACTACTCCTTACGCTTCCATTCTCTTTCTCTTCATATTATCAAATGTAACCACTTCTACTACTTCATTTACTCGATTTACTCGTGAAAGCCTAACGTGTATCTGGACTGGAGCTTTCTTGTTAGTTATAAACAAAACTGACAATTTCAGCCTGTTCTCACACTCTTAACGTAAATATTTTTAATTTATACACTTCATAATGTGTCAATATGGTAGTGCAATTTTAGCGACTGACCGAAAACGAGCATTAATTAATTAGCTATTACTTCAAAGAAATGTACAGTTACACAACTGAAACGATGGCCTTCAATAACATTCAATATTCGATTATCAGTTTAACTTTCGTTATACTGTGGTGTAGGCAGCCGCAAAACGCGTGGTAAGTTCTGTGCTGCCTCGCTCCTCCACAGTCCAAACGAATGCATATCACTCGTTGCAAAGGAAGGGCGGTTGAAATTATAGTACATACATGACTGGTAAAAGTGAACTGTATTTGTAGACTACATTGAGAAAAACAGTTGCAGAAGCGTGCACGCTGCTTGACGGTCACTGCCAGTCTCCCCTTGTTCCGGCCAGTTCGGCCGTGCATGGTCTGGACGGCGGGCAGAAAAAATCCTTACCTGCAGCGAGCGTCCAAGTCGCTGCTGTACCCTTGTGGCACGTTGCACCATACAGAACATTCCACCCACCTAATTTATATAATTTATACTAAATACAAATAATCACATGCAGCATATATAACACAAACAAACAAGGAAATAAAATGATTGAAGAAATTGCCAACTGTAAACAAAAGAAACACTTCAGTTCGTAATTTGATAGTGATGTGCACTAGAGTCTATGTTTCCTGTGGAACAACACAGATCTTCGACAGTGATCGTTTATAAGTTCCCGTTGCTGTGCGCACTGAAAAAACTCTTACCAGGGCGTGTACCAACAATGACCCCAGACCGCCACACGAGGTGTGGTAAATTGTCTTCCTGCAGTAGAACCGATGTACCTCGCTGTAGATTGTCCTTTGTTGGTCACCAGTCAGTTCTCTGTTGTAGTTGTGACAGGTAATCCCTTGACCACCGTTTCCAGATATGCTGCTTGTACTGCTGGATGAGCTGCTATCTTGACAACCTGGATGATGGCTCTGAAAGCAAGCCTGGCTCTGGGATAGTTGTTGAGGGTTCAGTTTGCCTTTCTTAAGGATTGGTCGGCCATGTTGTAGTTCTTCAATTTCCTTGTAATAGTCTTGCTGTTGCACCATGCGAATGACTGCCTTCGATGCTGTGTGAAGTTCTCCTGCTGTTAGGTTTCCACTAGGCCTCTCAGTGGGTTGCCGCCTAAGATGGTTTATACATCTCTCATTAAGTATGGAGTATCAAGGTCTGAAGAAACTGACGAGTTATAGCTTCTCTGGAATATTACGTTAATAATAAGCTTCTAAAATTTATCACTAAAATGAAAAGGCTTCCGTTAATAAAAGTAATTTAAAACTGCTCATAAAAGTATACAGTTCTATTAATGTAGAATGTTGAAACATTGAAAGAAATATGCACACTTCAGAAGACCTCTGCCCTCATTCTCATGGTATTTCCATTAAAGTTTTTTGGGTTTGCAACTGCAAGAGATTATTTCTTGTTACTCTATAAACCAAATCAAATAACCAAGTCAAATAACATTATCTTGATGTGGTCATATTTATTTAAAATTGCATAGTTTTCTGCAAGATGCAAGTGCCGGCCGAAGTGGCCGTGCGGTTAAAGGCGCTGCAGTCTGGAACCGCAAGACCGCTACGGTCGCAGGTTCGAATCCTGCCTCGGGCATGGATGTTTGTGATGTCCTTAGGTTGGTTAGGTTTAACTAGTTCTAAGTTCTAGGGGACTAATGACCTCAGCAGTTGAGTCCCATAGTGCTCAGAGCCATTTTTTGCAAGATGCAAGTGAAGTGCAAGTACAATAATCGCTAAAACTTGCAGCAGCATATTCTTCACGTAGATATCAATGATTTTAATGTTACTTTAATGAAATCCTTCTTGTGTGCCAGGTAATAATACGGATAATGAGCATATGCTTGTTTACAAACAGTCTTCACTGTTATTTCTTAGGGGTTAGCTCCTTCCAAAAATTCCTTGACACACGACTTTTTCTTCATCTGTAGGTGGTTCCTTGGTCTTTTTTGAGAGGGGTTCGTCTTCAGAAGAAGACCCGTCATCAGTCTTACGAGAGGATTTCCGTTTTTAGCTGACGATTTCTTCTCAGACTTTTTGTTTGGAGTCTTTTTAGCATTAGCCTTCTTCGATCTCTTTTTTAGATTGGCTTCTGCGACCTTCCTTTAATTTTTACTTGGATTCTGAATCATCACTGCTAGCTTCTTCATCAGGTTCACCTTCCACATCTTCCTTGTTCCTTTCATTTTCTTTGTCTGTTGCTTTATTTTCTGATTTCGGAAGGTCCTTTTTTCTTAATCCATATCGTCTTTGCCATCTGACGAAGCTTCCCTTAAGCTCTTTGAACGTGATGTTCGTTTTTCTGTTTCATTTTCCGATTCTAAATTAATCTTGCTGCTGGCCTTTTGGGCTGTAGAGCGCTTTGGTATGCCGTCAGGAACAGGCGCTCCAGAGCTTGTGGGCTCTAACAAAAATGTTAAAATTCTCTCTACAATATCATCACATTTTCCCTCTTTCTCAAAGTCTAAAATACATCAAATTGTTTTCAAGACACTCAATTCCATCCTGTTCAGGATGTGTTTCTTCTTTTCATACTGGTCTGACATTTTGTCAAAGTCAAACCCACAGAATTCCCGTATGTTCTTTCTCACAAGAGTGACCTTCCCAGCTCTGTTGAACAGAACTCTGTGAAGCTGCTTTAGAGGATCAGCCTTGTATTTCTTGAGAAATGCGTCAGTTCTTGGTATTTCACCCAGGGGAGTTCCTTTGCCTTTTGGTATTTCAATTGCCTCCGTTTCTTTAAGCTCACTGAAGTCTTCTGTGAACCTTTCCACCTTCTTTCTCTCTCTTGCACCTGATATTTCCAGGCTTTGATCCAGAAATGGAACTGTTTCATCCCCCGACTTGTTTTCCTCGTCAACATCCTCGTCATCCTCACCACCATATTCTTCTTCACCCTCTTCTTTTCTTTGCACAGAAACAGACTTCATTTTTTCTCGCTGCCAGATGCTTTCTACCTGAATGTTAAGGTTGGTATTGCGTGCAAGGCATGACAGTACTCTTCGAGCATTGGACTTAACTGTATGAGGAGGTATCTTTCCTGACACAATCCAACCAAATGATGTTCCCTGTAAGGTTGGGTGGTTATCTCTTTTCATTTGACCAGGTTGCAGTGCATCAAAAAAGGTCGATGCTCCAAGCAGAAGATCAATCTCACCGCCGGCCAGTGTGGCTGAGCGGTTCTAGGCGCTTCAGTCCGGAACCGTGCGACCGCTACGGTCGCAGGTTCTAATCCTGACTCGGGCATGGATGTGTGTGATGTCCTTAGGTTAGTTAGGTTTAAGTAGTTCTAAGTTCTATGGGACTTATGACCTCAGATGTTAAATCCCATAGTGCTCAGAGCCATTTGAACCATCAATCTCACCAGGTTCGTTAAATGATGGGTTTGCTAACCTTAGGTGCTTAGAAAGCTGCCAGGTGGAGGTTTCAAGGGATGTTGTTGGCAGTGGCCCTGTTATACGCGGCAATAATGCACAGACAGCATGTTTGCCGCAGTCAGAAACCCTTGAGGAAATGTACACACTGCAAACGTGCGACGATTTTACCGTTTGAACGTCGCTGTTGCCACTTATTAGTATCGGATGCCGACTGAGCTGTAGTCCCATCCGATCTGCTAAGCTCCTACACATAAAGCTCATTTGTGAGGCACTGTCAATAAGTGCCCAGCATTTGTACAATTTCCCATTTTTGTCGGCGATGTTTACAAGTGCAGTTGTTAATAATACTTCTGCACGTTGGTGGTCTCCTTTCACTGTGCAGTATGTTTGCTGTTGTTGTACATCCGGTTCTTGGTTTCTGCTGTCACTTCTTCTGGCTTGTTCCTTGTGCAATAATGTGTTGTGGTGCCTCTTACAAATGGGGCAGTTGCCGGCATGGCATTCCTTCTGCCTATGATTCACGCCCAGACAGTTGAAACAAAGTTTTTGTCTGTTCACGAAGTCTATTCTGCTAGCAGTTTCACTCTCTTTGAACTTAGGACACCTACTTAGCTGATGCGTTGAGTTGCAGAACGCACAGTCGAGAGCAGTCGAGAGAAATGTACGTCGAGAACTGTACCCTACTGCCTTAGTATGCTTCGCGGCCGGCTGCTGGGACTGGGGTAGCATTTCGTCAGGATGAATGAGCTCTAGAGTCTGACAGCTGGTTTCTAGAAATGCCACCAGATCTTTCAAACGCGGAATTGTGGTCTCAGCTGTTCTACATTCCCACTGTTTCCTCAAAGTCACACTAATATGATCCAACAAAATGTGCGAGAGCAGTATTTCATGCAATGGAATGCCGACCTGCATTACCTCAATCGCGTTCAGATTTCTCATTAGCTGATTAATTAACATCCGTAAGTCCTTAGCAGATTCAGCTTTGACGCTGGGCAGATTCAGAAGTTCCTTTACATGCAAATCAACAATTAACTTGGGATTGTTATATCTATGAACGATCAAATCCCATGCAATGTTATAGTTACTGTCTGTAACCGGTAAGTTTTCAACCAGCTTACGAGGTTCACCAGACACACATGACAATAAATAATAATATCGCTGGACATAAGTTAAAGCGTCATTGCTAATAACTAATGCCTTGAAGGTATTGAAGAAGTGCGTGAATTCTGCTATGTTACCATCGAATTTTGGTAATGAATCTGCTGGTAGCTTTATTTCACGTGCACTGCATGAACTTGCAGACTTAGGTGGTAACACAGCATTTGACTGGAGCAGTGTCGCTATCCTTGATTCTAAATGTAAGCACAAGTCTTCCAACGACTCCCTGTCCGCATCTTGAGATTCTTCTACATCGTTAATCTCTAACTGAGTTTGGATATCGTTATATTCATCCTTGCTCGTATTTAGCAGTGACTTCCACAATCTGATGTCGTTGAGACTAGATCCTTCTTGAAAGCTATTAATAAATGTGGAGAGTCCAGTCACTCGTGACTTGATAACTGCTATTTTCTTAACTAAATTTCGTTTCTCCACAGGATAAATGTTTCAGGAGATTAGCACAAAGGATAATAGATTAAGGAAATAGAGCCAGGCTGCTCACAGATCAGAACGACTGTACCTTTAGCGCGCTGACTGGGCTGCAGCTGCTGACGGAGACGGCGACGGACGGCGCTTACTGATGCACTGGTGTCGTGTTGTCAGAACTGCTTGGTTGTGTTACGACGTCTGCTGACTTGAGGTGCACTTCACAACACGATTCTCGTGGCGTTTGTACCGTGGAGAGCTCTAGTACGGACGTCTATCACTGCTGATACTTCAGAGAGATGCGGAGCGTACGGTAATCTCGAAGAATCTCAGAAAAAACCACGATAACCCGGATACTCGTAATTCGCAGTACGTGCGAATCAAAGAACATAACTTTTGTACTGTAAAATGTTCGACTAGTTATATCCAGCCCGAAGGACCAAAATGTAGGCAGCCGCAAAACGCGTAGTAAGTTCTGTACTGCTTCGCTCCTTCCACAGTCCAAACGAATGATTATCACTCGTTGCAAAGGAAGTACATACATGACTGGTAAAAGTGGACTGTATTTGTAGACTACATTGAGAAACACAGTTGCAGAAGCTGCTTGTCGGTCACGGCCAGTTTCCCCTTGTTCCGGCCAGTTCGGCCGCGCATTGTCTGGACGGCGGGCAGAAAAAATCCTTACCTGCAGCGAGCGTCCAGTCGCTGTTGCATTCTTGTGGCACGTTGCACCATACAGAACATGTGGTAACACTTGGTGAATCTGAGGTATACAGCACACATCTTCTCCATAGAAAAACGTGGAAAATCGACAGCTAGGAAGAAATTCTAATTATAAATGCATCTGAACACTTGGCGGCACATTAGTGCCGCTACGTTGTGCCGAAGCTGTATAGCAGAGGGTATGTTTCCTTACCCGGGTGACAAGGCCACGCGGCTGTTTCTTGTCACTCCGTGAGTGAGCATCGCGTTATACCGAGTAACTGAACTGCCAGCTGCATGCTTCTACGTGCAAATGAGTAGCAAGTGATGTAGACGAGTGCTAATTACGTGGATTCACCCCGTGGATGCAGTGCACTAGTCCTCATTAAAAGTTACGTGATGGTTCTGTTTAAGGAACTGGCATAATTTTCCTTGTAGTTTTTGGGCCTCGCAGGTAGTGATGTTGACTTGTAAGGTACTCCTAACAATATTCTTTACTCTTGTTTCCATCTCTGAAGATGTAATGCAATGATCCAACTGACAGCGTTTCGTTTCGTCGTTGGGTACGAAATTGCCTCTGGGGCCAGGAAATCTGTTGGGGTAAGGACGCTTTGAGAAGTTCTGTTGATGAGTGACAACTATGTCCCAAATTTCTTTCACATTGGAATATAAAAGTCTGTGTTCTTCATTACGTATTAGCATGCATGAATTACCTTGTGCAAATCGATGAGCCCGCGAGGTGGATGGCGTGGAATTTTGAGTTCGTTGGTATCTTCCTGTTTACTGCTGATCACCACGTGCTCTGATCTCCGACGATAGATGTTGCCTGCGGATATGTTTCCATTTGGATTTCCAGTCTCTGTCTATGCATTTTCGATCAATAATAGTTCTTTTCTAGCATTCCGTCATTTTTTACTCGTATAACCTTTGTTTTCATTATATATTTTCCATGGAAGTTTCATTTAGATGCAACTTTATTCGATTAGTAAGTGACTTAAGTAATACATTCCAGTGGGAATGTGTTGCACATATATGGAACGATTAACATTGGCCAGAACTGTTTCATTAAGCAGATGAACGGTTAGGCTATGTGGCGGTATTTTTCACATTTTATGTGTACTGCCATATATAGGGCTTGTGGCATCTGTAAGGTTAAGTCCTCCATTTTCAGTGGTCAACGCGAGCATATTAAACTTTGGGCTACTCGTCGAGGTGTGGACTGGACTTGTGTCACGTTATTGATTTCTGAGATCATGTATACATTTTTGATATTATCCTTTTGGATCTCGTCTAGTTTTCCTTTACCGTGCTCTGTAACACTGGCTCTAATGTTTTTAAAAGAGCTTCCTACAGTTCACAGCTGTAATGAGTTGAGTGCCGTGTCTGAAATCAGTTCCTAAGAATTTTGTATTCTTGATGACGGGTAACTGTCTTTGTTGTTGTGGATTTATTCCCTATACTGTGTGCATGATTCTGGATTTCGTAGTGTTCAGTTCGGCGCCCGACAGAAGTTCGTAGCGGTTTATAATCTTCATTCCTTTATCCAGGTACCTTGTATTTGCCATCGAAAAACCAGTGTTATCGGCATACTCTTTGCTCACTAACTTCTGGTCGTTCCTAGTTAACCCTCCATTTCTTTGATCAGTTGCCCATTAGCAGTAAGTCTGGATATGCTATTTTTCAATATTCTACTTATTGTATCAAGGAATGGTCGTGGTCAGAGGACAAGGGTCAAAACCCGCATCCGGCCATCCTGATTTAGGTTTCCAGTGATTTCTATAAATTGCTTCAGGCAAATACCTGGATGGTTACTTTGAAAGGGCACGGCTGACATCCTTCGCCATCCTTCCCTAATCCGATGGGACCGATGACCTCGGTGTTTCGTCCCCTCCTCTCAAATTAATCAACCAATGCTGTGCTGACCAACTGAATTTCGCTACAGTATTCCGGCTCTGCAGCCTTAAACACAGGTAACAACGTCGTCCAAGAACAACCTCGGCGAGCTTCCAACGTTATCCACTCGAACTGCAAGTTACAAATAGTAACGGGTCTATCACACTCTGTTCGGGTTCTCCTGGAATTACGTTTACGTTTGTCTACTTCGTTTCGTTGAGATAGACGAGTTGAATTCTATCTGATAGGAAGCCCTGCATCCAATCATAAATCTGGTCCGATTCTCGGCAAGATCGTATTTTTTTTCACTAAACGACAATGAGGATATCTCCTGGCAGTTAAGAAACACATCAATGTGAGTGTTTTTGTCTACAACTCTCCTGAACGTATAGACGAACAGAAACAGCTGAGTTTTGCAAGATGTGTGTCTCCGGAATCCATGTTCATGTTTATGCCGA
Organism: Schistocerca nitens; assembly: GCF_023898315.1. Lineage (NCBI taxonomy): Eukaryota > Metazoa > Arthropoda > Insecta > Orthoptera > Acrididae > Schistocerca > Schistocerca nitens. The sequence continues at coordinate 353,021,609 of NC_064616.1, read as the reverse complement.
AGATTTTCGTTCCCAAGAGACGTCATAATGAGTGCGGGTAAAACAAGTTCTACAAATTTACAGGAGACAGACATCAGCAACATAGGCCTACAACTATGCGCATCTTTCCGACGACAGTTCTTGAAAACGGGAATGAACTGCTCTTTTCTCCAGTGTCTAGGTACTCTCTGTTGCTCTAGTGTCCTTCGATAAATCACTTTTAAAATAGAGCTTTGTTAAAATTCAACTTAAGCTACTTCAGCCGTTGCAGACAAAAAATCATTTATCGTATGAGCACCCAACTTTATAAAAATGGTTCAAATGGCTCTGAGCACTATGGGACTCAACTGCTGTGGTCATCAGTCCCCTAGAACTTAGAACTACTTAAACCTAACTAACCTAAGGACATCACACACATCCATGCCCGAGGCAGGATTCGAACCTGCGACCGTAGCAGCAGCGCGGCTCCGGACTGGAGCGCCTAGAACCGCACGACCACCGCGGCGGCTCCAACTTTATAGGAATGATGTTCAGATTGAGAGCTGCAGGATTTGAGTTGTTAGTAGTGTTAGTGTCATGACTTGCCAATAGGCTCTGGTAGTGGCACGGGGACGTATGATTGAAACACAAGCATCAGTGTGCTTTACAGTTGCACAGTCAATATGAGTCTGGACGTGGAGAACTCTTGAAGCTGTTTAATCAAAACAACAGCAGTAGTACTGCAGCTCTTCGCGAGTATCGACGCATTATATAGAAATACGGAAAGGTCGTGGGACACCAGGGTTGAAGAACATGATTGAGAAGTCTGAATTAATTGGTCATATGGGGACTGTTCCTGGGAGAGGCTGACACAAATTGTTGAAGGAGTTACTGTTTCCATGGCTGAGAATTCTGGACGCATTGTGCTATCATGAAGCCGTGCACGAGCTGTGTCACGACAGGTGAACATTCCACTGCCCGCCATTCGAAAAGTGCTGCGAACAACTGTGAAATGATACATTCTCAGCTGCGAATATGGACAATCATCAGCTGTAAACAGAATGACGACAGTGAAAATTTGTGCTCGACCGCTACTCGAACCAGGATCTTGAACTTATCGCGAGCGGTTCCCTTACCACTATTTGATTTCATTTTTTTCGCTATTGTTCTCAACATTTGTTCGGGGCGGACGTTCCATGACACGCGTTCAAGTTAATGGTTGATCCGTTCACTAAGTTTATTTATTTTATCTAATTTTTTTATTACAGAGGGCAGCCAACCCTCTGACCGAACACGCTGAGATAGCGTACTGGAACCATTAGACTATCAGAGAACAACTCCCAGCCATTACCAAACTTCCATATTTCGTCAACGATGTGTCTACAGCCCGTGCTTGTACATCAACTGTGTACATTCCAGTACAGGAGAGACATTTTACTTGAAAGTCGCTTGCCCGATGGGTGTCGGCGGATAACTACTATACTGTAGTGCCCGTGTTACTCTAAATTACGATGCAATGTTCCTTCGGAGATGCATGCATGTCTCCCGAACCAGATGGCGCAGTGGTTAGCACACTGGACCCGCATTCGGGAGGAGGACGGTACAAACCCGCGTCCAGCTATTCTCATTTAGATTTCCCGCGATTTCCCTAAGTCGCTTAAGGCAAATACCGGGATGGTTCCTTTGAAAGGGTACGGCCGTCTTCCTTCTCCATCCTTCCCTGATCCAATGAGACCGATGACCACGCTGTTTGGTGCCCTCTCCATAATGAACCAGCAAACCATGCACATCTGAAGAAACAGGCATTTCCGCGTCTAAGGGCGTTATGAAATGTATTCGTAGATATGAATATGGAGAATCGTCAGATGTATAATAGAATGACAACAATGAAAAGTTGTGCCAGACCGGAATTCAACCCGAGTTTCCCGCTTACCACGAGTAGTGGCCTTTTTATTTATGTTTTATTTATTGTTTTTTCGCTTCTTTTGTGACTGTGCTCGACACTTGGTCTGGGCGATCTGGTTGTCGTTCAAGTTCATCGTTGTATACTTCAATTGGCCATTTTTTTTTTTTTTTTTTTTCGGAACGCGCTGACCTACTGTGCCGTCTGCCATTAGGGTATCCGAGCACGGCTCACGACCAGAGTCAAACTTCCATATGTCGTCAACCATGTGTCTACAACCTGTACTCGTACATCCTTTATGTATATTCCCGTACGGTGGAGACAATTTATTTGAAAATCACGGCAGATAAATACTATATTGCAGTGTCTTTGTTATTCCACATGACGATGGAATGACTTTTTTCAGAAATTCTTGCCTATACGAAATGGATGTACGAGTACAGGTTGTAGACATATGGTTGACAACGATGATAGTTTGGGTATGACCATGCGTTGTGTTCGAATAGCGTAATGGTAAGGCGACCTCTCCAGATAAGCGGAAAATCCGGGCTCGAGCTCCGGTCATTGTCATCATTCCATTACGCAGCTGATGGTGTCCACATTCGAAACTGCAAATAGATTTAACGTATTTCATAACGGCTAGAGTCGCTGCATTGCATCGTAATTTGGAATAAAGCAGGCACTGCTATATAGTACTGAAAAAAGTTTCCACAAACTTTCATTATCCTACAATAAATCGTTTTTCATGGCCGGGGTCTTCTCAAGTAGCGAAATTTTAATTATAACCATCCTGTAGTTTGGATACGTTAGCTATACTTTTTACGTACTAAAGTATGACTTTACGCTCTACTGACGTGACGTCTTAGCGACTACAGTCTGTTCAAAAGTACTTGTGAACTGACAGCTACGGCGAAAGTTTTTTTTTTTGGGGGGGGGGGGGAGGGGGGCGCACTCGGGAAGTACGGATCGCATTCCAGCAAACCTACGAGACCTGTAGAAGCAGCAAGCATCTGAAGTAGCCAAATCTTCACCCCTCAACCACAGCACACCCCACTTACAGTGTGCTTCAGATGCAAACAGCCTGCTGTCCTGTGTAATCGTTGTACCCTGTGTCTTTCTTTGTGTTCGTTTTTTAGGTTGTGGGAGTTATTTTATTTGTTGTTACTGTTAATTGCTGTTTGATACAGAACAAGTAGGGAGTTGATATTCTTCACGGGTTTGCAGCCGGATCATGTCGTCGTCCAGACACAATATTTCTACGGACCAGCTGGCCGCCATCTTCACGTGATTTCATGCTAATGCACTGCCTCGCCGGAACTGAATTCCAGCCACAACGACGGAAACCTTTATACACCATGAACAGAGCACCGCGCGTGCGTAAGATGATGGGCAGCGCCTCCTGGCGGCAAGTAGACACGCAGCGCGCCGGTGGGAGAATACGGCAGAAACGATAAATCGCAACAGCACTAGTTGGAAGAATCCAATGATCGAAAAGAAGACCGTTGTTGTTTAATGTCGGACAAAATCGGATTTCATATCTTACTTAGAGGAAAACCTTTATCTCTGTTAATAATATTACTGGATAATCTAATTTCAAATTGACCAAACAGTTTGGTCCGTCACGCGAGTCCATAGAGGATACTTTTGAAGCTGTTGCTTATTTACCCTTTGCGGGAAGTATATCATCCTAAATTTCAAGAATTTTAAGATAATATAATATTAAAAGTGTTTTTACGCCGGTGGCCAAGACTAGAGCCCTTCTTGGCTCAGTTAAAAGTAATTTGGGCTTGAGGAGGCCCGGGGTTTATGAAATTCCGTGTCACTGTGGAAGAAAGTATATTGGTCAAACTATTCGAACCATTCAGGACCGGTGCGGGGAACATCATCGGCACACTCGGTTGTTCCAGCCTGAGAAGTCGGCAGTGGCGGAACATTGCCTTAACGAAGGACACAGGATGATGTATGACAAGACACAATTGATCCCTCCTGCTTCTCGCTATTGGGAATGTGTTCTTAAAGAATCCATTGAAATTAGATTATCCAGTAATATTATTAACATGGATACAGGTTTTCCTCTAAGTAAGATATGGAATCCGATTTTGTCCGACATTAAACAACAACGGTCTTCTTTTCGATCATTGGATTCTTGCAACTAGTGCAGTTGCGATCAATCGTTTCTGCCGTCTTCTCCCACCGGCGCGCTGCGTGTCTACTTGCCGCCAGGAGGCGCTGCCCATCATCTCACGCCCGCGCGGTGCACTGTTCATGGTGTGTAAAGGTTTCCGTCGTTGTGGCTGGAATTCAGTTCCGGCGAGGCAGTGCATTAGCATTAATTCACCTGAAGATGGCGGCCAGCTGGTCCGCCGAAATATTGTCTGGACGACGACATGATCCGGCTGCAAACCCGTGAAGAATATCAGAAGTTATTACGCCGGGAAAGTCTACGAAATCACAAGTAGGGAGTTCCTTGAAAGTTACTTGTAGAAAAGTTCAACGTCATCCTCTTGGCCAGGAAATTTCCGTACGTGTGCAAAGGAACAGTTTTCTTGTTACGTGCTTACTTTGAGACTAAACAATTTAATGGTGCCCCGCAGCTATCCGTTAACAAGGTAATCAATAGAACTACTGCAGCTCTTAATATAAGCGAAAACACCGTTGTTAAGGGTTGGAAGGAAATTATCCAGAAAGAAGGAAAGCTAGAGAAACATCGAAACACAAAGTTCCACAGCAATGCCTGGGCGACGTGGTTACCGTCGTCGCTGGCGGCGCAGCGTTCCTGTTTATCGTTCTCTGAAGGCGATAGACATTGATCTTGCTGGGCAGTTCAATAAACAACAGCTAATTGGAGGACCAAATGTATTTCGAGGACTCCGCTTGAACTTTACATGTGATGTACAAGCTGTGTTTGGAGGTAGTACATGGCTTACACTTGCAGTAGTATGGGGCAATCATTGTGATTATGGTGGCCTTAAAGCATTTCCAGATGCAAATATTCTTACATGGAAGACGTGGAGTATAGCAGAGACAACAGGACTTTTGGCTAAACAGCCGTATGGTACACTTGTTCGAAGTATGCCATTTGTGTTGAGTACTAGAAGGAAGAAGAAATTGAATGCAGATGAATACCTGTTTATCTGGGCTAAAGTTGGTAATGGAAATTGTAAAATAAAGATTAATGGTGACTGTATGTTATATTACAGACAAAGTTTGTCCTACCCGAGAACCATCCTTATCTATCCCGTGAGATTACGAATATAGATTCGTTTGCAGAAGATATCATTCGTCGTCTTGATTATGATTATTATTGCAGAAAGGGGCATCCGACACACTGCAGGCTATCGGTCACACTTATGTTACCTTAACTTTTTACAATCAGTCGCACATCGTTATTCACAGTTTTATGTAACGTAGCCTTTCACTATTGACATTCACGTGGCTGTAAGCTGTTGATGGAGAGGGAGGATATAGCTGCATCGCGATGCCGATTTTTAAGGCAGATCCGTACCATGAATATCGACGAAGTGGTGTAGCTTCATGAAACATGGGGCAACATTGGTCACGATGTCAAGCAAATCTAAACAGACGATACCACCAATGGACAATGGCAATGCCTTGCTGCAAAGGGACAGACGTATTTTTCATCACTCTGCCACCTCGTTAGGTTTTCTCCAAAACAGTGGTAAACTCTTTAAATAAAAAAATGCAGTAGATTGTCATAAAGAAATGAACCATATTACATTTACAAAGTGGTTCGTAGAATCACAAGTATCAAATCTGAGAAAACCGTCAACAATCCTTCTAGATTGTTGTTGACATGGCACCTACCGTGGCACAACTAGAGGAGGAAATGATTGATTGGTTTCAGTCACGTCAAGTCGATTGAAGTGAAAACTTTAAAATGTGTAACTTATGTAAAAAATATCGCTCCACAAACCAGTATCCAAACTATGAAATGGACGAACTTGCAAAAACATGTGGGCATAGTAACCGTACGGCTACCACCTTACCACTGGCACTCAAGCCCAGTAGCATTCATATGGGACAAAATTACAGGATATGGGGCCAGTAATAATAATAAATTAAATCTCTCTGCAGTGGAAGCAGCCGCGTGAGGTAGCCGTGCGGTCTAGGGCGTCTTGTAACGGTTCGCGCGGCTCCCCGCGTCGGAGGTTCAAGTCCTCCCTCGGGCATGGGTGTGTGTGTGTGTGTGTTGTCCTTAGCGTAAGTTAATTTAAGTTAGTTTAATTAATGTGTAATCCTATGGACCGATGACCTCAGCAGTTTGGTCCCACAGTCCTTACCACGAAAATTTTTGCAGTCCAAGTATTCACAAAAATCGGTTAGGAACGTCATCAACGAAGACTGGAAGAAAATCGTCGAAGATACGCAGAAAACATGGCAAACAATACCTGTTTTTGAAATTCCTGTGGAGATGATCAATTAATTTCATAACGACAGTGACTGTGACACTTCAAGCATGCGTGATAGCGACGAGAGATGTCAGTGACGTTTTTCCATTATCATAAGAAATGGAGCACAAGTGGATTTAGTTCCACGCCTGCTAAGCGCAGTTCACATTCTGTGTAGCTACATAACAAAATTATAATGTCCTAAGTATTGAAATTTTAAAGAAAGCCGTATAAGCAACCAAACAAATGAAGTTCTTCTCAGGCATTCAGTCCGTATCACACATAAACACATTACTGTTTATATCATACATGCTGCAATAATAAGGCTCTGTTTTTTGTATCGCTTTTATTCTTGCTCGCAGTAGAGGCTGCTCAATGTAAGATAAGTTTTTTTTTTTTGGTTTGTTACGAATAAGGAGACGGATCAGAAAAATTAATAACAGGTTCATTACAAACCTAGCTATCTATTCCTCGTAAGAGACTGTGCAAGCGATTGAATGGTACTTGATGCGATTGCGGATCATTGTGCGTCAAATTTAAGTCAAATTACCTCGCGTTAGAGATGTCCTGCAGAGTTCCCGTTTAACACAGATGAAAATATGATGTATCCTCAAGATTTAGCTCGCATACTGTGTTCTCCGAACTTCAATAAAAAAAAGTTTTTCGCGTGTCTAAAATTGGGTATCGTCGTCAAAAAGTGCATTTTCGTTAACTGCCCGTATATAGTCTTATTAATTTGTTGCCGCATATAAAACAAAAATCAAAACATAGTGTAACTCTTTCAGAACAAATTATGACATTTCCATACATATACAGCGAATAGTTCACGAGTTTGATCGAGACGCAGCAACTCTATCACGCTCCTAGACGTGTTCCTATCGACAGGTGAATGCTAGAGTAATTTTGAACAGACTACACGTATTTCAATGTAAACACTCCATAAGGTTTACTTAATTTCGAAACATCATAACATATATCACCAATAATGAAAAAGTAACTACACGATTGTCAAGTAGCGATGTGAGACTCTATGATGTGCAATTATGATTTTTTTAAGCGCACAGTTTTCTCTAAATGTCATGCGACAGTACTTGTTCATCTTGGGAGGTAATGATTACTCGCATAGTGTAAAGGCGCAACTGCGCATCAGCGAGGCGCCGTGGAAAACGCGGTGTGCAGCGATCAGGTGGCAGCGCATCAGAAAATGACGCAGCGCCGTGGCGCCACCTGGCGCTGGCATCGTTTTTCTTTATGATTTCTTGTTAACTCTCAATTTAGCATCAAGTTCCAGGTCGTCTGTTGTGTGTACAGGTCAGGAGAATTTTCTGGTTGTGACTCTGGTGAATAATGTGTCTAGCTGAGATGCGCCAGGTGCCTCTTCACGTCCATTTCGAGGATCTCAAATATCTGTGTTGCTCATCCGGGATATCTTGATTCACGGTGCGTTACTATGTGCTGAGAATATAGATGTACTGTTGGATGCGCTTCCAGTTACCTTGTAGCGAGCTGTCGCATCTGAAACGACGTCGACTGAAAATCTTGAATGTCTACTGAAATGTTAAAGTATGTTTCCTGGACGTTCATCATTAGTTTCTTTTCCCAACGAAAGTTGTACGTGAGACATCCGAAAAATGATTATCATGTACCTGTGCTGCAATATTCCTGATTACTAAAATACTGTCATTATATTATTTTATTCGTAACTAACATCAAACATCTACCACTCAGTTTTGGGCATTATAAATATGTGCAAATCATAAACACTCTATTGAAAACATTTCAGTGTCTATACTAGATATCAAATGACGTAATGACAGTTTGTACATCATATCAGAAGCATGTACTTTCACTTACTGCGTAAAACAGTAATACACTGATGAGGACACTCTATTATCTGTGTATGTAAAGTTGTGAGACAATTTTCTTTTTTTTTTTTTTTTCAACAACGAAATTTTTCGTGAATTAAAAATACGGGGAATTAATTTTCCACAAGATGTTACTTGGTACCTAAGTTAGTAATAGCGTGATGGGTTTCCGAAGACACCTTTGGTATGAAACTGACATCCAAATTAATTAAATTGATCAATTAATTACCCACCATCACCCCCACCCACAACCCCAGATGACACAGTTTGTTTTCCCCAGCTGGCATGTAGATGCCCGCCCCCTCTCCCTCTTCAGCCCTCAACCTCCCCCTCCCCCACCTACCATATTGATGGTAATTTCGAAAATTGGTGGGAATTAGGAGTTTTGGTGGTAAATTAAGAACATAGTCAAAGATGGCGGGAATTTCAAAGATGGCGGGAATTTCTATGTATCAAGACTGTGCTCATGTCCCCCCCCCCCCTCGACGCCCGCAAGGGTTATTGGGGGAAATTCAAAACCACGGTGTCCTTTCTGGGACTCAAACCCCAGTTCTTCTGGATGGAAAACCCACGTGCAGCCCACACCACATGGGAACAGTCCAGATGCAGGAGAGTAAGTTTATATTAGTGTACTTCATACATTTTGGTAGGGAAACTGAAGTAAAAATCGGTACTAATTACGTAATTAATCATAACGATCGGTCGTAATTACATAATAATATGCCTAAAATCGCAACACAGCTCAAATGTCACGACAATGTCATACAACTGGTGTTGTTCTGCTGGGAAAAAATTTCACAATACCACTCGAAACTGGTGGCAGATGTGCTCAACCTCTACATGGGATGGTCACTTCACCTACAAGCTGCCGGGAAAAAGGGTGGAGTGGAATGTACTATCCTTATTTTTGGCGGGCATTGTGTCCAACTGACGAGAAAATCTTCAAATGTGTGTGAAATCTTATGGGACTTAACTGCTGTTATCAATCCCTAAGATTACACACTAATTAACCTAAATTATCGTAAGGACAAACACACACACACCCAGTCCACATACGCAGAGGTGTGTTGGTACATGTCAGAGCACGATGCAGCGAGTAAGTGTGCAGACGTTTTCTGACGTTCTAATGGTGACTGTGTGTTGAAAATGGCTCAAAGAACACATATTGATGACGATATGAGAGGTAGAATACGAGGGCGACTTGAGGTTGGTCAAACACAGCAGGTCGTAGCACGGGTACTCCGTGTGCCACAGAGTGGGATCTCATCCAGCAGACAGGAACGTGTTCAGGCGCTACAGTACGGGACGTCCACAGTGTACAACACCACAAGAAGACCGGTATCTCACCATCAGTGCCCGCAGACGGCCACGGAGTACTGCAGGTAGCCTTGCTCGGGATGTTACCGCAGCCACAGGAACAGTTATCTCCAGACACACAGTCTACAGGCGACTGAACAGACATGATTTATTCGCCCGGAGACCTGCAAGGTGCATTTCACTGACCCCTGCTCACTTGAGAGCCCATAAAGCCTGGTGTCAAGAATACAGTATATCAAATTAATTGATAATTAATTAAATTGGTTGAAAAAGTGGCGGGAAATAGCTCAATTGTATCACTTTCGGCACTCATGAGCTGCTTCAGGTTATTTGAATACCTCTCCCTCTTTACACAGTATCAGATTGATAGACCAATCAATTAATTAATTCAATATCCTTCAGTTTTCCTTCCGCCTCCTCCCCATTTGAACAGTGGTCCCAGGTTATGTTCACGGACGAGTCCAGGTATAGTCTGAACAGTGATTCTCGCCGGGTTTTCATCTGGCGTGAACCAGGAAACAGATGCAGACCCCTTAATGTCCTTCAAAGGAACCCGTATGGAGGTCGTGGTTTGATGGTGTGGAGTGGGATGATGATTGGTGCACGTACACGCCTGCATGTCTTTGACAGAGGAACTGTAACAGGTCATTTTGCACCAGGGATGCAGTGGGTGCAGTGGGTCCCACCTTCCTTCTGATGGATGATAACGCACGGCCCCACCGACCTGCCATCGTGGAGGAGTACCTTGAAACAGAAGATATCAGGCGAATGTAGTGGCCTGCCTATTCTCCAGACCTAAGCCCCATCGAGCACGTCTGGGATGCTCTCGGGCGACGTATCGCTGCACGTCTTCGAACCCCTACGACACTTCAGGAGCTGCGACAGGCACTGGGGCAAGAATACCCCAGCAGCTGCTCGATCACATGATCCAGAGTATGCCAAGCCGTTGTGCGGCCTGTGTACGTGTGCATGGTGATTATATCCAAAAATGGCTCTGAGCACTATGGGACTCAACTGCTGAGGTCATTAGTCCCCTAGAACTTAGAACTAGTTAAACCTAACTAACCTAAGGACATCACAAACATCCATGCCCGAGGCAGGATTCGAACCTGCGACCGTAGCGGTCTTGCGGTTCCAGACTGCAGCGCCTTTAACCGCACGGCCACTTCGGCCGGCGGTGATTATATCCCTTACTGCGCAGGAAACAGTGGCGTTTTGTAGCACATGAGTTTTGGGACGGTTTTCTCAACTTATCCCCAATACCGTGGACTTACAGTCTGAGTCGTGTGTGTTCCCTATGTTCCTGTGCTATTAGGGAAAGTTTTGTGTAGTTCCACGTTGTGTAGCACCACATTCTGCAATTATCCTTAATTTATGAGCATGAGTGTATCTGCATCCAGACCAGATATTAACCACTCATACCACACATTTTAATAGGACTTCCTATAAGATTTTACCAAATGTCTCTCTTCTGATACATCAAAAATACAAATACTATCTGCGTGTAGACATCGAGCACATTACATATATTACTCAATTGCAGTAGGTGACCAGTGATCGAATTCGCTTGCAGGGATCTGTGCAAAAAGTTTTATTGAATCTACCGGAGGAAGACCATATCCCACAGACTACCAATCACAAGAGAGCCTTTCTGTGTTGTCTTTTCACAAACAGTTTAATACAGTGTTTTCCAGCTTTAAGACATCCAAGTACTGTACGACTACAGTTTAGTACACTGCCATACATTCTGTTTTTCTACCATGACTGCAAGGTCTGTCTCATATGCTAAACTGACATTAACATGTTTCGATCCATTGGCTCTCAAAGAAAGCTGAACATCACGTGGTGTAAACAATACTGTTCCCACAACACACATATGATAGAAACAAAACACAGAGGCCATGTTTCTTATTTGCTAAAATGTGGAGAGCATGGGAACATATTGAAATTTGAAGAGTTTGTGGCATTGTGGAGCCTTTCCTGACAGCTGTCGAAAGGTGATGATTATACAGTTAATCTCATCTTCCAGAATAAGGGGGTAGTAGATGTCTCAGAGTTCCATTTCGAAGAGCATTGTTTCCTCATTTAGCAGTCATGCATTTCATAGTACGGGGACAAGGCCAGCATCAGTGCGATTTGTTAGGGGATATTGCCTACATTCAGGGGAAAACATAAATTCAGGAGCAAACGTATTGTTCTCTTTTAATTGACTGGTCCTTAACCTATTGTTCTCCTACAAAGATTATGATCCCCTGGGGATATTCCGTCCTTTCGATCGACAAGTCCTTAACCTATTGTCCAATTAAGTGGTTGTCCGTGTTACCCCACCTCCTCTCCACTATCTCAGGAACCCACTGCCGCTTCTGATATCAAATTAATTGATAATTAATTAAATTGGTTGAAAAAAATGGCGGGAAATAGCTCAATTGTATCACTTTCGGCACTCATGAGCTGCTTCAGGTTATTTGAATACCTCTCCCTCTTTACACAGTATCAGATTGATAGACCAATTAATTAATTAATTAATTAATTAATTCAATATCCTTCAGTTTTCCTTCCGCCTCCTCCCCATCCTGAGATATTCATTGATCGATCGCTCTGTACGGGCTATTGTTTAAACAATTAGACAATGTGTGGAATACTGTTTATTTTAACTATTTTCAGGATAAAAGGTGGCATATGGAACATACTTGATTTGAAGAATCTGTCAGAAAATCGATTGCAGTGTGTGAAATATTTAAACAATGGTGGTACTTTATTCATTCCGATCGCGTAAGGAAACACGTAATCACACCATCACATATCGCTTGAACGTATATGAAAACCTTCCTTGCGTACCGCCACCCACACAGGGGGCCCCGGCCAGGCACTCCGGGGCCCATGACAGCTGTCGGTTGCCTCATCATGCAGGCTCGTGCAGCATCGTTCTCTGGCTTATACGCCGGGGACTTGGAACCGCCAGTGCCCATGCCAGCTGCTACCAGTAGCAGCGAGCTAAACCCGCCTCGAACAAAAACACACTTCCTGTCGGCGTCCATCGCAATTGCAAGAGGTCTGTATACATGAACCAACCTGTCGATACAGGCGCATGTGCGACGCCTTCCTTCTGCAGCAATACTCCTGAATTCAACAAGTAATTAATTTTCAGTCGCATGATGGTGATGCGGGGGATATACGACAGGCGCGGTAGCTGTTTCACACACATAAATTAACGATGTCACAAAACTAGTAGCAGGCTGACTTGAAATACACCTTAAAAAAGATTTTTGTATACAGAGAGAGAGAGAGAGAGAGAGAGAGAGAGAGAGAGAGAGAGAGAGAGAGAGAGGAGGGGGGGGGGGGAAGGGGGGAGAGGTGTAGTTTGCTTCGCAGATGATATAGGAACCAGCACGAGGTATTTCACTCTGCCATGGACTGTAAACTGCCCCAGCTTTTCTTGTGGTACACTTCAGGAACTGCTTCAGAGTTATTAAATCTGGGCCGCGCAGAGTGGCCGCGTGGTTCGAGGCGCCATGTCGCGGATTGCGTGGCCCCTCCCGCCAGAGGTTAGTCCCCCCCCCTCGGGCATGGGTGTGTGTGTTGTTCTTAGCATAAGTTAGTTAAAGTTAGTTTAAGTAGTGTGTAAGTCTAGGTACCGATGACCTCAGCAGTTTGGTCCCTTAGGAATTCACGCACATTTGAACATTTTTTGCCGGCCGCGGTGGTCTAGCGGTTCTAGGCGCTCAGTCCGGAACCGCGCGACTGCTACGGTCGCAGGTTCGAATCCTGCCTCGGGCATGGAAGTGTGTGATGTCCTTAGGTTAGTTAGGTTTAAGTAGTTCTAAGTTCTAGGGGACTGATGACCTCAGATGTTAAGTCCCATAGTGCTCAGAGCCATTTTTTTGAACATTTTTTAATATTAAATCTGGTGCAGAATGTCACATCTTGAAGATGTCACAAATGTTGCTTCAGAAGATGTGCCATAGGAAATAATAATGAAATTGTTAGTTTATCCATTTAAACAATTTGCTTAAAACAAAAAGAGTTTAAAACTACACGAACAGAAAAAGAAATGCACGCCACAGAAGTTTGCGTGCATAACAATAGTCTTATGTTTTTTGACGAGAAATGTCGTTAACTAATCCTAACCTATTATTTGTCGTCACGATTGGAAGTGGTGGTGTATTAAATGATATTTGGGATTTCAAATGTCGACATGAATTTATATCCTCATGGTTAGAGAGTTCCCAACCACTAAAGGTCTGCTAAGTGTATTTTCTTTTTTAAAGCGCTATGGAATTCCAAAGTTGACTGCTTCTCTCCGCTACATCAGGATGAAAAAGGAGGAAGAAAGGGTCTACCACGTGATGGAATAGTAGCAATAACAGCAACAAATTCGTATGCAAGACAGAGTTTAATGTTATGTATTGAGAAGCACTAAACATAACACACTCTTAAACCGGTATCCAAACCGTAGTAATAAGTTGCTACGGCTAGACGTTAGAGATCGCTATCAACTGGGAGTTTGACGTCGCGATTGGGTGCTTAAAGCACTACAGAATCCCTAACTTGGTTCTCTCCACTGCATTGGAAAGGAGGAAGGCCTACTGCATGATAGAATAGACACAAATGTAAATACCACTGCCAGACAGAGTCCACAGTGATGTATTGAGAAGCACTAAACATTACACACTTAAACAGTGATCCAGTCAGTAGTAACAGGTCGTCATGGCTAGATGTCAAAGATCGCTATTGTACTGTCTGCCATTGGGTTCCCCTAAATGGCAGGCAGCGCCGCATAACAGCCACGCTATGAGGGAAGCTAACCAAAAGCCAAACAGGCAAAGACGTCAGGCAAACGCGCCGAAGCTTCCAGTCGATTAATAGCAACCTTTCCTTGCAGAGCTCACCACGACATATCCAGCCACGGATTCCTACGCCGGGTTTCTATTGGCTCCGGCTCACTATATAGAACCGGCCGGTCGAAGGCAGACCAGTCTTCGTCCGCTGCTAATTGCAACCGCTATAGCAGAGTCTCTGAGAAGATTTCACCGAAGCCGCTGTACTGCACCGCCGATCGAAGTACCAGCCGACCGAGAGGAACCACATCTCCGGCTAGATCGACGAACGCCTACATCTATTGTGCGGCCAGCTATTGTATTGTAGAAGAAGTTACGTTCAATAAACTGTTGGAGAATACAACAGCTATCAATCAGGTATTTGGCGTCGTGACTGGGTTTTTAAAGCACTATAGAATACCTAAATTGGTTCTCTCCACTACATTCGGAATAAGGAAGAGTCTACTACGTGAATGGATAGAGAAAACAGCAAAGGCCACTGAAAGACAGAGCCCACTGCAATGTACTGAGAAGCATTAAACACGACACACTTAAACCACGATCCAGTCCATAGCAGTAGCTGCCACGGCCAGATGTCGGAGATCTCTGAAACACTCTCACATCCCGCTCGCTCATGTGCCGAGGTCCGCACGAAGCGCGCCGTCGGCTCCAGCGCTCGGAGGTCGGTGGAAACTGTCGCTGCGGCCGCAGCCGCAGTCTAGGACGCTCGTGTATGCCAGAGTGCACCATCCCCGGCCATGGAGGGCATCTGGGGATGACTGAGTGGCAGGAATTCGCACGTTATCAATACGTCCAGTGCAAACACACGCCCATATTGAATCTGATCTCACAAGACAAACACGTCCGCTTCTGTCGCGCTCAGCCTGCACACTGGTCACTTCGTCAGCTCTCGCTGCTGTGGGCAAGATCAGACAGGTCTGTATTCTTCGTACTCGTCACAGGCTGAGCTAATCCGCAACTGTCGGTTGCCGAGGCTTCATGACCGCCCTTGCAGCCAGCCGCAGTTCACTGCTATACAAGCAGCTGCAGCTTGTATGTACACAGTGGTTGTAAACAATTCTGCACCGACGTAGATCCAACAGTTCAAAAAATCTACTTTACGCAATCCGAGGCAGCGATGTTATTGACCACACAACTCATATTTCTCACGTGAAATGTAGATTTCTGCCTTTTATACGAGTTATTCCCGAAGACAGAAGAAATCGAGGCATATGTGCGTTCTCACATCACTAAAGTATCATTACTTGTGAAAATCCTATAAAAGTATGGCATAGGCTACATTTCCTCTAAGTATTTTATCAGAAGGCAGAAAAGAAATCTTATCTGTTACATCATGCATCACAGAACTAGAATATTAAACTTATGTTTCGCTCATGATGGAGTGCTAAGATGTACCTCTATTAAGTGTGTTTCCTCTCTTTTTAACTGCCTTAAAGTAACCCAATGCGTTGCCTCATACGAAGTCTTTCAAGGCAACAGCACAGAGATATAACAGACGTTTAAGAAGAAACGTGTGATTTTTATGCACGATGGAGCTCCAGACGGGTGTTAGAAGAATTTTACGTAAAGCGACTGCACTATCAATTCTGAAGTATTGCTCTAGTATCTGGGGTCAGTATCAAAAAGGTATTGGTAAGAGAGAAATGATCATGGAACATAAACACATATATACGTAAGGCTACACAGTTTTGTACTTAAAACATGCTATAATGCTGGAGCAGTGGGGCTTCCGACCTGTTATTCGTGAAGAGTGCAACGCTGTTAATATTCCAATGTAAGAAATATATTCCCAGTGCATGTCATACATTCTCCATGCAAGCTTCTCTACGATAAACTATGACGACAAACTGCTCACTAAAGAAAACATCGATTGTTTGTAACATAAACACTAGATATGTTTCCAGAGGTGTATGACGCCTGCTGTTTACGAAGTTCAAGCTTCGCTGCGGTTCAGAAATTATGACATGTTCACAACAGCGCTATAAAATTATAGTCGATAGCCAAAAATGCATACAAACAAACAGCAACATCTTACAAGGAAATAAACACCACGATCAGTAGCCACAGGAAATGTAACAGTCTTACTGCAGTTTACCACTGCCCTTCGTAACCTTCCTCTTGCACATAGAAGTCAACCTTATTTTAGGCTGTATTTCTCATGTGCGGGATAATATTGCCATCTCGCCTTGACGCCACGTCTCTAGAATGCCTCCTTTCTCCACTCTCAAGGTGAGTATATGTAGCATCAGTCTACTCCCCTCCTCCTCAACACACAATTTTATTGATTTTCCTCAGTACCCTTTTCATAGTATTTGTCTCTAGTTTTATGTATTCTCAGTCAATTTCCGTAATTTTACTAGGTTTTCGCCATTTTAGGTATTTCATGGCGTTTCCCTCAATTTTTACGTATCTCTCATCAATTTTTCGTTATCACACGAGATTTTCCTCCAAATTTACCGATCTTATGTCTTTTTCCATATTTTTTTCACAGTTCTCCATATATATATATATATATATATGTGTGTGTGTGTGTGTGTGTGTGTGTGTGTGTGTGTGTGTGTGCGTGTGTGTGTGTGTGTGTATGTGTGTGTGTGACATGGGCATTTCAGCAATATGACCATGTTTATATGGTGAATTGCTGACTTAAAAATGGTTCAAATGGCTCTGAGCACTATGGGACTCAACTGCTGTGGTCATAAGTCCCCTAGAACTTAGAACTACTTAAACCTAACTAACCTAAGGACAGCACACAACACCCAGCCATCACGAGGCAGAGAAAATCCCTGACCCCGCCGGGAATCGAACCCGGGAACCCGGGCGTGGGAAGCGAGAACGCTACCGCACGACCACGAGATGCGGGCAATTGCTGACTTACCCACGTCATGTTTGCACATCTTATACACTAACGTACTGAAAAGTCCTAAGACTTGCCCTCTCCCCAATGATCCAGTTGCATGCATTTATAATAGGACAAACACGAAAAGCGTACTAACATCCAGTTTCTACCTATATCAAACAGAAGACGCGATTTACGTTAAAGATGGGCAGAGAAATAAACTACTTCACACACACCCTCGTTTGTCTACAGGACGGTATTTGCTTGCATCCCCTCTAGGATCGTTTTACGAAGAGTTTTTCGCTATTTGTAGGGCTGTAGCACTGTCTAAAATAACGAACAAGTGCGTGAAATCGAGACTTGGCGACTGGTAATATGCATGCATAGTCCCCATATGTATGTCTGTAGACCTGTCAGTGACGAACAGTTTGGGTTCGAATGGATAAATTTCTAAAAGTTCGCCTATAAATTACGCTGCCGGGGAGAGACGCTCTGCATGTAGGGAGAAGGAAAAATCTTATAGTGCAGGATGCTAAGTGCTGTCGACACTCTGTGAACTAACGAATAACTTAGTAGTAGGATAAAAAATCCCGAAATATACAGTTTGAAGATGCCCTGACAGAGTTGTGGGAACGTATCAGGATTGGAAGGCATACACAAAAGTAGCGAAGCTCATCTGGTCAGCAGTAAGAGCATATACCTATGGGAAACATATCAGAGCACACAAGAAATCAACTGTGTACACATGTCAACTGCCTGTTACAGATCCTTACATCGTAGAGTGGAAGTCAAATGAAGATGTAGAACTGTTCCAGAGTTTGAGCTTCCATCAAGTACATCGCTGCATTGAGTCTCCAGACAAGCTCTCTGATGTGTCGTAGTACTAAAATGCTTGCATATAGGTCATCGGGAAGAGGGAAATTCTTAGGATTTTTTACTATACTACTGTATAAGACACACGTATATCCTCGTATAAAATCAAACAACGCATTGGTATGCTGTCAATATGACCATGTACATACGGAAAAGAACCGACCATGACTTCTGTGTGTAAGAAAAATGGTCCAAATGGCTCTGAGCACTATGAAACTTAATATCTGAGCTCATCAATCCCCTAGACTTCGAAATACGTAAACCTAACTAACCTAAGGACATCATACACACCAATGCTCGAGGCAGGATTCGAACCTGTGACCGTAGCAACAGCGTGATTCCGGACTGAAGCGCTTAGAACCGCTCGGCCACAACGGCCGGCTTGTGTGCAAGAGGAGTGATGCCAGGGCCGTGGTGATGCTACTGTAAACAGCGGTAAGACTGTTACATCTCCTCTGGCTGCTGATCGTGGTTCTTACTCCTTGTCAGAAGTCGCTGTTTCTTCATGTGCATTTTCGCGCAGCAGGGCGTGGGTGGTATCTCAATGTATGAGTTATAGAAAATATTCATGTCGTTTCTTCATAGCTCTATTTCCTAGTGAGGCATAGGCACATTCGCCAGAAACGCTGCTACAACTAATAAGCGCGACTGAAGTGGAAAATGTGTTTGAGAGTATCTGCGTTTTCGACTTAAAGAGATGTATAAAATCCGTCAGTTTCCTAAGAGACAGAACAACAGTCTCCCGACTTCGCTCTTGTTTGTTTATAAGCAGCTCGAGCAGCAGATATACAATAACGACGCCTTTCTAATGAGAAACAGTTCGGCACTTCGTAGGACGCCACAAAAATGTAGAAAGAAGTAGTTTTATTATTTTAAAATTTGCCACAATAGTGACTGGGGTATAAAACCTGCAGGGTGGTTGTATGTGAGACGTTGACATTGTGTCGTGCATTAGAATATGAAGAGTGTTGCATTCTGCACGACTGATACTCCAGGAATCATTTGGCTTTAATGAAACAGCATTTTAGGTGCAAAACCGTGTAGCCATAGGAGTGTGTGTCTATGGTCAATGATAATTTCTATCGTCCTGGACCTTCTTAATACTGACTCCAGACACTGGAATAATATTCCAAAATTGATAGCACAGTTGGTTTGCGTGAAATGTTTCAAACTTCATCCGTCTGGAGCTCCATCATGTATAAACCACATGTTTCTTCTTATCTGGGGAGATCTTGTACAATTGAATGGCTGCCCTAAGTAAGACTGATGTGGAAAAGTCTTCGCTGAGCAGCAGTTTCTGACACAGCTCGCTCTGTTCCTGCACGAGACATGGAGTGTAGAACCCTCCTACTTGGGGTCAGTTGCAGATTAAAACGGCGACTGTGTTGCTGGGAGGGCTGGTCAAGGACAATTCTGTTGGATTCGTCAATCTCCGACTTTATCCTATGAACACGATAATACTCCACACAGGGAAAGGTGACCTATGAATACGAGAATAATCCACACAGGGAAAGGTAACCAGTCGTAATCGTAAACTCCACACTATGGTCGATGTGCTAGAATTATGTAGATAACTTAATTTCACCAGAATGGAACTCTCTCTCTAGTGTAATTTGACATATATGGGCAAATGCATGTAGTGCACATTCATCTATCTGCATTCACAGCCTAGTATATAATACTTACAGAGTAGTGAAAGAGTGGTTTATCAATTATACAGAAATTGGGAAGCATTCTGTTGTGTCATTTGCTGGCACTGAAATTTAGAACAACTGGGAAACGTGCTAAAATCGATTGTGCTTTCAACTGCATTGCTTATTAGACTACATCCCATATCGATGGTGCCTTTTGAATCACATCCATCCACTGATACACTGTTGATTACTGCGTAATGGTTGGTTGACACCATTTGTTTGAGATGGAGAGGGCCTTGGAGGAACACTGGACATTTGCTACTTGTCAGTGTGGAACATGGGATTAAATGTAGAGGACATAACTGTCAGACAGTTGTTTGATGGCTTTTCTCAGTGTTGCCGACCAATCCGATTTCCACATGCTGCGATGCCCTCCACATTTCTCTTTCACTCAATAAGATAACACTACATCTTTTTATTTCCACTGCTCCACACATGTTGTAAACAGCACCTTCTGGTGATAGTCAACACCAGAACAGTGATCATGTACATAACTGCAAAATGAGGAAACAATGCTCCTCAACATAGGACCTCTAAACATCACTGTAGAAGATGAGATGAACTGTGTAGGTCATCACCTTTGGGTAGCTGTTTGGAAACTCTACACAACGCCGCAAACTCTTCTCGATTGAATGTGTTTCAATGCCTTCCACATCTTTGCCAATAAGAAACATCACCGCTATGTTTTTTTTCCTAACATTCTCTGTGTTGCAGGAGCAGCATACTTTACACCGTGTGACATCCAGCTTTCTGTGAAAGCCAATGGATCAGAATGTGTTAATGTTGGTTTGGTTCCTGACACAGACCTCGAAGACATGGTAGTAAAACAAAATGTATGGCAGTGTACAAATGGTTCAAATGGCTCTGAGCACTATGAGACTTCTGAGGTCATCAGTCCCCTAGAACTTAGAACTACTTAAAGTTAACTAACCTAAAGACATCATACACACCCATGCCCGAGGCAGGATTCAAACCTGCAATCGTAGCGGTCGCGTGGTTCTAGACTGTAACGCCTATAACCGCTCTGCCACCCCCGGCCGGCGGCAGTGTACAATACACTGCTTGGATGTGTTACATCTGAGAAACAATGTATTAAACTGCTTACAGAAAAACAACACAGGAGCCCATTTTTGTGACTGAGAGTCTGTGGAATATTGTGTTCCTCCAGTACTGGTGACAAATCTTTGCACGCACTCGTGCAAGCAACTTCAATCACTGGTCACCTGCTCCAATGCAGCAGTACGTTTATATGTAATATGCTCTATTTCAACATGCTGATGGTATTTGTTTTTTGATATATCAGAAGAGAGAGATGTGGCAAAATCTTATAGGAGGTTCTGTTATAAGGAGTGGTACAACTGGTTAAGGTTTGCTGCAGATAGTTTGTAGTTTTTTTACCTACTCTGGATGTTACAAAATAACAAGGAGGAGTTCTTTCAAATGCACAAAATGACTGTACAGTCGCTGATGTGCATCGGTATTTCATATATCTGAAATGAATGCCATGTCCACATTCAATGCAATTTCTAATTTAAACACAATGAATGTTCTCAAACTATACCTATTTTGCTCATAAAACTAAATGAAAATTGACTGCACCTATTTTCATGGAAACAGGACATCTGTTATTGCCATAACCATGGTTTCTTTTCTAATAGATGCTCGCTTATAATAGGTGCATTGACATTAAATGCAATTCTTGCAGTAATGTATTTTCCATCGCAGAATGGTAGACATTTGCGAGGCAGTATGCTGGTGATGTGAGGCCATGCTGTAGTTTAGCAAAACGAGTCGCAGTGGGAGTAGCCATCATTTGTCTTGCTTTATTCTGTGACCAGCTGCTGTCGTGGCCTATTGTGTCTTTCAGCATCGTCAGTTCTGACCAACTGTCTGGACCACCCAGCCATAAGCTCAGGTGGTCCACGAGCTGGTTGTGACCTGGCAGTGCATGGAAGAGGTAGCAGCTGTCTATTAGAAAAAGTGATGTGGACAGTTCTCTGGAATTTCTTCATTGTTCCAGGCAGGATCCACTCTTTCCGAGAAATATGTTTAACAGATTGCAGGGGGTGACCATCTGTGACTGGGTTCTGCAGACCAGAGATAGTCTACCACTGCGACGAGATAGATATCTTTGTGGACCATCAGTAACAAGATAGGATACGCCTGTATCCCTAGCTACAGTGGGGAGAGGATGAGGGGAGGTAAGAGTGGCTCTACGTTGGTTAGTTTGTGAACTCGCATTGAGGAGAACACATATGCAACTCTCTCCTGGTGCAATCTTTTGGGATAACGATTTTTCCCAAGCCCTAGTACATGTGTTGATTATGAGTGCTGGTTTTCTTCACGACAGTTTCAATGGGTTATTAGAACACTGAAGCAATTTCCATCAGTTGTGGTAGCGTGTATTGCTTTCCTTAGTTCGATCACCTGGGCTGCAGGGTGATTGTTGAACAATACAGCGGGGGTCGTATGGAGCAAATTCTGACATCAAACAGGGATAGACACAGTCCTCAGTTGTATGGTTTCAGTTAATACACTCAGTAAACTCCTCTCTGTCCAACATCAGCATCTCGTCACGTGAATACAATTCCCACAAAAAATAAGGATAGTACATTCCAATCCAGTCTTTTTCCCGCCAGCTTGTAGAAGCAGTGATCATCCTATGTGGAGGTTGAGCACATCTGCCACTACGTTTGAGTGATACTGTGAAATTTTTTCCTATCTGAATAATACCAGTTGTGTGACATTGTCAATTTTTAGCTATATTTCGATTTCTGGAGCTCTTTATGTAGTGTTATACATTTGGTTCTGTGATTAGGACCGATCTTTATGACTAAATACATAATTAGGACCGATCCATACTTCAGTTTCCCAACCATAATAAATAAAATACACTAACCTAACCTTCCTCTCCTGCATCTGGACAGTTTCCATTTGTTGGGGGCTACACTTGGGCTTTCCATCCAGAAGGACTGAGGTTTCAGTGTCAGACAACTCACCTCCATTTTGAATTTCCTGCCAATACCCATGTGGGGGGGGGGAGGTTAAATGGATTGTCAGCACAGCCTTGGAACAGAGAAATTCCCACCATTTTTAAATTCCCACCATTTTTTTAGTTTCCCACCAAAATTCGAAATCCCTGCCTATATGGAAGGTGGGAGAGAAAGGAGGGGGATAGGTGGGGATGGGAACGGGACAGGGACCCACGTCCCAGCTGGGGAAAACACATGACATTTTGGGGGGGTGGGGGTGGCGTCTGGTTGAATGTTATGAATTGATCAATCTAATAAATTTTCATATCAATTTGATGCCAAAAGTATCTTTAGAACACCATCACCCTACTACTTAAGTTGTTTGACATTACTGAGGTGTTCCTGAGGGGAATTTCGCATTTTTCAAGGAGTGTTGCATTTATGTGGTAGACAGTCCTCACAGAACTGGTATGTTCTCAATAAGATTTAAGTTAGGGATTACGCTTAATATTTTATTGGTTGTCTGATTGATTGGTTGGATGATTAAAGGGAGTTAACTACTAGGTCATCATTTCCTTTTCCCTCGATGAGAAGGTCTACATGGCTGTACATCAGAGATTGCCTACTGTCCAGAAGCCAGGGGAAGAAAACGTCAAGACCTAGCAAAGGTCAATGAAAGCCAGATAAGAAACAAAAATAAAGTGGGGACATAGGAAGAAAGGTAGGTGACGTTTCCTATCTTGGGAGCATCTAGAAGCCCCCAAAAGCAGAATGCAATGGGGGGACGTACATCTGCCCAACTCCCCCCTCCCCCCTTGCCCACTCGCTTACCAGAGGTACCCGACTCAAAACTTGCCTAGGAAAGATTAATAACGTGGAGAGGGCTAACGAAGCAGAGATAGACATAAGACGAAGAAGTCTAACAGACCACATGAGGGTAAGGGGGGGGGGCGTGGGTGTGAGGGTAGGCGGTGACGGAGGAAGCGCAAAAGGGCAGATAGGTTGGGTGACAGGATGGACCACCAAGCCAGACAGCTGCAGCGTCGTCTGTGCAGAGGAGGCAAGAGGCAACAGAGTGTTCAGCCAACCCCTTAATGGGCCGATAAGGTTCGGTGGCCCTCCCTTAAAGAGAGTGGTAAAAGCCCTCTTCCCGATTAAAATATAAAACTAAGTCAGCCGCTGAGGCATCGTCCCCTAACAGCAGAGGTAACGAGTCAGGGAGATTAAGAGTCCGCCGCTGGGCGACGGACTTCTTAGTCAAATAATATTAGAAGCATATTACAGTCTCAGGGGAACAAGCATTGCCACTAACTAAATGAATATATCTACAGATGAGACCAGCATGCAACAGGACAAAGTGTCACAGTTTTCGATCGTCACCTTTGAACAGCGAAAGAACCGTTTCAGATGAAATGGTAGTCAATACCTAAACCCAGTCCTTGTTCCTGTTGATTTCTTCATTACCCATTCACGCTACATACATGCGTGAAGACATGGTTATCAGACTCGTCACAAAATAGCGCTTCGTTAGAGAACAAAACTTGGCTCCAATCGCTACGCCCATACTGTCGATTCTGTTCCACCCAATCTGTTTGGAAACTGCAACGCTATGTTGTTAACTGCACAGGAACCATCTTGACGTAAATGGGTGCGAAGAGTCTGAATTGTGTCTCAGACTGCTCCATGTGGGACTCAGTGTTGGGCCATTAGACACGTCTTGTAACGGGCTGTGAGCTAGAGGCCACAAAAATTTCAGCTAAGTTTCATAAACGTGATCGCGTCCCAAACTGTAAATACCTCCTGTTACTGGAAACAGAGGGAGACTCATGGCATTATGCTTTGCGGACTCAAATGGATCCTTATGCCTCAAACTTTCAGGATCATAACTGCAATGAACCAGGTGGTTGATTTGCTAATAGGATGTGGAACATAGTAACGAGTAAAGGAACTGGCCATTCATATACTGAGAGTTGCCGTTTTTAGGTAACTGGAGAGGTACGTTCCCTCTTTCTGTAGTGACTGCGCTACGGTCGCAGGTTCGAATCCTGCCTCGGGCATGGATGTGTGTGATGTCCTTAGGTTAGTTAGGTTTAATTAGCTCTAAGTTCTAGGCGACTGATGAGCTCAGAAGTTAAGTCAAATAGTGCTCAGAGCCATTGGAACCATTTGTAGTGACTGCGAGTGATACCACTACGCATTGTCCCAGACAACGTATTCTGTCCTGGATGTATTAATATATGACTGGTGAACTTTTACTTGTTTAGCGTGATGTATTGACATTATATTGTAGACGGTACCGTCACATTAATGTGACCACTGCCTGTGTTCGACGTCATCGTGCAACAACCATTCACAGATGGCCAGTGGCAGCAATAGCAGTGGAGAGTCTATAAAGTAAGTCATGAGCGGAAGGTGGGCGGTGGGGGAGGGGGGGCGTGCAACAGTGCTGTCGTTGTCGTAATGTGGAAACGTAGCGGTTTATCTGACGTCCAGAAGTGCGTGATTGCTGGCTTTATGGCCAAGGGTGGAAGAATTCCGAAGCAGCTAGGACGGTAAGCTGTTCGCTTGCCATTGTCGTACAAGTACACTGTGCGTGGCAAAACAGCAATATCCAAAACAGGCGCCAAGGCTACTTCGGTGCACCACAGGCCATAGATGACAAGGGTGAACGATGGGTGCAGAGATGTGTACGGTGAAAAGACGTGCAACTGAGAGCCCAGATGAACCAAGGGCCTGCCAACAGTGTCTCCTTAACGGCAGTTCAGCGAACGTTGTTCACAAGGGAACCTCCCCATCGCACCCCCCTCAGATTTAGTTATAAATTGACACAGTGGATAGGCCTTGAAAAACTGAACATAGATCAATCGAGAAAACAGGAAGAAGTTGTGTGGAACTATGAAAAAATAAGCAAAATATACAAACTGAGTAGTCCATGTGCAAGATAGGCAACATAAAGGACAATGTTAGCTGATGAGCGCCGTGGTCTCGTGGTTAGAGTGAGCAACTGCGGAACGAAAGGTCCTTGGTTAGAGTCCTCCCTCGAGTGAAGATTTTACTGTCTTTATTTTCGCAAAGTTACGATCTGTCCGTTCATTCATTGACGTCTCTGTTCACTGTAATAAGTTTAGTGTCTGTGTTTTGCGACCGCACCGCAAAACCGTGAGATTAGTAGAGGAAAGGACGTGCCTCTCCAATAGGAACCGAAAACATTTGATCGCAAGGTCATAGGTCAACCGATTCCTCCACAGGAAAACACGTCTGACATATTCTTTACGACACTGGTGACGGCATGTGCGTCACATGACAGGAATATGTTGTCGACCAACCTAACTTGTACACTTGGTGAATGGGTAAAAAGATTCTTCTGCCTTACCCGATTTAGGTTTTCTTGTGGATGTGATAATCACTCCCAAAAAAGTGATGAAAACATAAGAGTTTGTCACATAAACTGCATCAAATGAATGCAACAGTTTCACAGTCGCACAGTTTTCCCTGTGCTCTGTCAAAACATATGTTTTTTACGTTTTCAAATGTTTCCGTGCGTAGACCGTCAAATCCTGTATATGTCCAAGCAAATCTGAACATGTCCTGGAATTTTGGAGAGCGAAGTTGATTATGTGTGAGTGCCTGAACTTTGATAATTATCTGAAAATAAAAAATTAAACTTTTCACTCGAGAGAAGATTTGAACCAAGGACCTGTCGTTCCGCAGCTGCTCACGCTAACCACGGGACCACGGCGCTCGTAAGCTAACACGGTCGTTGATGTTGCCTATCTTGCGCATGGACTACTCAGTTTGTATATTTTGCTTATTTTTTCATAGTTCCACACAACTTCTTCCTGTTTTCTCGATTGATCTGTGTTCAGATTTTCAAGGCCTGTCCCTGTGCCAACTTATAACTAAATCTGAGGGGGGTGCGATGGGGAGGTTCCCTTGTCAGTATGGCATTCCGCTGCTGGCGCCAGCTTCATTCACCCATGTTGACTGCCGTTCATCTGCTATGAACTTGTATGCCAATGCCGCTACTGAACGTCTACTGAGTGGCAGCAGGTGGACTTTTCACGTGAATCATGTTTCATGCTTCATCAAATAGATAGCCGTTACTTTGTACTGCGTGAAACGTCTGAAATCAAATTCCCTGCAACAATCGTCAGAAGGGCCAAGCCCGGAGGAGGGAACGTTATCGTCTGGGTGATCTCTTCACTCTGTAAGGCAAAATGGATAAGGAAAAGTATGTATCTACCCTTGGGGACCATGGCCATCCCCACATGCGGTTTATTTTCTCTCGGCACAATCGCATTTACCAGCAGGACAATGCAACGTGCCACACAGCTCGCAGTGTACGTGCGTGGTTCAAGGAGCACCAGGACGAGTTTTCCGCATTCCCCTTGCCAGCACATTCCCCTGACTCAAGCCGAATCGAGAATCTTTGAGACTACATCACTGACTCTCTACCTGTACTTCTCACAGCTGTCTGCGCTGCAAAAGGTGGTCACATTTATGTGACTGGACAGTGTAACAATAAATAAACTACAATATATGTTGGTTACTTAACTAACTGCATATATTAAATGTTTAACAGTTATGTATAATACATCTCTATCAGCAGTCTGTTAACGAAATATATGTGACAGTTTGAGAGGCATTTATGCGAGCCAGGCAATAATAACTTCCGTGTGTCGAATTAATGACAGTTTGTTAGGTATTCATGCAAACCTAACGATAGTTTTTTGGTAGTTTTTCATATAAATCTAGTCCATTCGGTACTGGTTCTCATTCTCTGCCATTAGAATAAAGAAACTGAGACAGTAAAAATATGTCATGATTCACAGACAGATTGTGCATGCGACTTCCATGTCTCAGGCTACGTGAACATCGTGGCGACAGGATCTGTACCCCACTACAGTACATCTGCGTGATGAACCAGAACACCATGGAAAAGAAAATTTTCTGAGTATTTTTTTTTCTTTTTTGTAAGGGAAGCGTGATCACCAGAGGTTCGTTTTACATGGCGTTCGGAAATTCCCGCTACGAAATTCTAGAACTTTTGGAGGGGAGTGAATACATAACATTTTTAACAGTAATCCATGTCCGGAAACGTCATCCAACGACGCTACGGAGCGTCGAAGTTACAGGCGCCGGCACTTGCAAAATTATGTATATATAAGGAGATTGCATGATGATGTTATGAACTTTCATGGATGATGGAGACGATAAATGCATCAGTTTGAGGTAAGGGTCCCTGGTTCGGAAATTAACGAGTCGAAAATTACAAGCGAAAATCATTTTGATACATTTGAGAGTGGAATACATGTACAGGTACTGTTGCTGCTAAGAATGTGGTGTATGAAACTTTTAGAGGTGGCAGTATGGATGAAAACAAGAAAAAAACCACTAGTAAACATGGACTCCAAAGTATATACCTGAGGAGTTACGAGCACTTGTCCATCTTCGCTAATGTGAAACACACCACCTCTACTGAACATGCTCATAGTTCTTAAGGTATACATTTTAGAGCCCGTGTTTATTAGATATTTTTCCTTGTTTTGGTCCATACTACCACCTCTGAAAGTTGAATTCAAACACCAATTGTTTCAAATTTAGAATAAGTGCAACTACTCCACCACGCAAAGGAATTATCTCAAAACCTGTATAAAAAACGAATGCCTAACTATTCTAAAGCTAAAGAAACATGCGTTTAACATTCTAGGTTGAGTTCTAAGACAATGAGTATGACATCACTACTGTTTCTTAGTACTATACAAGCTAGGATGTTTGGAGTTCATGAGACATAAAGATGAAGTTTCGTTGCCAAAGAGCTTGTATAGGAAAAGGCTAATCGGCATATAACAATGGGAGATTGTTAATCATTAATGGACCTTGCTACAGTCGGACAAACACTGAAGACATTTGTTATGGATAATTTCTGCACCACACCCGTGCTGTATATTACATCTTTCTGAACAGTCGTTCGGACTACATCGTGTGAACTTAGCAGTTGTGATTTTAACTGAGTCAACGGTGCAGCGGACATAATATCGGATCCCCATTATGGAACAGTGGGTTTAAGTCTTCATCTGCCAATGGTGAATTTCGTTTCCGATAATAGATTAAGGATTAATGCTGTAACTTTCCAATGAACAAAATGTATATCTATAGTGACCTCGAGTAATTTTACTGAATCTATTCAAATTAATGTCAAGATGGATCCGTAAGCAAGACGTTGGCCAACTTCCCTCATTCTATTCAAGCTTCGACTCAATAACGTCCATGTTAAACCCCAACCTTCGTTCTTTCGATCTCCTATTACACTTCTCATGTAAAGCTAGCTTAGTACTGCGAAGCAGCAACTTTGTGGCGGTCTGAAAAACACACTGCATAATATTATATGTAAGCTTAGTAAAAGAATACTTCCATTATGTCCTTGTTGCCTTACTATTGTGTAGTCATAGCGTCCTGAACGTGCGGATAGAAACCACAAGGAAATGTAGCACCCGAAGGTATGGAAGCGATAAACTGAGTTATTAATGTGCAGAATGATATGTTAACATTCATTATCTTAATTTCACAAATTATGAAAATCAATATCTGACAATTTCACTCTATTGTAAATTATTCATATATAAATTACACAGTTCGCCTCAGCAGTTTTCATGAATACAAGCCGCGAGGGATTAGCCGAGCGGTCCAAGGCGCTGCAGTCATGGACTGTGCGGCTGGTCCCGGCGGAGGTTCGAGACCTCCCTCGATCATGGGTGTGTGTGTTTGTCCTTAGGATAATTTAGGTTGAGTAGAGTGTAAGCTTAGGGACTGATGACCTTAGCAGTTAAGTCCCATAAGATTTCACACACACACACATGAATACAATAATTACAATAGCAGCCTTCACTCACTGGCACTATAGTTCCTCCTCAAACATACACCTATATATTTTCATCTGCAGCTTACAGAACATCAGTTACATATGCTGTTTCCTCACCATCAAATTAAATACAATACACAAGTCGATAATTTTGTTCATCTAAAAGTCATACCAATATAGTGACATATTCAGTACATAAATATTAGATCCTCTGAAGGATTCGCAAATTAATTTTGTTTACCGGGACATTTAAGATACTGAACAGTCATTAATTTTTAATAACTCAGTACTCCATCCTTGGAAGTAAAATTTACACAACCAAGCTAGTCAAGAAGCTTAACACCATAATGAATGGTCTCTACAAGAGTATCTTCATCATTTTGTTTAACATTTAATTCGATGTACCCACCTCTGGCACCTCAATTCTGGACGCGAGCTGCAAACTACACACAAAAAAAAAAAAAAAAGATTCAGCAGCAGAGTGTATCTACAGTGGCCACAAGGTGTGTTACCTTTATTTCACCTCCCATTTTTCTAAGACTTTTGGTAATCATCGGAGCCCTGCACGCATATTCAAAACATCTATGTGCAGTATGTCAGTGTATATATCCTTTCCTCCTCTAACCTGATGAATGAAAAGCGTGAATGAGAGTGTACAAGGGAGATTTAGAGATCTATATCTGCGAGAGTAAAAGCAGTCTAATACTGTGGCAGAATAGCCAACCCCATAAAGCATGTACCAGGTAGCAAAGAGGTTCTGTTCGCCTTGGACGAAGCTCTTGTACAGGTTGGTTCAATAAAATAGGGAGGGAGCTCTCTGGCCATTTCCGGAGGAACGTGACGCGTTGATTCCAAAAGAGTTCGCTCAGCAGTGTTCCGAGAGACAAGAGACGGGCGACTCCGGCTAAGAGTTAGTGTGCCTATTCATACTTAATGCAAGATATAATTTTTGTAGATTTCAGCTCTACTAAAAATTAACGTGTCGCTGTCATCGCTCATTGCTCTTTGAGCGGAACATGGAATTTTTCTGGTTGATTTCGAGTCATTAAAACCAGTTGCACTCGACCACGCCTGCAAGGAATTGTTCTGCTATACCTTTTTCCAAACATGTGGACTCGTGATGTGTATCTTCTCAGTTCAGTCTGATTTAGTTCGTTGGTGATCTCACAAGTATAATACATTTGAATCGATTTCTGAAACGTCGCTAGTTTCGATTTCAGTTGTTGTCTTTGTTGTCTTAGAACGTATTAAGTACTGATCTGAGAGCCTTAAGCTCGTGGCTCACAGTAATGTATTCTGTCCAATTTGGCCAGCTATTCTGAATTTTACCACTCATTTTATGAAGAATTTTTTTCTTTTTTTTTTGTGACGACCAGATGTTCGCAGATTGCGAGAATCGTTACATGTCACAGTTACTGATTCTTGAGGTAAAACTTCGAAATTAGTTTATGAATTTCTTCTTTGGTGCAACTATTAACAGTTTATTCTTATCGATGAATTATTTTTGAATTCGTTGTCAAGCCAAGAGAACGTTCTTTTGCCAACACGTGCCCAGAGGTGAGGTTTTTCTTTATTCTTATATTTGTCCTGAATACCTGTTATACGTGTATATGTGCGTGACTGTCGTCATTGAAAGATTCCTCTGACCCTTCCATAATTAACAATTAATGATAAATCGTACTGGATTATCCAACAGTTGTTGTAAATGTAATTTTGTATCTCAGCTGAGAGCGTTATGGAGAACAGCAACCATTACCCATTTATTAGTTGGCTAGCTTATTAGTTTGTTCAGCTGTTCTTGGATAAAGGTAATATTTTTACTAGAGCACACGCTTACGCATTCCCTCACAAACATCCATTTTACGTCCTACTGCTATCCGTTGTGCAACAGATAAATATTGCGAAGTTATTTACTTTAATATTTATTCAGCTATCATAAATGTGCAGATCCGGCATCTCAGTCCATCTAAACATAAAAGGTTTTGTTTCATGTATATCCAGATACCCTCTACCCACCTAATTGTTATGGACACCTCCATCACCAGCACCAATCCCCAACCTGATCCTTCACCGACAGATACTCTTCAATAACCTTAAAATAGTTTAGCGTGTCCAACACAATTTAAATTTCAAATTCTAGTACACAATCATAGAAACAACAAAAATTGTCCCTTAAAATGAGAGCTTGCGAAAGGGTCTATTAACGTTCAGTACTCACGCCTATGACTAACGCCGTGAGCTAAAGCTAATGTAGTTAGTAGCAGGCATAACCAATAACTGGTATAAACACAGCTACTTACATATGGACAATGTTCAAGCCGCACACGGTGTACGCCATACACTGACAAGCTGCGCCACTATAACTGACGCCCAGTGCTTAACATGGCGCCTGCCTGTAAGCTTTGTTCTAAATCAATTCTTGCACAAGGAAATATAATTAAAAAAATAACACGAATCACCATAAAGGTTCAAACGAAATGCTAGTATGCCAACGCGTGGGCAGGAACTTCTTTAAACACAGCTCATAAAATTCAAACTAAAATATATGCCAAAGATTCACTGTCTAGAGCCCAGTCTTAAGGAGCCCAGCCTCAAGGTTATGTAATATTCATCCACAGTAGTTTCGGCCCACTCACATGTTCAAGTACTTGACAAGAAGGGACAAATTCACTGTCTTAGAGTTGGCAAGCACACAGGTAGTGGGCAAAATAGAACATAGCAATTCAATACACAAAGTTGTTGAGTGAATGGCTTCTATACTCATACATCTTTCCTTCTGGAGATTCATTTACTTTCAAGCAGAAGCACCAAACTCTCGTTTACAACAGCTTGTTCTAGTATAACAGCTGCGGAACGCTCTGTAATTGAGTTCCAGGGCCGATGATGATAAACGTCGCTTTGCCAGAGCCGACACAATCAGTTCCGTAGCTTACAAAGACACTATTATATGCTTCCCATTACCCCTGCAATACATTGACACTATAAATGTTTTCGCATTCTAATCATTTGCTGTGTTCCATCTCTTAGCTTCCAGCACCGCCGAATATCCTCAGTTTTGGCACAGAGGACACTACCGATTCTGAACCTACCATTGACTTTACAGGCCCCTACCGAGAATCGCCAAATTTCGACATATACAAGTAAGTGTTTTATAATCGCAGCTTAAGATAAAGAATGTATCGCCTAGTGGCTTATAAATATAATTCAGAAATATTCCAGAAGTCGTAGCAACAAATAACTGTCTCGGCATAGCTGTAAGGAAAACGTGAAACACTGCTTAAGAGTCTGTCCATTCATTCCTGAAAGAGAGGAAAAAAAATCATGCAATCATATCTGTTTCAATACAAAAATAAATTCTACAAATAGTCATATTACTTTCCGTCCATTTTCTTCCACGCACAGAAACAGAATACGGGTGAAACGCAGAAATATCAATTTATTGTATTCAAAGAGATTTTACCTACAGTGTAAGAAAACACTTCAGTTATGCCTTTGAGACCTTCTAGATATCACAATTATGGAAAGATTAGCATACTTACTCGCAGAGTTGGTATTGCTGCTGTTGCAAGACACACTCGCGCTTTTTAATGCATGTTTTGTTATTCGGCGCAGACTACCCACGCTCCAGGTTTCGCAAGCAAAGCGATATGCTCTGAGCCGTCTTCGACGAAAGGATATATTAAATTCTTGTGACTGTTCTCCTTCCACCAATACCGCTCGCATTTACTTGCGAGTGAAACACCGCGAAGTATCACTTATATGGAGAAGCCAAGTAGTCGTCTAAACAGGGATATGAGTCTGGTCTCTTTCGTGAAGAGAACATAGTTGTGTAACATAAACTACATAGCACGATCTCTGCTTATACGACTGCATCCAGTCAGCGGTATATAAAGTAAGATATCTTTCTGTTACACTAGTTATTTTACTTTTTTTAACCGACGCAGCGATAGTATTTAAAGAGTTAAAACATCCAAATATGTAAGAGAGTACCTTTACATGAGAAACGCTTTATTGAGTGACTAGCTAACATGAAAACGTGGTACATGAAAGCATTCGATATTTTCAGAACAGTGAGAAAGCTGTATCTACTCTCCGACGCTACCAGACAGTCGAAGATTTCGCAGGAATCCGCCTTGTGGTCCTACCTAAGGCTGACTGCGAGCAGTGCGAATACGAAGCAAGCAATATTAAGATGTCACATTAACGCATAACTTCGTCCCGTGAGTACATAAGGACTCGAGCATCTCGTAATAGTGACAGGCGTGATATGATGAACTCAGAGGCTCTCGAAGTATGATGGGGAGCTCGACTAAACCAAGGGATTGCAACCTAGGTCAAGAGTAGGTTCCTTTCGGGTACATCTCGCCACAGGCACAAGTTGTTAACACCACAGCTTGTATTAGACTCATGTTGACATCAGAAGACGCCAATTACTAACATGATGCGGGTCACTGTTTTCGTTGATGATTTTACTATCATATACGAAATCGGCGTTGTTTAAAACAGCTGCCAATTGAAATAACAATATTCTTACTATTGAGGTGACATACTGTGGCACCAAAAGTTCAAGCATAGTTGGGAAAAATACAGAGAAAGCAGCAAGATGAGGAATCATTGTAAACAACTGTTAGAATTTACCACTGAGCAGAAGTGTGCTATCCTTATAGAAACACACGTGACACTACGTCGATTGGAAAAGATTACAAACATAATGGACTGATCGACGTTATTCAGTCGTGTCTCCCCTATTATTGTTAGCAGATTTTCGGACACCCATAAGTATCCTCAACAACGTTGCGCGAGCAACAAAACCTCATTTCAAGATTTTGACGACGGGTCCAAGAAGCAGAAGATGTTTGCCTCATGCCAGCAACGGATCGATCCAGAAGAGCCAATCATCAATAAATCACATTTCTTTCCCTAACTGCAACATAAAACCGACAAATACCTGTACAGCGTGTAGCTACCTCAGAACTTGCTGTTTGCAGACAGACTATCCAGGAAAATTTCTCATTATGTGAGACGCTCAGTAGGTAGAATTTAGTCTGTGGCAGTGAACAAACGAAGACACACACGCACATAATGGACCCAGCACCATAAAGGGTGGATCGTTGATTTTCTTTTCACGAATGAAATCGACTTCAGTTTTCTGTATTCCTAAGAAGAGAGAAGTTTGGAGCGCGTGGCGCCCTGGTTTTCATAGGTGACGAAATGAATTCTCTTAACTCCCACAGATACAGAGAGAAGGTACATTCCATTTGATCCGAATTTTCTCTACATGGCCGACAATGTCCGTTGGATCGAAATACTGCGAAGTACAAAAATCTCGCAGTTGGAGATATTCACAGTACATATCGTCAGGAAGTTCTCCGTATGTGGCTAAGACATGAATTTCCTGTCAAAATTGAAGATAAATGAACCACAATGTTCTCAGAGAATGTTCGTCCTCGCACATCGGACTTAGGAAAAATTATTATGATGTTTGTAAACAGCAAGAGCATTCAATGAAAGGTCGCAGAAATAGTATCGTTCATTGAAGATTATAATGCGCAGATAGTAACAGGAACAGAACGTTGGTTGAAACCAGAGGCGAATGGCAAAGAAATCCCAAGTTCACACTGGAATATTTTTCGAAAGGATAGGTTAATCGCCAGTGGTCGCATCGTATTTATTGGAGTAAAGAATTAGATAAAATTTAACGAGTTTGACACGTATTCCTAATATAAATTAAGTTGGATGAAGTTAACCGTTAAAGATAGTTCAAAAATGGTAATGGGATGCTTTCATAGACCATATGGGTGAGGATCTCTTGTGGCAGAATGCTTCAGAGAAAACAAGTAGAATATGGTTGATAACTTGCGTGATCAGGCCGCTGCAATATCGGGCGACTTCCTCTCGATAGGTAGAGATTGAGAGAGTCGTGCTGTCGAAACTGGCACCAAGGAAAGGGATTCGTGGGCCATAATTCTGAATGTCTTGTTCTAAAATTACTTCCAGCAGATAATCAAAGAACCAGCTCCTGAAGGTAGGCCTCCCAGCAACAAACAGATCTGAAGTTACCGAATCAGTCAACGTACAAGAGGGTATCAGTGATGATAAGGCTGTTATAGCAACTATGACTACGAGTATTACAAGAAATGTTACGAAATGTGGCACAGTATTTGTGCTTAGCAAGAGTGAAACGATGCAAATTACAGAGTATCTGAGTAATCAATATCAAATATTCAGAGCTGACGACGAAGATGTGGAACACAAATGGAAAAAAATTCAAAGGCGTCCTTGAACATGCCTTGGACAAATATGTTCCGAGCAAAATCATAAAGGATGGGAAAGACCCAACGTGGTTTAAGAGCAGTGTTAGAAAACTTCTAAGTAAACAAAGAGAGTTTTATCACAGTTTCAAGAGAAGTCAAAACGTAATGTCAAACAAAACAGAGCGAATCGGAAATGAGCCTAAGGAGAGCAATGAGAGAAGTGATCAGTCACTTTGAAAGTAAAATTTAGTCAACTGTTTTGACTAAAACCTCTGAAAGGTTTTGATCTTTCATAAAATCAGTAAGCGGGTCGAAATCATATCTATCCAATCACTCAGTGACCATACTGGCACCGAAACGGGGGATAACAAAGAAAAGGCTGAAATACTGAATTTGGGCTTCCGAAACTGCTTCACCGCGGAAGATGATAACACGATCCTTCCTTTCAATCACCGTACGAACGTAGAACTGGCATATGTTGAAATAACCGTTCGCGGCACAGAAAAGCAGCTACAGTACGTTACTCATGGAAAGGCATCAGGGCCAGATAAGATACTTGTAAGATTCTGGAAGGATTATTCGACACGACTTGCTCTCCTTCCAGTAGCAGTTTATTGCATTTCGCTGGAGCAACGAACGCTACCTAGTGACTGGAAAATAGAGCACGTTATTTCCGTTTTCAAGAAGGGTCGAAGGATAGATGCACGTAATTGTAGGCCCATGTCGTTGACATCTATCTGATGTAGAATTAGACAACATGTTTTATGCCCAAGAATTATGACGTTTTTGAAGAACGAAATTCTCCTCTGTGGAAATCAGCATAGATTCCTCAAACGGAGATCTTGAGTAACTGAGCTCGCTCTGATCCTCCGTGAGACCTATAGCCCTGTAGACAACGACGAGCATGTTGATGTCGTGTTCCCTGACTTCAAGAAGGAATTTGACACAGTCTCACACTGCCGTCTACTGAAAAAAGAAAAAAAAACGAGTATTGGACCACATATGCGACTATATTAAAGACTCCCTAGCAGATAGAACTCAACACGTTTCTCTAAATGTTTACAATTGTTTACATTGTTTACAATGTATATAAGTGAGATTGTAGAAATCGTCGGAAGGTATTTGCATATCGCAGAGGGTGCAGTTGTCTATAAGGAGGTATCAACGCCAGTAGACAGTAACGGTTTACAAAATGACCTACAGAGGATTGGTGGACGGTGCAGGCACTTGACGTTGACCCTGAACGTAAATAAATGTGACATATTGCGCGTCCATGGGAAAAGAAATCCACTACTGTACAACTACACTGTTGATGACAGATTGCTGGAAACAGCATCTTCTGTAAAATATCTAGGAGTAACTACCAGAGCGAACTTAAGTGAAAGAAACACACAAAACAAGTACAAGGAAAAGCAGGTGCTAACATACTTTCACACGAAGAATTTTAAGGGAATGCAACTCAACCACGAAAGAAAGCATTTGTTCGACCTCTTCTTGAGTATTGCTCATTAATCTGGAATCATTGCGAGGTAGGACTGATAGAAGAGGTAGACAAGATCCAACGAACAGCGGCGCGTCTAGTCACGGGATTATTTAGTCGGCGCGAGAGCGTTACAGAGATGCTCAACAATCTCCAGTGGCTGGTGCTAGACGAGAGGCGTTGTGCATTACGGAGAGATTTACTACTGAAATTTTGAAAGAGCAATTTCCAGGAAGAGCCAGACAACATATTACTTCCTCCCAGATACATCCCTCGAAATGACCACAATCAGAAAAATCGAAAAATTAGAGCTAATTAATACAGAGGCTTACCGATAATAATTCTTTGCACACGATACTGGCGAGAAGAACATGGAAGGTGGTTCAGTTAGTGTTACCAGAAATACTCTTCGCCACATGACATCATGTGGCTTGCGGAGCATTAATGCAGATGTGGATATTTGTGTAATGCATGACTGGGATGTAGTGAGGTACTCCATTTTCTAATAAGTTTTTCTGAACTGCCTTACAGAGAGATACAACATTTCGATTAAGAAGAAATAGCACCCCGGAGTATTCATATCTCCTATATATTTTTTGGCTGTTGTGGGACCGAGCGAGGTGTTGGACTGGTAAGAAAATGGGTGCGTATTCTGCAGGAGAGCTATTGAAATCCCCATTCGGTTACTAAAATTTAGGATTTCAGTAATTTTCCTAAACTACTTAAGGCTACGGCCTGTATGGTTACTACTTTGCAAGGACACTGCTGACTTTCTTCCCCATCCCCCCTCTAGTCAACCATGGCTCCATCTCTAATTATCTCTTCGTTGGAGGGACGTTAAACTCAAATCTTTCTTTTTGCTTTCTGTTTTGAAAGAAATATCCTATTCCTCTTTCTGGATTCGATTTTTCTATAATTAAATAGATTCTACTGTATTCCGTATGACTTCTGATTTAGCCTTATCCTCTGTCGTAGCCGTATCCAAATCCTTTACTTCTCATGCTCTCTTTTCTTGATCATGCTTAGCTTCTGGATAGTTTTGTTGCTTTTACATCCTTGCTTTTGAATGATAGAAGTTTGAGAAACAAAAACTAATTAGCTTCAAGTTTTATTGTCTCGATTGAAAAACAGCCCACAGCTGCACTAATTATGTTTATTTTAAACCTTGACCATGGTTTCTGCTTTATAATATAGCCTTCTTCAGAAGTCATAAGCTTTTAAAAATGAAAAAGTCTTAGCTCAGCGACTGCGTCAAGATCAATAAAATAAAATAACTTCAACAGACATAAGCCTGTTTCGATCATAAGTAAAATTACATATAGCAGAAACCATGGTCAAGCTTTAAAATAAACATAATTACTGCAACTGTAGGCTGTTTTTCATTCGAGACAATTTCGTAACGGTTTCTGGTGTTTCTGTCATGATGAAAATAATGAAACTTCAAGTCATACATTAATTTTTGTTTCTGTAATACCACACAAATGTTGCATTGACAAAACACGGGAGCCTGAAACAAAGCGGTTTACAAAGCGTGTATGGTTTTATCGTAAGGAAATGAATACTAAAATTATAGGCTGTCAAACTCCTGAGAATTAATCGTAAGCTCGCGGTTTTAATAAAATTACCATTTATCTTTCTTCCGTGCCTCGAGCGTCCATTAGATGTGTTCTGGTGCCGAAGCTAATATGTGGCGTGTGACGTACCACGGTGAGAGCTGTCTTTTGTGGCGGTGCCTTTTGTACCCCATAGTTAACAGGTGGGTCTGAATGAAACGCCTGCTGAATGGTTGTTGCATTCCAGCTTTGAATTCCCAAGTGATTTGCTCTACTCTTACCCGTGTAACTCCATTTACAATCCTCGATAATAGGCGATTACACTTGCCATTATTATTTTTGACGTCATTAATTTGCCACATTTCCTCTCCTGTTTCTAATTCGCCACTCTTATTGTTTGTTATGTTCTTCATTGGCAAAGCAGTATTTATTATGTTTAAGTCTTCTGTGAGAAACTCTCACTAGGGTACTTGCAAAGAAATGTAGCTAGCCACATTATAGAATTTAGAGTTAGTTCTCTCTACTACCGCACTACCGTTTATGAGGCATTTTCATTTATTTATTCCATTCTATACACATTTACTCAAGAAACAGAAATTCCGGGTGCAGTTGTAAGCTATGTAGACAACTACTTTCAGACATCGCTGAATTTCGTCCTGCAGTTAAAATATTGATCCTGTGATTAAGTGGTTCCTCTGATCATAAAATGCACTCTTTCACGGCCGCTACTTGTATCCTTGGGTTCATTTGTTGTATGGAATTGGCTAAGGCCTTATGCATTTTTCTGTACCTAACCTTTCTTCCCCTACTGCGGAAGACCTCCTGAGAGGCTATAAAGACATAGGTACTCAATTTACAAATGTGAAGAAGTTTAACTGCCCAGCTGAATATTTGTAACGACACAATGTTTGAGTTGTGGCGCTTTTCCGCCTCTGACAAAGATAACCGACTCACGCCAAATTATGTTGTGGAGGTACTTGAGCAGAAGATATGACATTGTTTCTTTTAGTACTTCGACTGCTGAAATTTTTCGTTGCTCATGCCCCGTGAAGTGAAAGTCGTGTTGTAACCCGTCACAAAGGATGAGAATGCCTAAGACAATTGCACATAGGACACATTCTCCGATTTTTCGTGTATAGCTGTGGTGGTCAGATATCTAGGAGCAGTATTCAGGTAAAATACACGCTACACCCGATGAATTAATAGGGTATTATCCGTTAAAGTAAGAGGCGAGCAATAGAATAAGAAGGACAACACGCCTCCAAATTCCACAGCTTGTCTTCCGTTTATTAGCAACATCTCATTTAAAATAGCCAGGATCTGCAGCAACGTTAAGTTGAAGTGCTCCATCATCTAAAACTGGAGACCTTCTTGGATTGGACAAGAATGTTTTATTATTATGAAAGACTGGAGTATATAAAATTCCTTGCCAATGTACACTGCACAACTCAATTATAGGATCACCTTTTCGAAACTCTGTAACTGCCCTCCCATTGCAACGCATAAGTTTGACGTTTGACTCAAAGCTGCCTACAACCTCCTTCTGTAATCGTGGAAAAGCGCGATGCCCTGTGTCTTCACCCTCGGTTGCGGCAACGCTTCAAACAGCAGAGTGTCAACGCATGGGAAAAAAAGGTCACAGCTGACGATATAACGTGAGGTGTTAGATGACTTAGTGATGTCACATTGGTATGAAGTTTCACAACAATTCTGTGCAACGTCACCGTAGACGTGTCACGCGATGGGAAGGTAGTCACACCACCTATTACCCTCAATTCATCCCTTTTTTATATCTCTGTGATGGAGGGCAGGACCGCAACGCTCAGAGCTGAAATCACGTTTTTTTCTTATGGGTGACCGAGGAAAACGTTTCAAACACACCGCTGCTTAAAACAGACACGAAATAGCCTCACGGTGTGACGTTAAGGACGTCAATGAAACCACCCCTTTCCTTGGTGCCTTGATTCTGATACATTTCGCGGGCGAAAACTACAGTTCGTGGTGCTATGAGCAACAGAAAGACGTTCTTGACAAGTTTGACGCTGCTTACATTCTCGGACGTTTCAAGCCGTCTATAGGAAATTACGGGGCTGCAGCCCCTTTGAACGTGATCGCACCCCTTGGAATGCAGTGCGACCACAATTTTTGCTTGGGAGACCACTAGGGGCCGTTCAAAAGCATTTGACGTCATTAGAACGTGATCCGAAGCAGCAGTGTGTGTTTATGCTGTTTCAGCCTTCCTGCTTCGCGCCCCCATTTGGCGTGGTTATCGAGGGGTGCGACATAATGCGGGCCTGAGCCAGCGAGGTGTGCGCATCGCTGCCGCTGCGCGCTACGCTTTCTCGGCCAAGGAGAGTTCCAGGAGAAGGCCTATGCTGTGGGTGCCACGAAAGGCAAATTGTCGTGTGTTGTTTTCACAACGCCAGCAAATTGTCGAGTTCTGTGCCCCACAGCATATGAAAGAAGAACGCGCAGAAGAAACCTGCTGCCAACGAGGGGGGGGGGGAGGGGGAGGGGGGAGGGGGGAGGGGGGGGACTTCGGTTGTGCGACTCACTGAGTCAGCCGACCAAGCAAGGAAGATCCGTGAAAACGAGTCGCAGCCTGTTCCCCCTTTGTACGTCAAGTGCAGAGGTGGGTGGACAGCGCTGTTTGACTTGATGACGAATTGCGCCAAGAACGAGGTGGTCTACGAGTCTCTCAACACAGACTAGCTGATCTGCGTTCTGGAAGCAAACCTGGCCAACCACAGGGCGATCAGAAGAGCTGTGGCCACCCACATCGTCGACGCACCGTCGTCGCGTGAGAAGGCACCTTCCGATGGAAGGAAGAAGACGACCGAGGCACTCCTAAGCGTGTTGCCTTGGAGCTGTGACGAAGCAGCGGTTCGGGAAGGGCTGCGGCGAGCCGGTTTCGGTAAGGCAACCGCAAGGTTACACAACCAGACGAACAAGAAGAGGCCGCCGCTCTGTGCCGTGACCGTGCAAACGGCCGACGGCGAGGGCGACATCTTCGGATTGCGGAAGCTGCTGGGCTTCCCAGTTACGACAGAGGCTCTCCCGACCGCCATGGACCCCAGCCCTAGTGCTTCAAGTGCCAGGGCGAGGGCCATGTCGCCATGTACTGCCACAACGCGGCGCGGTGCGTCAAGTGTTCCGGCGAGCACGACAGCCGTGCCTGCGACCGCGGCAGAGAAGCCGAGTTGCGCTCCGTGTGGCGGCCTGCACGTCACCAGCTGGCGCGGCTGCCCGGCTCTTTCAACCCATAGTCGCGCCGAAGGCGGCGAGGTGGCTGCGGCCGCACCGACGCAGCGGAAGAGACGACGACGTTGGCGACGACGACGAGCGCAGACCAGCCAGGCTCAGCGGAGGTACAGCTCAGAGACAGCAGACAGCTCCCCCCACCGAGAGCGGGGACGACCGCACGGTGGCGGACGCTCGGGATGCAGCCCGCGCCCCCGAGAAGAGCAGCGGTGTCGACATCAGCACCGCCGTGGAGGAGGCCACAGCAGCCCTCAAAGCCGTCATGGCGGTAGAGAGGGCGGCCTTCGCCGCCGCCGAGGCTGCAGAGAAGGAAGAGGCCTTTAGACAGCTGCGTGCTGTCCTTGCCCAAGGCCTCCGAGCAGCAGAAGTGGTTCGAACGTCTACCAACGGTCCTGCGAATTTGCTGAAGGGCGTTCGGGTGCCTGCCCCGCCGGCTGCCCCAGCAGCGCCGCAGGGGAAGGGTTCAATGAAGACAACCGCCGCCACAATGGTATCGGCGGCGACGCCGACCGCCGTGGGGGCAGCCCCCGCAAGGGACCGAGAAGTCAAAAGGACAGCCTACATCGGGCATGCGTGAGAGAACGGCCTATAGCACTCCGATGACACTGTGACGCAGTAGCGGGCAAGCAGAGCTGCTCGAGGAGTAGCTGCGGCAGAACTGCGCCACGCAGTAGCAGGGGACGCCGACCGACAGCCAGCTGCCGTCGTTAGCACTAGCCTGGTGAAGCTGTGCCAAGTCACTGGCGACACGGCACAGCAGAGGGCCGCACCGGTCTCCTTTTATCATAACGACCGTTGCACTGACATGGTATCTTCTTGCAGGATACCCGCTATTAACATAACCTACACTTTCATGAACTGTCGCAGTCAACAAGACATCCGCTACTGCTCTTACTACCTGACCTATCTATCGCAGAGGTTTCTTTCCCTTGGCGCTTGCCTTGGCACTTTTTCTCATCTGCCCCTCAAACCGCTACCCTTCGTTCGATTTTCGACCCAATCTATCTAGAGATGAGAGCGTATTAATGGTTAACCTTAAAGAGACGTACGCAAACATCGCAGTGCCCACATCCTGCGACACCTCACTTTAGTGAAAACTAACCCTTCTGCAGAGATGACAGTTGACCACCTACGCTGAGCACCTTAAAATTGTGTCTGTAGAGAGACACAATCCTTGATGAGAATTCTATGCGCCTGCAAGCAGCGTATGCTGCCGCTCTTGCGCCGACTAGATCGCCAGCCAGAGTCAGAAGACTGTCGAAGGGGTTGGCTGACTGCAAAGGCGTAGGACCTCGTCACAAGTTGTCTCTGTTTAGGTACCTTTTTAAAGTGCTCAACAAAGGCAGATTTGTGGCGCAGTGGTAAAACCGAACTGTGGTATTTTAGATAAACCCTTTTCCGTTTCACTAACTTACACGTCAATAGCGCACTCCTCTCTCATCACGCCAAAGGAAGGCGTAAAACAGGAGTTCTTGAGAAGCGTAAGCTTCCTTTGCTGCCTCGAATCACGTTCAGATTTCGCGGAATGGTTTTGAACTGTGCCTAGT
The DNA here is from genome assembly GCF_023898315.1 of Schistocerca nitens. Lineage (NCBI taxonomy): Eukaryota > Metazoa > Arthropoda > Insecta > Orthoptera > Acrididae > Schistocerca > Schistocerca nitens. The sequence continues at coordinate 352,977,987 of NC_064616.1, read as the reverse complement.
GATTCCTACCTGTACACCAGAGCAAAAATTACGTTTACATTGCACTCTAAAGGAATGCGATCACGTTCAGTGGGCTTGTTCGATTACGATGCGTTAGAAAAAGGTTGACTGATCCAAGGGTGTCATTGGTGCCAATGTTTGTCAAGAACGTCGTCCTGTTGCTCATAGCCCTGCGAACCATCGTTTTCTACCTCTAAATGTGTCGGAATCAGCGCCCCAAGGAAAGGGGTGGTTTCAATGACGCCCTTAAAGCTACTCTGTGAGGCCTTATTGTCTCTCTTCTAAGCGGCGGTGTGTCTAAAATTTTTTCCTCGGCCACCCATAAGGAAACAACGTGATTTCAGGCCTGGGAATTGCAGTCCTGTCCTCCATCGCAGAGGTATAAAAAGGGGTGAAATGCCAGTAGGAGTTGGAATGACGACCTCCCCCATCGTGTGACACATCTGCGATGCTGTTGGCCATAACTGTGGTGAAATTTGTTGCCACTGTGATGTAATTAATCGACCTTACACTTTACGTGAACTTCTGAGCTATGGCCAATTTTTCGTATGTATTGGCACCTCGCTGTTTAGTTATGTCATGTTCCGTAGATCATTTCTAGGATTATTTTATCGATATGATGTGGACCAAGTCAGTTTACAAGATATATACACACACATGAATAGTGCTAATATTAATATCACTGAAATTTTTAATTCTACACTGCAACTACATTTAGAGGCACTTTTTTTTTTTACCAGGTCTGAAACAGAAACTCGTGCATGGAATAGAAGGAGTTGTCCAAAAGAAATGATTTTAAGCTAGATTTAAGACTTATCTGCTACCTTCCAGACACTTTATGTTGTTGGGCAAATGATCAAAGATTTTTGTTGCTGAATAATGTACTCCTGTTTGAGTAACTGACAGATTCAATAACGGATAGGAAATTTTACTTTTCCCTATAGTGTGGTACGTATGAACATCACTGTTCTTCGCGAATTGAGATGCTTTATTTATAACGAATTTCATTAGCGAATATATGTACTCTGATGGTGCAGTTAAAATACCTAACTCCTTCAATAGGTGCCTACATGACGTTCTTGGGTGGACAACACTAATTATTCCCACTGCTCTCTTTTCTGCAATCAATAATTTATGTCTAAGTGGTGAGTTACCCCAGAAAACTATTCCATAAGACATTATTGAGTGGAAATATGCAAAGTACGTTAGGAGGCTGATCTGTTTATTACCAACACTAGCGATTATACGAAGACCGAAAGAAGTTGAACTTAATTGTCTGAGAAGCTCGGTAATATGCTTCATCCAGTTCAAGTTGACATCAGTGTGAACACCCAAAAATTTTGAGAAATCAGCCCTGTTAACTGAGCCCTGTTCATATGCTACGTCAATTTCCGGTATGACTCTGTTCGGTGTACAGAACAGGATATAGTGAGTTTTTTTTTTTTTTTCAAAATTAAGGGAGAGTCCATTTTCTGAGAACCACTTAATAATTCTTTGAAAGACATCCTTAGCAATATATTCAGCTGCTTTTGCTGGAATCGGGTTTATTATAACACTCGTGTCATCTGCAAAAAGTACTAGTTTTGCTTGCTGAAGGCAAAGTGAAAGGTCATTCACATGGATAAGAAACAGCAGAGGACCCAAAATTGAACCTGTGTGACTCCCTTTGTGATAACTCCCCATTCACTAGAATTTAACACCCCCCCCCCAACATTATTTTGGTTATTCAAGACTTTTTTTTGCGCTCTCTGTCGTTAAGTATGATTCAAACCAGCTGTATGTTTCGCCTTCAATTCCATAAAACTTGAGTTTTTCTAAGAGTGTGACATGATACACATAGTCAATGCCTCGGAAAGATCACAAAAAATATCAACTGGCGATAATTTGTTATTTAGGGCTTGTACTATTTGATGGGTAAATGTGTAGATAGCATTCTCAGTCGAGTAACCCTTCCGGAATCCAAGCTGTGACGTGCTGAGTAAATTATTTTCACTTAAATGTGAGACTACTCCTTAAGACATAATTTTTTTGAATATTTTAGAAAATGAAGTCAGCAGTGAGATTGGTCTATAATTATTTAAGTCACTCTTGTCTCCTTTCTTATGAAGAGGTCTGACAATTGTGTATTTCAATCCGTCTGGAAAAATTCCCTGTGCCAGCGAAGCATTACATGTATCGCTAAGAACACCACTTACTTTTCAGTATATTTATATTTCTCTTAGTTTCAGTGGGGGATGTTGGCGCTATTTCTAAAGGCATAAAGTCCTGGGGATTGACATTTTTAACATACGTTTTTGCTCCTTCAAATGAACTCTTTAACAATATTTTTTCTGCTACATTCAGAAAGTGATTGTTAAAAATACTTGCAACTTCTGAATGATCACTCACAACATCATCATTTAGCTTTATTGCTATGGTATGCTGTGCACTGTCAGGCTACCCCATCTCCCGTTCGGCAATATTCCATATAGTTTTAATCTTATTGTCCGCATTATTAATTTCTGTCAGAACACGCAAGCTTCTCGACTTCTTAATGACTTTCCTTAAAATATTACAGCATCTTTTGTAGTAAGCAAGTAACGTCGGATCCTGACTTACTCTGGCCTGTCCGTATATTTCCCTCTTCCTCTTACAAGATATCTTAATTCCCTTAGTAATCCATGGCTTGCTTGACTTTTTAATGGCTCTTTTGGGTAACTTTTCAGGAAAGCAACACTCAAATATTGAGACCAATTTACGGTGGAATAAATTGAATCTGGCATCAGCATCATTTTCTGTGTATACTTCATCCCATTCTACCTCTCCTAGGCTGCTCTTAAAACTCTGTACCCCGCTCGCATCAGTAAGCCTCCCTGAACCTGCCTGAAGCCTGTAAGATGATATATGTGGTATTTCCGTTAACTGTGCATCATTATCAGATAGCCCATTAACAACTGAATACACATTAATTGTTTCTGCTTGGGCACTGCATACGAAAATGTTATCGATACATGACCTACTATCCTGCTGCACACGAGCTGGAAAATTTACAACAGATAGTAGATTGAAACAACCAAACAAAGATTCTAGCTCATTTTTCTTATCCGTATCTTTTAAGAAATCTAAATTAAAATCACCACAAACCACTAACTGCTCCTTTTTGTCTGACAGGTAGCTCAATAACGCCTCCAGATTCTTCATGATTAGCTGAAAGTTACCTTGAGGGGCTCTGTAGATTGTTACAATTACTATAGAAGTATATTGTAGTAGCAACTCACAAGCACATGCTTCAAGGATCTGGTCTACACAAAAATTATTTTTTTCAATATTTTTGACTTTGTGTCCAGTTTTTATATAAGTAGCAACTCCTCCTTTTTCCATGTTGACTCTACATGAATAAGATGCTAATCTGTAATCCCTTAAATTTCACTTCTCGATCGCTGCAGTTACATGGTGTTCAGATAGACACAAAACATCTATACCTTCAGAATTTACCCCATTTCCTAGGCATACAATCCTCTAACGTTCTGATGAAATACACAAATTTTATTTCTTTGGATACTGCTACAGACATTATGGCAATTTTCTGTGTTAATCTCTTTCAATACTCTCTGTCTGTAACCTGACTCTAACCTAAAAAATGTGTCCCTCTGTCTCCAGTAATCACAAGTATTTTGTCTTGTGTGCATGTGCCCCCCCTTACATTTTCTGTAAGAAGATCAAATAATCTATCTTTCCCCCTCTTGTTTGGGTGGGGCCATGACTAGTGTAACCCCACCTCCCAATTGCATCAATAGGCACAGCTCAGACACAGATATGAGATTTAGTTCCTGCGAACAGTGCCCCCCTTCCATCCCCCCCTCCCCCCCCCCCCACCGGCTCTCTGTGAACACGGCTGACAGCCGTAGTAACCCAGGGCTGGTCATGGCGCTACAAAACATCCACAAACCCCACACGAGTGTGAGCTGTTGCTGTTAGGTCACACCTAATACTATAGTCCGAATTGATAGCCAGGCTGTTTCCTGCTCCTCGTATCTCGTATTATAGGAACATGGTCCTCACCATCAAAATCTTTGCACAAGGCCCCTAGGTTTTCTGGAATCTGGCTAAGCTTAGCACTAGGTTTCACAATGCTTGTGACCTGGTACTCGACTCCTAGCCTATCCTGTAGCAACTGGCCTACACCTCTCCCATGTCTGCTACCTAACAATAGGAATCTTTTCTTTCTGCTTGACTTTACTCCCAACCTAGCCTTACAATTGTTACTACGAGTCCGCTGCAACCTACTTTGCTCAATAACTGTTTGAAGCTCTCCTACTTCTGGTAACAAATCAAACTGATTGCTCACTGGAATCTGAAAAGTGATTTCTGGGGTTTTCTCCTTCTGACTACGACGTGTTACCTGTTCCCACCTCCCAGTGTCAGTTTCCCCCTTCAACCTGTCTAATTATAAGTACACCATTCCTAGTTCAGCTTGAAGGGCACAAATGTTTTTCCCTGTTCCACGATTTTCTTGTCACGGCTACATTATCTGCAACTCCATTGGCGAGCCTCATCTGCCACTGTAGCAGATCCCCCGCTACAATCACCCCAGTGAAGCACCAACCGACGATCCTGACATTTCACTCCCGTGCTCATTATTTTAAATCATAAATGACGGCAGATCAAAGAATACAAATTCCACTACAAACAACACAAATACAAACAATACAAATTACACTTCAAACGATTCCGCTACACCAATTAATAAGTAGTAGAAAGTAACTTACCTTCCGGTGAGATGAGCAGAGAACTTCTGACGTCAGGCGAATGTAGCAGCAGGCGAATGTAGGTAGCGCGAAGTTAATTGCTAGCGTAGGTTATAGTGGAGGAAATTACGAAATGAGTGAGAAACTGAAGAGGCTCGATATTTTCTAAAGACGAATTTGAACAGGCGCTATCTCTGAATCATGTATAAATACTCTAATGGAAACAGAAACACCACCTGATGACTTTACTGCACAATATGGAAAATTAACTTTACGGAAGTATAGAAACACAGAAAACACGAAACGAATGCAAACTATACACGCACGATACTCTTCACAATAAAGCTACACAGACACTACCTGGAAATTATTGAACAATCACGTAACTTACTGCGGTCGATAACGAAAACAAACCCACGCCAACGGCTTGCACTTTAGAACAATTATATTTCACGAAAACTACGGAAGTAAAAGTGAAACCTTCAATATATAGGTCAATAGATGCTAATTTACTTATTTAAGCTACAATATTGCCTTAATAAATTGTTTTTCCACGAGTAAACACCAATATTTACGATCGCACTTAGTAATCGCACACGCCTGCTCCAAAGAGCTTAGCAATGGAATGTTTCAGGCTTTGTCGATTCCAAGGGTGAATCATATAACAATCCGCTTTTGGAATATTACAGAGGAATATTCTAAGCACCATTAAGCCAAATGTCAAACCAGTGCGTGGCAAAGGGAAACAATGGCGCCAAAAATGCCGTGAAAGACCCTAAAACGGGATGAAAAATATTGAACATATGACGTCACCACGGAACGTACCTCGTCGCACATGCAGCAATAGGGCTTGTCGATTCTCCACTCGTCGGTAGGGGGTAGTGCAACACTTTGCTGCATAATGGTGCAAATTTCGATCACTTTTTCAAAATGCGATCTGTGGTAAACGTAGACGTTCCAAAATTTTGGTCCTTGCTGTAATCAACAAACAATTGTTTTTCCTTTTTGTTTCTTTCTTTTTGTCCCTTTTTTGGTTTACAGACATCATTTGGAAAAGAAAACGTAGGTCATTAACTGGTAAAGCCGAAATTCGGAAGTTTACAGGCATTTACTTGTGATTAAATACGGTGGGTTTTTGTTATAGGTGTGCTTTGCAATAGCCCACTGGAGATCGCGAGATCGCTAAGTAAAATAATGTATCTTACCTCAATGTAAACATAACTGTCTAACACAGTGAAAGATAATACTGACTGCCATTCCAAGACTCGAACGCTGAGCCCCTCGGGCTAAGGTCACGCAATTAGTCCCAGAGCCACACCGACATGAATACTTAACTTGGGTTGGGTAATCAGGTGCGACAGACCGACAAGCTAAACTGCTGCACGTGTGGTAACCTACGTCATCTGGTGACCTCAAATATTTAACAAATGGCTCTGAGCACTTTGGGACTTAACTTCTGAGATCATCAGTCCCATAGAACTTAGAACGACTTAAACCTAACTAACCTAAGGACATTACATACACCCATGCCCGAGGCAGGGTTCTAACCTGCGACCGTAGCGGTCGCGTGGTTCCAGACTGTAGCGCCTAGAACCGCTCGGCCACTCCGGCCGGCAATATTTAACATTTGTCGTTAAATTTTGGGTGTTCCCCGACATTTGTGGTACCAGTCGTCTTATATTAAATTAGTTGTCTCTGTGTCAACTACGTCGCATCAGAGGTTTTTAAACGTTAGTAAAAATCACTTTGTATACGTCACACCACAGGCAATGTGCAATAGCGTCAGATAGAACATCAGCGCATCACTCACCTTTTGCAACCCACAAAGTGTTCCACTGCAGACAACTATTTATCCACAGGCCTTACAACGGAATATATTTAATTAAACATCAATATTAACTGTTGATAATTCATTTTGTGCATTCATTATTAAAGTGTCCACGGAGATACGCATGACAGAAAGGCTTATTAACTACGAAGTCTTTGGCGACGGAGTCCTTGCATAGAAGATCTCGGTTTACTTGCCGCGCCAAATTCGAATAAAATCCCAAGCTTTCAATGATTGCCTTAATCAACATCTTCATGGACTAAGTCTCACTTTCGTGAAACAGGAGAGTCTCCCATTTTTATGCCCAGAATGCGGCATCCGACTGACTGGATTATATCATGATGGCATCACAGAAACGTCGCATACAGAAGTAGCGCCGTCTACGTCCATAAATTATTTTTGCGTTGTCTCTCCAGCGTCGTTCCCAGTGTCATCAGTCGCATCTGGGGTAAATTCCTATGTGCTCATTATTTATCAAGCCGAGCGGTCTGAGGCGCTGCAGTCATGGACTGTGCGACTGATCCCGGCGGAGGTTCGAGTTCTCCCTCGGGCATGGGTGTGTGTGTTTGTCCTTAGGATAATTTAGGTTAAGTAGTGTGTAAGCTTAGGGACTGATGACCTTAGCAGTTAAGTCCCATTTCACACACATTTGAACATTTTAAAGTTCCGTGCGTGAGCAAGAATTCTTGTTTGTGCAAATAAGATCTTGTGTTTATTTAACAGATTGTGCTCGGACACCGCTGATTTTACGAAATTCCTTTATTTAAGGCGGCTGTGAAGCTGAACACAGCGATCGGCCAGTGACCATATGAAATGACTACCATCACTTTTGGCACACTTGCAATGAATATTATACATCTCTGGTACTCTAAGGCCGAGATTACCTTCAACGAGTCGTACCACTTCTTTAATTTTCCTGAATGGTCGGAATACTGGTCTAATCCTTGGCTGCTTAGGATAATATCTATCTTACTAGTTGTCGGACCTCAGAACAGGAGCCACGCAGTGTGTTGTTCTACTGGCTTGGGTGAACGGTATCACATCTTGGTTTCCTCGACAGCATAGACATAATATAACTCACAGAACGCCCAGTCCTTCAGAACACTGTGGTCAGATGGTTACTCTCGGAGCTTAGGTTGTCTTTATCAGAAGTACTTCTGGTTCCGTGTACTAGGGTGTTCAGCTTAGCTGCTTCATGAGCTGGAAGTTGAAACCTGTGCCCCTTGAGATACGGGTCTGTACGTGTCAGTTTTCTACACACAGAATGGCTGTATCATTCATCTGATTTCCATACGATCAACACATCTAAGAAAGGGAGCTTGCCATTTATCGGTACCTCCACTGTAAATATTGTGTTAGGATGTATACCATCATATGGTCGATAAACTGCTGCAGTACCTAGGTACTATCTGGCTATATTAAATATGTAACGTCAACGCATCTGAAGAAACAGGTTTGATGGAAGGGAACACTATAGCCGGCCGGAGTGGCCGTGCGGTTCTGGGCGCTACAGTCCGGAGCCGAGCGACCGCTACGGACGCAGGTTCGAATCCTGCCTCGGGCATGGATGTGTGTGATGTCCTTAGGTTAGTTAGGTTTAATTAGTTCTAAGTTCTAGGCGACTGATGACCTCAGAAGTTAAGTCGCATAGTACTCAGAGCCTTTTTTTTTTTTTTTTTTTTTTTTTGAGGGAGCACTATACAGTGCTCATTCTTCAAAAGCCTCCATGCGTAAATTAGCTATGGCTGGTGAGAACGGTCAAACCAAGGTTATTCCATCAATGATTTCGTAATAATTTCTACAGTAAAGAAAATTCATCAAGACGCACCGAAATAATTTCATAATTTGTTGGAATGACATACTCACTTTCTTAACACTGTGTATAACTGCAGTATTCCCCTTGTATGCAGGTGAGACTACTAACTCTTATAAGATTTCAACACTTATTCCTCCACTCCGCTAATATTGGACCATACTATCTAGCTGGCCTAGGTGGTCTTGCACTTAAAATCTTCCCATGATCGTCAAAAAGGCTGTCGCTAAAATCCGGCTTGTAGCAAGCGTTACTTCATCAGCCACTTCTTGAGGAAGATTTTGTACTGCTTGTTTTACTCCACTGATAATCTCGGCAAATTATAGCGTTTGTGGAGCTTGAGCGAAGTTCGGTAATTTACTGAGAACCGAGATGGACGTTTCGTCATTTTCCTTGTTGGAGAAATTGGTAGCAGTGCGCTAAACGGCGCTGGGTCCAGCGGTTCCCAGTTCACGGTGAAAGCGCTAAACTCTGTCTGCCTGTTTCACCGTTGTCTTGTATAATTTATCGGGTTGATGTGCAGCCGAAGTAATCTCTGTCCATTCTCGATCCCATGGCGAGGGAGCTAAAAACAGTAATAAATGGTAACTAATTAGGATCAAGTTCATACCTCGTATGACGTATCCTCTCCTCTATGATAGCATAGATTGTCTTCCGCAAAATTCTGTTCACTGAAGCAGGACGCATGCGGTGTTTGACCAATGAAAACTTCGGTACAGCCTCTGTGTCACGACGGCGTTGTAGAAAATCCAGATTACTCAGCGCTGTGACTGTTTCAAGCGCAGCTTCTCCATCCGATGAATGCTGCTCACTGTGTCCCTATCATAGTGCCAGACGCCCTTGAAGTAACCGATTTTTAACAGTTATTCGTGTCACTGTGTTGCCAACTACTTTTCATATTACTGCTGCAGATGCAGTACGATGAGCCATATCCATACACCGAAAATGGTGGTCTTCCCTCCCGGTAGTGCTACGTAGCCGTCCGGATCCCAGGCTTCTTGCGTCCGTACATTCCCTTGACCATCGATGCCAGCGATCATGTACAGTGACAACATTCCTGCCAAACCTTTCTGCAATATCACAGAAGGAACGTCCAGCTTCTCGTAGCGCTATTACGGGCACTCTTTCGAACTCATTGAAGTGCTGGTAATGCCGTGTTTGTCACCTTAATGATATTCATGACTAATAACTCACCACACCCAAATCTCAAAGGCAACTAACGCTCACAACCGTTAACAGCGCGTATTTAATGCAAACCTGATTTCTATCCTCATAGTGGCCACTAGGGCCATTCTTCTGCGACTGGCGCGAAAATCGTATAGATATCACCTTCAGATGTAAAAAACACGCCTGTCAAGTTTCGTTTGTGTCGCACAACTCCTTGGTGTTGCGATTTTTACTATTAACAGTGCATTTACTTTATATCATGTTATGTGTGGATGAACTTCGTTGAAAAACATAGTAAATGGATAGTGACTCGAAAGCCATAACTGTCAGTGGAATATCATAGCTTTGATGTTTCTTTAATAATAATAGGACTGCCGCTTTCATTAAATTTATCATCAAATTTGAACGTCTAAGGCGGTCAAACATCAATTGATCTCACTGCATATATAGAGTCACCTTCAATTAACATTTCAGTTTGAATTTGCGAGCGGTAATCAGAAAGTAAGATTGCAATGAGTTTCGTTTGTCATAGACAAATTAGCAGTGTGCGCTAATTCTGATACATGCGGTCGGCACCTCTGCAGAGTTTCACCCAACTGCCACTTACAGTGCAAGTTGTAGGTAAACTCAAATGGTGACTTGTCTGGAAAACTGGTCTCGCAAAAAATTGTCTCTGTATTCGGTTTCTGTCTGCGAAACATGTAACCGTGTCTGAAATTCACCAGCAGCTGATGGAGTTTTATGGACAAGCTATAATGTTTCGTCAGCATGTCGCAGAATATGTAGTAAGTTTGTGGTTGGTAAAGAAAACGTTACCAACGAAGATCACAGTGGACGACACAGCACGGTATCAAGAGATCTGAATGCAACTCTGGTGGAGGAGAATCAGTTTGCGGCTTATGACGAAAGAGTTGGGAATGCCGTCCGAAAACGTTCGACACATTGTTCAATATGTTCTGCAACACTGTAAAGTTTGCTTATGATGTGTTCCACAAAATCCGACCAACAAACATCGAGAAAGGCGCATGGGAGCCAGCGTGCAACTCTTACAGCGGTTCTGCACGGAAAGAAACAGTTTTTTTCAACACATTACCACGGGTGACGAAACATGCATCCACTCCTATACCCCCATCAGTAAGTAGTCGTCAGTGAGGTGGTAACATTCCTGCTTTCTAAAGACTAAGAAGTTTAAGATGACGTCACCAGCTGGGAAGGCGAGGGTGTCATAATCGTAGAGTTTTTGGAAAGAGGGAAGACAGTGACTCCTAACCGATACTGCGAAATCGTGGAACGATTGAGCGGAGCTGTTAGGTGGAAACAGCCAGAACTTCTCACCGAGGGTGTCGTCTTCCTTCACGACAACGCACGATATCAAAGGGTCAAATTAACGAATACGCTGTTGGTGCAGTTTATCTGGGACATCATCGACCATCATCCCTACAGCCCGGACCTCGCTCTAAGAGACTTTCACATTACTTTAATTAGCACCTAGAACCCAGACGCTTCTCTGCAGACGAGGCGATGAAACACTTCGTGACAACGTGGCTCAACACGCAAGGACAAGAATTTCAGCAGGAGGATGTATTTCCATGAAGCGACAAGTGCCTAATTTGATATAGAGAGAATGTCCAAAACTAACCAAATGTATATACTATCAGCTGGCTATTTTGGTTGTAAGAAATCAAATGTACACATTTCACTGCGAGCTTTGCAACCTTTGTTCCGCATCACCCTTTGTATAGGTTCAAATGAGTACTTTCAGTACAGGCATTATATGCGCTGTTGCTGCTGCAGACAGTAATAGATGGCAACTTAAAGGAGCTCACATTGGCGTAAAATTCATACTTCATGTAAAATATCGAAAACTTGGAATTTTACCTGAATTTGATGCGGTAAGCAAACTGAGAACTTTTTATCGAAGGACTGTGTGGCAAAAAAATTTGTAGCGACATCGTACTGCATCTGCAGCAGTAATTTGAAAAGTAGTTGGCAACACAGTGACACGAATAACTGTTAAAAATCGGTTACTTCAAGGACGTCTCCGTGCCAGACGCCCTATAGCGTGCATTCCACTGACCCCAAACCACCGCCGATTACGAATTCAGTGGTTTCAAGCGAGAGCTCATTGGAGGGCAGGATGGAGGTCTGTAGTGTTTTCTGATGATAGCTGGTTCTTCCTCAGTGCCAGTGATGGCCGTATGTTGATCAGGAGGAGGTCAGCTGAGGGTCGGCAACCAAACTGTCTGCTTGCTAGACATACTGGACCTACACCTGGAGTAACGGTCGGAGGTACGATATCGTGCGCCTGCAGTAGCACTCTCGTAGTTAACCCACGCACCCTGACTGCAAACTTATACGTCAGTTTGGTGATTCGACCTGTTGTGCTGCCATTCATGAACAACATTCCAAAGAGTGTTTTCTAACAGGATAACGATCACCCAAACACTGCTTTTGCAACCCAACACGTTCTACAAAGTGTCGACATGTTGCATTGCCCTTCTCGATCACCAGATCAGTCTCCAATCGAGCACATATGGGACTTTATCCGACGACAGCTCTAGCGTCATCCACAACCAGCATTAAACGTCCCTTTCTTGACTGACCAAGTGCAGCAGACATGGAACTCCATCCACAAATTGACATTCGGCACCTGTACAGCACAATGCATGCACGTTTCCAAGCTGGTATTCAACATTCTTGCTTTTACACCGGTTATTAATTTACTGGCATTTCACATTTGCAGTGCGTTGCCTCGCGCTTATATTAATCTGTGATATTACTGAGTTAATCACTTACCTATTTTACCTTATCAAATGTATTACCGAAATTTTATTAGTCTACATTAATTATTTTTTGGTGTTGCGATTTTTTTCCATTAGTGTGCTTTGATTCAGGGCAGTTTCAAGTCAATAGAACATGTGGAACCATTTGAATAGATATATTAACATAAATTCATATTATGCGTGCTCAGTTCGTCGTACTCAGTACCACTGAGTAGCCACGTACTGCATTAATATCGTCCGCACTTTCTTTTTGATTCCAGGCCTCATTAGGTGCAATGATTTTTCCAGAAACTAAAACGAGCCCATTCGAACCTGATATCATCTGGAGTTAGTATAATCCGGCTCCATTTTATCTGCTCAAATGTACTTCTAACCTCACACGCTGCGCCGACCATGAGCACACAATGATAGAACTGTTCCACAGTCACTGGCGCGCGCCAGGCACCAGTGCGCCTCCACTACAGAGTGCGTTCCCGTATCTTGTCTTTATGCTTACAGCTGATAGATTCATATACCACAAGTCTAACTAGAGTGAGGTTACACACACATTACAGTATGAATGGGTCAACTAAGTACTTTAATCATAACAAATTTAATTCGACGTAATGAACTAGAATAATTATATGGAATTCATAAATATACATTATACATTTGTAGACTACCATCAAAGAAAAGGACACAGTTAAAATACAAACTATTTTATCAAAAGTATCCGGACACGTATTACTGGACATGAATGTGGGGTGTGCCCACCCTTCACTTTTACGACGGCTTCGACTCTGCGTGGGATATTTTCAGTGTCGGTTCTGAATGTCTGTGGGGAATGGCTACTCATTCTTCTTCAAGAGCTTACACCAAGGAGCCGATGTCAGACATTGGTGTCCGAACGGACCCCGTCGTTCTAACTTATCATAAACGTGTACCATTTATTATGTGTCATGATTCTGGACAGGCCACACCATTTCAGGAATGTTATTGTCTACAAACCATTACATCACAGATGCTGCTTCATGACAGGATGCATTTTCATGATGATACTAACATTCATCAACTCCGAACTGTATCTGTATTTTGCGCAGTTCTGTAGAATGTGTTCATAGCCTTCTTCATTTAACGTTTTATTAATTACCTCCAAATCTTACTGTTACCTCGTCCGTACTTCACTGTGGACAATACACTTGATGGTAGGTACCATTCTCCAGGCATTCCCCAACCCCAAACACTTCCATCGGATTTGAGCGGTATAGCGTTATTCAGCACTCCAAATCAGTCGTTTCCAGTAATCCACAGTCCAGTGACGTCGCTCCGTACACCAGCTCAGTCGTTGCTTAGCGTTGACTTCAGGTATGTATGGATTATGACGATCTTCTAGACTATTTTACTCCATTCATTTTAACATGTCCTACGCACAGTCATTGTGTTAGTGGGACTGCTGATACCACTTTGATCCTCATGACTGATTCCTTTCGATGATTTCATGCCACCTTTTACAGCCATCCTCTGCAGTACTCGACAGTTCCAGTCAGTCACTAGATAAAGTCTGCCTGGTCTTGGTTTAGCTGTGGTAGTTCCTTCACCTTTCCCTTCACAATCAGATCAGCCACAGTTGGCACGGGCAACTTCAGATGGATTGAAATGGAATGGTCCTGCTGGATTTATTAACCATCCAATGACATCCGATGACCATTCCAAGTTCGAAGTCACTGAACACCCGTGAATTACCCATTCTGTTGTTACTGCTTCACTACTGACAACGCAGCATCCCAAGCTGCTTCTAAACTGATCTATCTGTCTCTTATAACATCTAGTGGTCAGTCCTGCATTACATATTTGTGTCTGAGTACTTTTATTCAGATAGTGTGAAATAGTTGTGTTCGCTCAAGGATGGCAGAGACGAGGTTCAGTGAAGTGTGTGCTCGAGGACGACAGACACAATGCTAGGTACAGCAAGGCATAGGCTCGATGCCGACCAAGTCGTTGTTCAGCGAAGCATGGGTTTGTGGACGGCAGGAACAAGATGCAGTAAAGTGTGTGGGTGAGGATGGCGGAGACCAGGCCCTGTGAGGCGTCAACTCGAGTACCTTACGGCAGATATGAGGTCCGGGGAGGCATCTGCTCGAGGATGGCAGAGGTCTAATGAGGTTTTGGCTCAAGAACAGCAGAGATGAGTTCCAGGGAGGCACATGCTCAACCATGGCAGCAGCGAGATGCAGCGAGGAACGGGGTCGAGGATGGCAGAGACGAGGTCCAGCAAATCGTGGGCTAGGCAACAGTAGAATAAGGTTGAGTGAAGTGTGGTCTCGAGGGCAGAAGAAACGAGGCCCTGCAAAGCATGGTCTCGTGGACATCAAAGATGGGGTCCTGAGAATAGCATGCTCGAGGATGGCAGAGACGACTTTCAGTGAGATATGTGCTGGAGGGTAGCAGAGACAAAGCCCAGTGATGCGGCAGCTCGATGATGATTGAAGTGAACTTGAGTGGCGCTCAAGCATGAACTTCAATTGATTGTTTGCCGAACACAGCCATTGTAATACTGGAGTGTGCACTGGTTGCAGAGCGGCCTCGCGACATCCTAAATACCAGCCTAGCGCTGGGGTATAGGAACAGCGTTCACCAGGTACGTGACGTTTCGAAAGAGAAGTGGATCCCACGGTTGCAGTGCTGTTTAACGAGATAGTGCATCACTTGTGGCAAGGCTGGCTCCACATTGTGTTCTGGCAGCTGCTGGAAGTTTGGTTAAAAAACCATGCAGGGTGTTTTTGTGGAAGCAGAAATGTTTCCGTCAAACTCCTTTGGGCAGCATATCAAGAGTATCTGAGTTGGCGTCAGTAGCAGTATACGCTTGTATGCTTGGTGGCGGCAGCCTGGGTATCACATACGCTTGTATGGTTGGTTGCGATAGCTTGGGTATACTGTAGGCACCACCTAGGAACAGACTCTGAAGGACAGAATTAAATATTAACCAAAAACTCTGTCGGTGTGCCAAATGCTGGCGAAACAGCAAAGGAGGTGTAAATACTGTAAAGGCACAAATGATATTGTGCGTGAAGTAGGACGCCGAAAAGAGTAAATAATATGTTAGTGATTATGTTGCAGCAAGTTCACTAGCAGGAATCCAGTGGATACCTTTTTTCCTAACGGGGAGAAAATATAGTGGAACAAACTATAGCCAAAGCCCAATGCTGTAGACAGAGCGCCTAGTTCTGGCCGTTGACTGTCTCAAATCAACGACGTATGCCGACAGAAGCAACTTTCACCTAGCAGCCACTACCGTAAGGAGCTACGGTCAGTACCCAATGACCACCTAGTACCCTTCCCTTTTGGAAGCTACGGTGACAGCAAGAGGTTTCGATGGCATGGGTGAATGTGGCAGTGGTATTCCTACTACACAACCACCCACCGGGAAGCCGTATTTAAACCGCCCAAGACCAGCCAGTGACTGTCGAGTAGCTGAGCCGTATTCTGACTTGCAGTCTGTGCTGGTCGCCGCCCTGATGGCAATACCGTGTTATGACACAGCAGCCAACATTGGTACAGAGCCTCGAACTTCGTACTACTGCCTGACCACCCAAGCATTCTACATCTACATCTACATCTACATCTACATCTACATGACTAATCTGCAATTCACATTTAAGTGCTTGGCAGAGGGTTCATCGAACCACAATCATACTATCTCTCTACCATTCCACTGCCGAACAGCGCGCGGAAAAAACGAACACCTAAACCTTTCTGTTCGAGCTCTGATTTCTCTTATTTAATTTTGATGATCATTCCTACCTATGTAGGTTGGGCTCAACAAAATATTTTCGCATTCGAAAGAGAAAGTTGGTGACTGAAATTTCGTAAATAGATCTCGCCGCGACGAAAAACGTCTTTGCTTTAATGACTTCCATCCCAACTCGCGTATCATATCTGCCACACTCTTTCCCCTATTACGTGATAATACAAAACGAGCTGCCCTTTTTTGCACCCTTTCGATGTCCTCCGTCAATCCCACCTGGTAAGGATCCCACACCGCGCAGCAATATTCTAACAGAGGACGAACGAGTGTTGTGTAAGCTGTCTCCTTAGTGGACTTGTTGCATCTTCTAAGTGTCCTGCCAATGAAACGCAACCTTTGGCTCGCCTTCCCCACAATATTATCTATGTGGTCTTTCCAACTGAAGTTGTTCGTAATTTTAACACCCAGGTACTTAGTTGAATTGACAGCCTTGGGAATTGTACTATTTATCGAATAATCGAATTCCAACGGATTTCTTTTGGAACTCATGTGGATCACCTCACACTTTTCGTTATTTAGCGTTAACTGCCACCTGCCACACCATACAGCACTGCAATTTGCCACCATCACGAATCTACACTAGTGAGTTCCAGCAGCCTTTTCATTTTCCGGAGCTCACACTGAGGACCTCCTAGCCCTGCCTCGCTTAAGAATGACACAGCTAGCCCCGCCGTCTTCTTTGTAGGGGCCGCGAACACTGCGGCCAGCCTGCTACTGCTGGTTACTCGGGACATTCACTGATATGGCAGCGGCAACTTCTGTAGGAGCCACGACTGTAAAGCCTGCGCTGTGAAATAAATGCAGCCAGCACTCACTGAGATTCCAGGAAGCAACATTTGTAGCTGAAATAAATTATATAAAAGATAATGTAAGTTTTTCCATACGCGAACTGCATTTTTCTGCTGTAGTAACATCCGTCTCTGGTAAAGAATCGCCAGCCATACCTAGACATCCTCCATACTCATTTCCTTTCGAAAAAGCGAAAGGGTTACAGATTTATTTGCAGACCATTTTGTTTTCAAAGCTTCCTTGTGTGTCATTTAGCTTTATCTAATGGGAACATTGTTACTCAGATGTCGAACGAGCCTGAAATTGAAAACCTAAGAAAACGAACCATAAAAACCTAGTTTTAACAATACCAGAAACATTTTAAAAGCAAATATTGGGCTGAAATAGGCAACAGTCATCATGCTAGCCTCACATTTCAAACCATTTCTTCAATGGGAAGCAGTTATTGACGTCCATGTTATTTGCGTTTATAGGCCCAGCATTATTATTGTCAAGTGATCAGCTTAGGACAATCACATGTAATTAGCTGCCAGGAAAAATTATCATAGCTTATTTGAGTAAGGAGCCACAATTTTGTACTGCTTCTTGCTTGGGCTTCGTTAATGGCATCTCTTTAGGACGATAAGTGACCGAGGGGACATTATGGTTTAATATCTTGTAGATGTCCACATCATCAGAAAGAGAGCATAAGGAAAGGATGAGGAAAGAAATCAGCTGTGCCCTTTCAAAGGTATCACCCCAGTATTCGTCTAAAGCGATTTTAGGAAATCACAGAAGATCTTAATCTGAATGGCCGAATGAGGATTTGAACTGCAGCCTTTCCGAATACGACAACATGCAGACTTACTCCGCTGAAAAACTCTTCGCTGTATACAAGACTGTTTCCTAAATATGGTACAAACCAGTGATAACAAGCTATTGGATTTTACAGAGTAGCTACAGGGGGGTAGATTGTAATATTGCCGTAGAAAGGAGATTTTTGTCCACAAAAATCAGGATTATGCTTAATTTTCATGCGTGATAGGCGATCATATTTCCCACATCGTCATCCCAACTCAAAATTGATAGTCATACTTTTAGGTTCAAGAATATTCACAGCTCATCTCATGAAGTGGACGAAACCATATTTCATACTACCAGTATCTTCAAAATCAAAAGCATTTGCTTAGAACTAAATTCTTGCTTTCCGGATCAGTCTGTTTTATGTTGACTGCAGCCTGAAGGTAAATAAAGTGTATCAAATCCATTCTTCTATAGTAAACAAAAGCGTAAAGAATTTCATGAGTTATCGTCATTATGCCTCATCTGCTGCGTATGTACTATAATATAGTTTAATTATACTCCAGAGCTCAATGTGAGAACGAGTAGAAAAACTGCACACTTTTCTGTGGAAATTAGTATCTATATCGACAGCACGTGTTATAAATTTTGGCGGATAACATCGCAGATGTAGTGAATTTATTGCCTAAAACTTAAAGATGACCTCTATGTTACGACGACAAAACATCGCAACACAGTATAAAATGCAGATGTGTCTCTGAATGCCGCTGGGACGGCGTCAGCTGCCTCTCAGTTTCGTGCCCTCGCTACTTGTCCTCGAAAGAGTTTTTTCAGCGCTGTTGACGAGCTCTACGCTACTCTTCAGAAGTTTTCATTTTTTTTCTTTCTCAGTTTTCCAACTCTCTGCTTGCGCAGGAACTGTGTATTTCCCTTTAGGATTGTTATAAAAATGAAATTGCGCGAGACATCTGTTTACCAAGTTTATCTTTCCACGTTTATTCGGTAAGTCTTTTTGATTAGGAATAGATATTTGAATGAAGTCATGCATTAATTTACAGAGGTTTCTGAATTTTTATTTTGTGAAATCTGGATGTTTCACGTAAAAACCTTCTTATGAAAGAAGGTAGTACGTTAATAACAGAAAAATTACAATTACATTCCGATTGATTCTGGTAAAACCTTTTGTAATATAACTGGGAAAGGGGGGAGGGAGGCGGTTGAGGGTGCGTACATTTCTAATTTCTTTTACAGTAGTAGTTCATACCGATGTTTATAAAAGCTCCCGATACTAATTAGTCCGCCCCGATAACAGAGTGGTCAGTGCGGAGGTCTGTCACGTCAAGGGGCCCGGGTTCGATTCCCGGCTGGGTCGGAGATTTGCACCGCTCAGGGACTGGGTGTTGTGTTGTCCTCATTATCATTACATCATCATCGGTAGAAGGCCACGGGAAACCATCACTGGAATCACTTCCCTAGACGCCCATGCAGTGGACCTCTCTGACGAGGCTTCCCCAATGACCAGACCTGCCGTAAGGCAGAACACAAAGTTTTTAAGATGCTAATTAATAACTGAATTTTGTGATGACGTATAAGTAATTATGTCATTCAGCATGTACTGTAATTAGTAGAAGCAATTCTTTTGAGCTATAGTCAAGTGCAGCACCTACGTTTGACATATAGTAACAACGATTCGTCATCAACAATTTCCATTAACTCTGACTGAAAACAAACAAATTGTACCCAGTGCTTAATGTGCCGTCAACTGACTGGCCGAGGCACACTTTTCTCAAAACTGGTAATTTAAAATTGATCACAAAATGGCCATATAACAGCTACAATTTGTCAAGCTGTGTGTCAGAGACAGTATTCTCGATTGTCACCTACACATGTCGTTGAAAGTAATATCTGATTCTAATAAAATCGTTCTTGACTCATACAAAACAAACCCTGCTGTGAAAAGCCTGTATAGTCGCCGTTCCCTAACTCTCCATTGCTGTCTCTAGAAATGGAGGACAGCATTGATGTAATGAACATACCAGATCATGCTGCCATAGGATATATTCTCGAAACAGACCTTGGACATCCAGAATATATCTATGATCTCCATTCCTACCTGCCATCACGCCGATAAAAAAAGCTGTCACCACATAACAGCAACAACAAGCCAGGAACTCCAATGAAACTAATTTAAGTACATTTTACTCCGTAAAACAGTGGAGACTGGCATTTTAGATAAAAGAAAAATCAACATATACATGAGGATAAAGCGAGCAGGGTAGCTATAAGTCATTTCTGCTCGTCATTAAAAGAGCGGCAAGAAAATTACCTAGTCCGCGTCAAGTCAGCAGATAGGTAACTCGTAAGGACACATCTTCCTGTGTAGCAGAAGAAAGTACGAGCTGCGCCCATGCAACGCATAGACACATGCCAGTGGATAGAGCATGTCGTCAATTTCATAACCCACATTATAGGTGCTCAATATGGGCACCGTCTGTGACGGGCAAACAGCGGTACCTACGTAAGATGACATGCGTGCAATTCATTACCGCCCGGGAAGGTGCATCGATAGTAACCTGCTTTGGAATTCTGATTAATACTCTGCCTATCTGCAGGCGGGAGATAATTCGAAGTGACAATACGAAGCGGATGATTAGAAGAGTGGAAATGGTAAGTGTTGTGGGCTAACTGCCATTTTTCACAGAACGGTTTCTCAGCACTATTGTAATCTCGCTACACTTTTGAATATCCCTAGACTTGATCTAGGCGCCAAATCATGGAGGAAATGTTTCAAACATGCGGTGGTAGATGTCTCATAATCTTTGTGCTAAGCAGTGCTTCTCTATAGAATTAGAAAATTAATAAAGGTAACAAGTGGTTTTTCTAACTAGAGTTGTACTAGTTAGAAACCTAATGATGCATTTCTATACTTCTATTTTCACAAACAATACGTAGTGTCTCAGTGTTAATGGTATATGCAACAAAAACTTTGTTGAATGAAATTTTCACTCTACAGCGGAGTGTGCGCTGATATGAAACTTCCTGGCAGACTAAAACTGTGTGCCGGACCGAGACTCGAACTCGGGACCTTTGCCTTTCGCGGGCAAGCGCTCTACCGACTGAGCTACCCAAGCACGACTTACGCCTCGTCCTCTCAGATGTAATTCTACGTGTTCTGACATGCCTGCTGCCTCCTCAGCGGTGCGCTCAGCAATTACGCATTGGCACGTATTACACATTGCAAGTTGAGGAAATGCTCTGTTCACTGATGTGTGTCATTTCCATGTGTGTCTTGTGGTTTTCACGCAGTCTTCTTCTGAATCCCTATATATGCTGTATCGGACACGGAAAACCAGGACAGCGTTCTCCAGGTCACAGCACAGGCGGCGCTTTGGCGCCTAACTCTACAGCATGCGGTGCGTAACGCAGCGGGTGATTCCATCTTTGCCCTGCTAATAGATGCAGCTACTCACACTGCCTAGTGATATTTGAATTATCACCACTGCTCACGCTATTAGACTTGATCTTGAATTATTATTCTCTTGTGGCGCTGATAACTGCACGTGGTCACCGATTATGGTGTGACACACTTTCCGATTTTGTGATATTTGTATGAATGTGTTCTCTGTTTCTGTTGTTTATAAGCGGCACGTGTTCCAGGGTACAGCATTTGGCAACGTGAGTTTTCGAAGTCAAGGTGCGCATCATCTTTACGAATTCAATGCTATCAGAACTTGTTGAACAGCAGCTACCATATCAACTGGAAAGTCTACAGGAATAACTAGTAAAAAAAGTTTCAGTAGCTTACGGTGTTCCAAATTATGTGTTGTGCCACACCGGCAATTCTTCATTTTCGCCACTTAACGATAACGTAGATTTGTGGAGAAGGTACCTGTATGGGCTTATGCGTCAATTCAAGGCGTATAAGGTAACCGACATTGACAGTTGTAGATCTTTGTTTCTGCCTTAGTCTTCACATGTAATGGTGTGTCTGCTTGAGACGTTACGCAGCCTGGTTGATGCAGATAGATTGTTTCCCACAGTATGTTATATCACGGCCGAATAGCATACTTGAAAAACACATACAGTGTTTTATCGACTAGAATCCCATCAGATGCGTAAGTTGTAATCAGAATTATACCAAGAATCGATAGTGAATTTAAAGGATCTGATGCAACGTTGCTGTTTTATTTTCTCGAACAACAAAATTAAGTTATCTTACGTAGATTTGTTAATAAGGAACTTAGTCATTCAGTAGGCGCTTTACAATTAGGTACGTACCATGGCCTTGGCAGTTTCTAACACGTCGATACAACGGCTTCTATGCATTGAAAAAAGCTTCGAATTTACGCACTACATGTGTCGCTACCTGACAAGCTGTAGCGTGGCTACAGTAATTGTAAATAACGCAACCCCCGGTTGTATGCTAGCACAGAGCGCATTAAGGAAAAAGGGACGCCATGTCCCGTCTCTGATTATAATTCGTCCCTGTTCTCATCGGTTTGTAGGAAGGATAGTACGGCAGGGCCAGGGCGTGCTCGACAAACAGTAATCCGTTCCTGTCCTGAGTGTTTCGTTTAACATTATCGGCACAGTTGTTTGAAAAGGAATGCGATTAGTTTTCGTGCTCACAGGTGTGAGCAGCGAAAAGTGTTCACAGGTGTGAATACTACCGAGCCGTCAGTTCAATACCTCACTGCTGCAAGACATTGACACGAATTACACAGGCCAACGATGGAAAAACGTTTTTGCTGAAAGTACCTTATTCTTATGTTTTTTTAATGTGGGAAATCCAAATATGATACTTAATAAACTGTATCACGCACCATTTCTTCACATTTTACAGTAAAATTTATTAAATTAAGAGATTTTTAAAGAATTTAACAGCTTTTATATAGTTAAAATGATTTAAAATGGAAGTGTAATGAATGTAGATGACGTTGGTAGCACTGCTGAAAAAATTTGCTGGCAAAGAAAGGTCGATTCTATTTTTGTCTTGAAAGATGGTGTTTTTTTTGCTGTCAGCCTAATCTCACTTTCCTGTTTCCTGTACATATGCTCAGTATAAGGTCTAATCGTTGTTTTAAGAACTTTGCTGACAGTTTTTGGTATATTTGTGATGAATTTGTGATTAAAAAACCCCAAGGAAACATTATAGACATTGTATCTAAATTTCATGATCAAGATAAATCTTGGGCGCCGCATAACGTATGTTATGTGTGTGTTGAAGTTCTGAGAAAATGGTCCCAAAAGGAGAAAAAAGCCTTTAGATTTGCTGTTCATATGATATGGAGGGAGCCAAGAAATCATTCCAATGATTGCTGTTTTTGCAATGTTGATATTACTGGTCATAACTCGGAAAACAAGAAGGTAATTAGCTACCCTAACCTTCCGTCCGCCATCCGACCAGTAGGGCATGGTGTAGATTTGCTGGCTCCTGAACCTCCAGATGATTTAAATTCTATTCCAACAGAAGTATTTTCTGATGATTTACAGTGTAATTTAGATGAACCAGATGATGAATTCCATCGTAATACTGAAAGTCTAGAGCCCAAATTGCTTACTCAGACTGAGCTTACCGACTTGGTTGGGGACCCGGGCTTAACGAAACAAAAAGCTGAATTGTTTGGCTCTAGATTAAAAGAAAATAGCTTATTTGTAGTTGGAACCAGCCTATACATGTATAGAAAGAGAGAGCAGCAACTTTCCGAGTTTTTTTAACAAGAAGGTGATTTAGTGTAGTGCTCATACATTCCCAGTCTGATGTATGAGTTTGGTATTGAATACAAAAAGGAAGACTGGAGGCTGTTTATTGATTCATCAAAAACTAGTTTAAAGACTGTTTTATTACACAATGGTAATATCTATGCATCCAACATATCAATAAAGATATGTATGCCCTTGGACATTCTGCACATATGAAAGAAAGCTATGAAAACCTAGAATAGTGCTAAATGAAATAGGCTATTCTGCTCATGGTTGGATAGTATGTGGCGATATAAAAGTAACGTGCATGCCCCTTGGTCAGCAAGGTGGCTTTAGCAAACTCCCATGTTTCTTGTGTGAATAGGACAGTAGGGCTAGGGATCAACACTGGTGCGGAAAGAACTGGCCTGTGAGGGAGTACTTAAAACCTTGTGAGAAGAACATTCTACGCAAAAACCTTGTAGATCGAAAAAACGTACTCCTACCACCTCTACATATAAAGTTCGGTCTAATGAAACAGTTTGTGAAGGCTTTGCCTAAAGATGGACCATGTTTTAAGTATCCCCGCCAAATGTCTCCACACCTTTCAGAAGCTAAACTAAAAGAAGGCGTCTTTGTCGGACCTGACATAAGAAAATTGATGTTCGATGTTAGCTTTGAATCTAAAATGAACTTAAATGAGAAAGAAGTATGGGAATCATTCAAGCAAGTCGTTACAAAGTTCTTAGGACACGAAAAAGACCCAGAATATGTTTCTATTATAGCTACAATGTTAAAGAAGTTTAAAACTTTAGGATATTTAATGAGCCTGAAAGTTCACTTTTTGAACAGTCACCTTGATTACTTCCGAAAATATGGGAGATGTTAGTGAGGAGCAAGGAGAGCGTTTTCATCAGGAAATTAAAGTGATGGAAAAACGCTACCAAGGCCTCTGGAACACCAACATGATGGGGGACTACTGTTGGTCACTTCACCGAGAAGTTCAGCAAGCGACTCATCGTAGAAAAAGCTACACAAGAAGCTTCAAAGAAAATATGGTTCAAATGGCTCTAGGCACTATGGGACTTAACATCTGAGGTCATCAGTCCCCTAGACTCAGAATTACTTAAACCTAACTAACCTAAGGACATCACACACATCCATGCCCGAGGCATGATTCGAACCGGCGACCGTAACAGCAGCGCGGCTCCGGACTGAAGCGCCTAGAACCACTCGGCTACAACGGCCGGCTTGGAAAAAAAAGAT
This sequence comes from Schistocerca nitens, assembly GCF_023898315.1. Lineage (NCBI taxonomy): Eukaryota > Metazoa > Arthropoda > Insecta > Orthoptera > Acrididae > Schistocerca > Schistocerca nitens. The sequence continues at coordinate 352,953,368 of NC_064616.1, read as the reverse complement.
AAATAAAATACAAATCAATTCCAGCTGACAAGTGAAACCTCTATTACCACATATCATTGTTTTAAGTAGCTTATTGTAAATGCAAATCATGCTTATGTTGTAACAAAGCGTTTCATTAATTTCCCCGTTTACCGTATAGCATAGGATTTTTATACTATACAATAAAAAGCATATTACTCAAAAACTACGGGTGATACAAAACAACTAAGGCTAGATTTGGATTCAGCTCATAACAATCTATAAAGATCAGATATCAAAGTAAAAAAAGTTTTTCAAAAAAAAATTTTCGTTGGCCTGTGTTATTTAAAGAAGAGGTCGATTTATGGCAAGAGCAGTTTGGGTCCTGAAGTAATTTTGGAACATGAGAGGTAATACTGACCCTGAGATCTCTCTTATATTACGCACTGAAGAAAATCAAAATTATGTTTGTTACAGTTAGAGAAAGCTTTCATATGTGTGGACTCAACTACACTCTTTGAATTTTTGAAGGTAGCAGAGACAAAACACAGGGACCGAAAGTTTACTTACAACTTGTGAAAGTAGTGTATTCCAATTTTGTTTCTCTTTGTTAGCAAAGTATCGTAGTGGAGGTCATAAGATCGGATGTGCTTTCGAATCCCTACCATTCTCTGGTTAACCCTAGCATGCATTTTTGTAAACCCTCGTCGCCACTTTTGTAACGGTCTCGTCGCTACTACTGCGGAGCCAGAATTGCCACTGTTGTCACGGTAGGCCGAGTTTGTGAGTTCTTAAAACGGCTTCTGATGCAGCACACCGCTAAGAAAATTCCTCCATGTCACTATTACACCGTTTTGTCCCAGGGTCAGGTAACAGGATAGGAGAACGAAGGTTCCACAACAGTCCAACAATTAGTAACAAAGTCACACAACTGAGTTAAAAGGGCTTACTAATCTTTATGGTCTATTGAATAATGAAGTCTGCCACACTGTATGCAATATAACACAAAGCTCCTAAATGGCCAAGTACAAACAATCGTAGGTAAACTTCACAGTACATAGCAAATACAGTTTATAACAACTGTCTGTTCTCTTCTAAGAGTTCGCTAAACTACGTTCCCTCTCTAAGTCAGCTCTGGACGATGATCTATCACCAAGTGCACGAGAGCCACTATTTTATCTTCCGAGAAGGCTTCTGTACGTTGTCGTCCGGTCATTGGCGAATTGTACTAGGCCGGCAATTGGTTGAGGCGAAGTCGATATCTTCATCCTCAGCGCCGCCCTCGGCACCGGTGGAACTCGCACAAGTGGTACCAGCACCATCTCGCATCTTTGAGCCTGTGGTGCTTTTTCCCCGGCTGTGTCTTGTTCGGACGACATAACATGCATACGCTAAGTCCTGGTGAGAGTTTTAACTTTTAATTGCTGTATGAAAGACTTAAAACCGATCCCCCACTCTTCATGTAAGCTCTCTTCCGATATTCAATAACACATTAAAAGTGCTATGAATGTCATTAGACTTTCTTCTTTATACGACACATTTACATAACCTGGGTCGGATGGACCCTGTGGTATATGTTATAGCGCTATTAAATTAGATTGGCTTGATATCAATTACTTTTTGTTGTAATTCAGAGAACACATTACAGGCACAAATGCACATTGCTGTGACTGCAGAAAATGCATTGTTAAAACTTGCAACTCTCTTTGGCTGTCAGACAGCATACTCCTGTGTTGTGTAAGAGAGGGAAATACTACAGTAGATGGTTACGAACGTGTGAATCAGTATAGAAATGTTGTAAGATTTGCTATACAGTGGTGTTGTGTTTGGAATTCTTTCTGTGACATTAGATCAACGCTGTTCAGAAATCCAAGACGGGACGCCGTTCAAACTAACTAAGGGGACCAACACATAGCGCGGCTCCCGTTCTGCGGTGCAACAGTTAGCAAGATAACAGAGTCCTAAACAGGAAAGGAATGAGACCAGTCATCCGGCTACCAAGAAAAATTAGACAAAAATTGCGACCCTTTGAAGATGATCTTGGCCTGAGGGTGCCAGGAATTTATAACATTCCTTGCGAGTGAGTCAGAAGTTACGTGGCCAGTCTGCACAGACAGTTGTCGATCGTTGTGACGATCACCAACGTCAGTTTAAATACAGGCATTTAGACAAATCAGCGGCGGAAGAGCACATACTATTCAATAAGCATAAGATTTTGATTGAACAAACGAGAATAATTGCTCACGCTTTCGAACTATTGGGACTCTGTGATCAGAGAAGCAGTTGAAATAAGACTTTGTGGAAACAACTCCAACAGAGGCACTGGCTATCCACTTAGCATTGCACGGAACCGCGGACTTGACAAGGATCTGCACGCACAGTTGTAATGTAATCCAGCCAATTGGATGTCATTCTGTGGATATAAAAAAGGGAACCCTGACAATTGACGACAATAAGTTTTATTCCCTGAGAAAGTGATAGAGGATATCATTGAAAGCTTGGAATTTTATGCGAATTTCATGCAGCAAGTGAACCGAGAAATTTCTATGCATAGCATTTTCAGTTTTCAAACCGTTTCAGAAACCAAACTGTACATCTGATAGCGTTTTATGTGAACTGAAATGATGAATCATCCTTGTACATGCAGTCTTTTCAATAATCTTAACAGACACCGATGGCATAGAAATAGATCTGAAATTGCCAACATTCTTCCTTTCTCTTCGCTACTGAGTTCTTTAATCCATCAGGGCGCTGACCATTCCGGAAGAAAAAGTTACAGATATGGCTACGTACTGGGCTACCATATGCAGAACAGTGCTTTAGTATTCTGCTAGATACTGAAAGCGCCAGAGATCGCGCTAGAGAGTATTGTTCCGCCGCCTCCACTGGGAGTGATTATTGAGATGTCGTAGTGGGCAGTGGTTGTTGAGAACTCGTAGTAGTCAGTGCTTGTTAAGAACTCGTAGCAGAGAGTGTTTGTTGAGATGTGCTAGTAGGGAGTGCTTGCTGAGATGTGATACTGAAAAGTTCTTGTTGAGATGTGGTAATAGCGAGTCGGTGTGGAGATATATTGTAATGATTAGAGTGATTTTGGTCAATATATGAAGGTAACGAAACTTGATTTATTTTTCATTATTTAATGTCGTAAATAATGCTTCATTACAGGTTCAGTCAACAAAGCATCTGGCTTGTGTTCTGGGATTAGAGTGTAATTCTGGTTCTCTTGAGTAATTATGGTATTTCTATTTCCTTTAATTAATTCAGTATAAACGATATTTAAAATTTCTTGTGTTGTTGAAGAAGAACCGTGCCAGATGCGTACGTTGAGTCATACTTCCACACACAGAACAGTTATACTTGTGCTTTGGTTTCGTAGGTTTTAAAGTTGCTGGGGACTTAATTAATTAATTGTGTTAATGAAAATTTCCATTTCAGTCTTTGTTGTTGTTTCATGCAGTCAGATTGCGTAATAATACTAGTCAGGGCCAACCGTTTACGAGACTTCGTAATCGGACATACAGCTACTAAAATTTAAAACTAAAATTATTTGCATTATAAATTAATTAAGCCCCCATGCACGTGGCGACCGCTGCTTCGGATCGTCCCTTGGAATTCTTCTGATTGTAAAAATAGTAGACAGTAGTACTGTTGTAGTAATTTGTAGTTTAGTAATTGTAGTCTATATTGCATGTGTAGATTTGGCAATTGTCATTCTTCTATTGTTCGTTAATCGTGTATGAGGGAAGCATTTCGTGTGAATGATATTGTTGGAGATATAGTGTCATTGTGTGTAATTTTCATATAGTGACGAGTTTTGTATATTTTGTAAATGATTACGCGATCGATGAAAAAGGCAAAAACGATGCATAGTCAGAATGACGAAATTGTTGACATGGCGAACTCGCCAACACAGGAGAACAGTATGATGAATAATGAAAGGGAAAACAATGTAATAAGTCGGGAAAATAGTCCGGAACCATTTCATAATTTTTCTCAATCAGAAAACTCACAGAATACGAGATTAACGATAGAAGGTTCTGAAATAGTATCGAACACAGATAGCTTTACAGCTATGACGAAGGAAACTGGTTTTGCGAGAAATGTTAGGTGCGAAAAGAATTTCGAACCAGATCATATGGAGCAGTTGATGGGTGCAATATTAGATTTGGGATCACAAATAGGAACAATTAAAACAGAGATGGGAACTTTACGATCTGAATTAAAAACTGATATGGGAACTTTACGATCTGAATTAAAAACTGATATGGGAACTTTACGATCTGAATTAAAAACTGATATGGGAACAATGGAAACACGGTTTGGATCTGAATTAAAGACACAGATGGGAACTTTGGAAACACGGTTAGATTCACGAATAGGGACACGTTTCAAAAATATGAAAGATGAATTAAAGAAAGAAATTAGAGAAGAAGTACAACCGATTTTGAATTCTCACAATAATAGATTAATTGCAGTAGAGATTAGACAAAGGGAACAAGATAGAGAACAGGAAGAAAGAGATCGCGTGATAGTACAAAAATTTTCAGAGTTAAATTTACAACGTGCACACGATAAGGAAGAAATATTTGAGAGAATCGAGGAATCCGTACCAAATGACAGAATAAATAACTTAACGTAACAGAGTGAACAATCAACTACTAAATGTGACAATACCGAAACCCGAGTCGCGACACTTACGGAAGACGTAAACAATCAGAAAGAACAAATAGGTGACTTATCGGAAAGAGTTGAGGAGATTACAGATAAATCGATAAGTCTTAGCTTAAATGGGGACAGAGATTCGGATGATACAGCTCCATTGCCATTTGCAGAAACAGAGGAGTACCAGAGCATAAATAAACATGTTGACAATCAGGGAAAATTTAATGAACACGTTAAAAGGGAAGTTGAAGCATTACGAATGCAAGTCAAACAAACTGAAGGCGAAATCGTAGGAAAAGACAGTAGAAGAAATTTAAAATCACAGATAGCAGAGGGGTTTCAAGAAAGTAATTTATTTCATTTACGAGACGCAACAAGAGAGCGCCAGGCGCGCGAACTTGATAATAATCGACATTCGGACTGGAACAGTCGCGGTAGGTCTTTGTCGCCACGAGGCGAAAACTTTGACTATAAACACTTTTTGACTGTTCGGAAATTTAAGATCTTCCGCAATTCTAAGAATGACATACATCCATGTTCATGGTTAGATCAATTTACGTACGCACTTCCGCCAAATTTGCCACTAATTCACAAACTGAAATTTATGTGCAGCTATTAATGTCCTCAGGGGATTCACTATACTAAGTGAATATGTGCCGTAGCGATCACAGGGCCCCGAGCTGTAGTGGTGCTATTTCCCTTTTAGTTTTCTGCACCGCTGCCTACTCTCTCACTATTCTTTGCATCTATAAAAACAATTCTTCTACTATCCATCTATCTAGACAGTAGGTAAAGAATAACCGGATTTGACTGTTTTACCTAAAAGTGATTTTGGAAATTTCCGTTTGGACTTACTATATTTTCTGCAGCATTCATTCGTATTTTAAATGAAATTTTACCTGTTTATCTTCGTGACAATTACTTCATATGTTGACGATATTCTTATTGTTAAACGTTCTTGGAGTGAGCACAACAAAATTTTGGATTCATTATTACGTATTTTTGCAGGAGTTGGCATTACAGTGAACTTGGAAAAATCTGAATTTGGTCGTTCTCAGGTGAAATTTCTCGGTCACATTATTTCTACAGAAGGTATTCTCCCTGATCCAGAGAAACTAGACGCTATTCGTAATTATGCTGTTACTTCCACAAAACGTGATGTTCGTAGTTTCCTTGGTGTCTGTAATTTTCTTAGACGCTTGTTAGATTGGATGATTTGGCCACACCTCGTTTACACATTTCAGTTATGCGCACTTTGGTCCCAGAAAATGCTTTCATAAATTACGAGAAAATTGTTACTTCAGTAATATGGAAAAACGTATTCGATCTGTTCTTGCCAAATGCAAATTATCTCAAGAGGCTAAGCCGCCAACTATTTCTCACAGAGTACCGTTGTTTCCTATCATTCCAGCGAAATTAAAGGACATGGCTGCAGTCGATTTGTTCGGTCCAGTGGTTCGTTCTACTAATGGTTTTGCGTACATTTTCGTAGCAGTGGAATTGACATCAAAATATGTGTGTTTTACACCTTTACGCAAAGCAACAGCTCGTTCAGTATCTAACGCTTTCATCAAACATTTTCTTAAAGAAGTTGGTCATGTTGATAAGGTTATATCAGATAATGGATCACAGTTTCGCTCTAAAATTTGGCTTCGTACTCTACGGCGTCGTAAGATTAAACCAATTTTTATTTCACTTTTTCACCCTCAATCTAATGCTTCAGAGAGATGGATGAAGGAAATCAATAAATTGTGCCGTCTTTATTGTCATCAGAATCACAGAACTTGGGATCAGTATCTTCATATTTTTCAAAACATTCTGAATGAACTTCCTAATGACTCAACTTCTTTACCGCCTCTATTGATATTAAAAAACAAAGCACCAACAAATCGCATTTCTGAAATCGTTCCTTTTCCACCTTCACGAAAACTGCGGCATTCTGAAGTTGTGAATCTGGCTCTACAAAATATTGCATCGGCGGCTGCTAGAAGAGAGAAATCAGCGAAACGTCCTGGTCGTTTAAAAATCTTGTCAGTTGGTCAAAAGGTGTTAATTAAGTCTCACCGTTTGTCTCATAAAGGAAAAGGCTTATGTCGCAAATTTTTTCTGCTTTATAACGGTCCATATAGAATTCGCAAAATTATACATGATAATACTGTTGAAGTAGAAACTCTTAAATCTCGGCGCTCTAAGGGAATACATCATATATCGAACGTAAAAATTTTTGTGGAATGACATACTTTTGAGAAACCAACAGTTATACGTAAACAGGTGGAGAATGCAAGGATACCGCGCCGTGTTCCGGCGGCGGCAGATACTCAAAGCAACAATGAAGTCTGCGCGCCGCACAAAGCAGTCGTTGACCGCAAACAATCACTTTCTACGTCACGCGTCTACAGCTGATCGAGCGCTCAGTGCGAATGCACTGACAGACGTAAACAAATACACAGTCTAATTTCTCGGATTAAATTCAGTATAAAGCTATGGTGACTTTATAAATTATGTTATTAACGTTCAGTATTTTTCAGGATACGGTTGTATAAAATATTTAAGACCTTCAGGTAAATTCTGTGCGTGTCCGACGTTAAGACGACTTGCTATGGAGAAAATTTCAGGAAGAATGTAATTTCGAAGAAAAAAGTAATAAACTAAAAAGGGTAACTATTAATTGAGTTTATTTTTCAGGTAACATAATTCCACTTAGGTACGTATTTTAGATGTAATTTGCTGCTCGCGATTACGTGATTTAGACTTTGTGCTAAATTTCATGTTCTATGAATTTACTTGTGAAGCGACGTGCTTGTGTACATTTGCTGATTTTGACAATTATTGATTAATGAACAGTGTTATTACTTATGTATATTATGCATCGCTTGGCTGCTATGCTTTTTCACTGATGTCATATTTTTTTATTATGTGGCTGCTGTGCTTATTTATTTACATTTTAATTGTCACCTGATTAATTGTGCTGATATGGTTACGTATGCAAGTTATACTTTGTGATTTATCTGCTTGCGCCTTCATGTTTACTTATTAAGATTACATATGAACATTTATTTGCTTATGCTGATATGATGCTAATGACTTGTTTATTACGTAAGATATATGTTTGCTGCTATGCGTATGGATTGCATATTTACACATTTCTGTTTGTTGTCACAACTACTCTTCAATTTAGAATATAGCAATGCTGATATACTGTGTACGTACATAGAGTTTAGGTTACACTGTGGTATTAATTATAGATTGTTCGCTTGGCAGAGCCTCGTTGTAGGAATTGTGCTGTATCCATTTGTTGACATTCTGTTCTCTACTGGTATATTTACTCGCTATTGCATGTTTTGCTTACGCTCAGTGCCTGATATTTTTAAGATAAGAAAATGAACTGCTATAATGCTACGAACGACATTAGTACAAGAAACTTCATAGAAGTCACATGAGATGGAGGTTTTATGGAAGCTGTATAAATTTATGCTAATAGGAAGGAAGCTAACGACATGACATACCAACACTAGGTTAGACCATTGACAGTTATTACACTGCATTTTTCGTGAGTAATTCAAATAGGAAGTGACACTTGACACAAGAAATACTCCACATGTTTGCTTCTGTTTGCCATAGTTCTTGAAGTGGTGTACACACTGTGAAATATTATGATCATTAACACTTCGTAATCGTACTTACTTACTGAAAGTTATTCAAACTAAAGGCTGTTAGAGGTCATGTATGCATTTCTTTTATTTAATGGTGGACAAGGAACCAAAATGTATCTTATAATTTATAATGACTAGAAAATTTGGGTCAGATGGATTACACGAGAGGTTGTGTGTTGACATTGTGTCTTCGGATTGTATGAGATGATGAATTGAGGTTTGCATTAGGATTTTGTCTGTACTTGTTCGAGGAGACTGACTAGAGGAAAGAGTTGTTATGGAAGTGAAATGATATTGGTGCTGAGGTTTATATATATATCGACGTATTGAAGAGGTATGATTGAGGTATTGAGATTATGTGAAGTTGATGATTATTGGAGTTTTCGTGGACAAGAGGTAAGGTAAATGATATTGATGATCGACGTATTGAAGAGGTATTATTGAAGTATTGAGATTATGTGATGCTGATGATTATTGGAGTTTTGGTGGATAAGAGGTGAAGTAAGTGAGGAGCATATTTTTTTTGTTGGTCTATATGGAACAAGGAGGATAAAGATGGCAGACTAGAACACTCAAGTAGAAGGAAGATTGTCTACACACACACTTTGTTAAATCACTAAGCAGTATATACTTTTTTTTTGGAGAGAGGAAGTAATTGCATATCTTGGCTCACTGACAGTTGTTCAGCAACCGTACATTTTGATCTGGCTTGGCAAACATTGGTCTTGACATGATGACTATGACGTTGACTAACTATTATTGACTGTTATACATTGCTGCCACTACTACTTGATACACATGATGAACATAAAATGTTGACAGAATTGCATTTACACAGTTAACACTATTCAACTACACAGTAGCACTAAATGTGGATGAAAGATGAGTGAGTGTGTTTTGTGTGTTTTCCTTTTATAATCCCAGAGAAGGGATCCCAACCTATCTCCTAAATATTATTTTACTTGTTTGTTGTGGCTTGCACTGACACCCATAAATATTATAGGTTTACTGGTATTTGTGTATTGTAATAGTTAATAGGACAATTATCTGATATCATTTGTGTGTTTGTTATGATTTGTATGTTTAGTGTAAAAGCATTGTATGTGTATTCAAACTATTGTTCATGCCTGAACTGTCTGATCAGTGATGGTGCTGCACTTTTCAACATGATGTGTGACATTTAGTCATGTTTAATTTCTGCTGATGAACTGTGTGATTAGTGATAGGGAATTTTATGCACTGTTATTTGCACTTTTTCTACATGATTGGTGCCACTAGAACATGTTTAATTTCTGCTGATGAACAGTGTGATTAGTAAAAGTGAATATTATGGACTGCGGTCAGCACCTGTTCAACATTGCTGGGTGCCACTGATGGACTGTTTCTACTGAAAAGATGTCACCTGTTGCTGTCTGCACCTGCTCAACATTGCTGGGTGCCACTGATGGACTGCTTCTACTGAAATGATGTCACTTGTTGGTGTCTGCACCTGCTCAACATTGCTGGTGCCACTAATGGAACTGCTTATACTGAAATGGTGTTACTTGTTGATGTCTGCACCTGCTCAACATTGCTGGGTGCGACTGATGGACTGCTTCTACTGAAAAGATGTCACCTGTTGATGTCTGCACCTGCTCAACATTGCTGGGTGCCACTGATGGACTGCTTCTGCTGAAATGGTGTTACTTGTTGGTGTCTGCACCTGCTCAACATTGCTGGGTGCCACTGATGGACTGCTTCTACTGAAATGATGTCACTTGTTGGTGTCTGCACCTGCTCAACATTGCTGGTGCCACTAATGGAACTGCTTATACTGAAATGGTGTTACTTGTTGATGTCTGCACCTGCTCAACATTGCTGGGTGCCACTGATGGACTGCTTCTACTGAAAAGATGTCACCTGTTGATGTCTGCACCTGCTCAACATTGCTGGGTGCCACTGATGGACTGCTTCTGCTGAAATGGTGTTACTTGTTGGTGTCTGCACCTATTCAACATTACTGGGTGCCACTGATGGACTGTTTCTACTGAAAAAATGTCACATGTTGGTTTTTGCACCTGTTGACCATTGCTGAGTGCTACTGCTGGAACTGTCACCTACTTGTTTCTTGGGCTATGGAAAGCGTTTATGTGAATATTTGTATAAACAGATTTTTTGTGTATTACTGTTGTGAAAAGTTATGAGACTCTTACCTGCACATATTCGTCATTGCTGACGCTATTGATTGAACTGTTTAACCACATAATACTTGTGTAAACTATTATGTAAAGTCACATGTATGAAAGAATTTGTATTGCTTACTGTATTCTATATATTAGGTTATTGAAACGTCAGTGCAAAGCCAAAATTTTATCTAGTTATATGATATTTACGCATTAATATTATCTTTTATTTTTGTCTGTATTTTTTTTTTGACGAATTTGGTGGTATTTTCACCACCAATGCTGGCAAAAGTACCATCAAATTCTAGCCTGTGGAGGAGGGGCATATGAAAGGTGGCTACACTGAGCCACAGCGCCAGAGATCGCGCTAGAGAGTATTGTTCCGCCGCCTCCACTGGGAGTGATTATTGAGATGTCGTAGTGGGCAGTGGTTGTTGAGAACTCGTAGTAGTCAGTGCTTGTTAAGAACTCGTAGCAGAGAGTGTTTGTTGAGATGTGCTAGTAGGGAGTGCTTGCTGAGATGTGATACTGAAAAGTTCTTGTTGAGATGTGGTAATAGCGAGTCGGTGTGGAGATATATTGTAATGATTAGAGTGATTTTGGTCAATATATGAAGGTAACAAAACTTGATTTATTTTTCATTATTTAATGTCGTAAATAATGCTTCATTACAGGTTCAGTCAACAAAGCATCTGGCTTGTGTTCTGGGATTAGAGTGTAATTCTGGTTCTCTTGAGTAATTATGGTATTTCTATTTCCTTTAATTAATTCAGTATAAACGATATTTAAAATTTCTTGTGTTGTTGAAGAAGAACCGTGCCAGATGCGTACGTTGAGTCATACTTCCACACACAGAACAGTTATACTTGTGCTTTGGTTTCGTAGGTTTTATAGTTGCTGGGGACTTAATTAATTAATTGTGTTAATGAAAATTTCCATTTCAGTCTTTGTTGTTGTTTCATGCAGTCAGATTGCGTAATAATACTAGTCAGGGCCAACCGTTTACGAGACTTCGTAATCGGACATACAGCTACTAAAATTTAAAACTAAAATTATTTGCATTATAAATTAATTAAGCCCCCATGCAATACCCCATCATAGTCGTGAGAGTCCTCAGTCTTTAGTGATTTAATTATTAACTCAATCTCTCCCTTTTCAGTATCATGGAGGAATATTTCAGGTAACAGTCTCGAAAAGCTATTTTCTAAGAGAGTTATATGAGTTCCTGTAGGTCCTAAGCTTTTATTAAGTTACCTGCAATATCCAGAGAGTGATTATCAAATACAAGTTATCAGTAAATGAAACATTTCTACTACGCACTGACTTTATATACTCAACCTGGTGCTGCTGACCAGACACTTTCTTCACAACTGACCATGTGGTTTTAAACTGATGCTGAGAAATAGCTATTCTATTTGCGTACTATATACTTTTCGTCTTCCTAATAGCATTTTAAGCACTTTAATGTAACGGACTGCAGCATGCTCAATTGTGAGTGCATTTAGCAATTTGATATAATTACTACTTTTTCTACATGATATTCTTATCCTCTAGTTCACCAACCAGGATGCCTGTTAGTGCCAGTATCCTCCAGTATCCTGTTTTAAACGTTCCATTAGAAAGCAACTTTCAAAAAGAATGAGAAACGTGTTGTGGAAAGCTTTATATTCATCGTCTAAGTTATCAGCACTACAAACATCCTGCCACTCTTGTTCCTTAATGAGGTATAAAGAGGTCTCTATTCTAATTGGATTAGCTTTCCTAAATAGTTTATAATTACACTTAACATGCTATTAAGCACAAAACCTTTTAGCGTTAAAATTTGTTCAAGATGGTCTGAAAGGCCATCCACGTTTCTGCTTACAGACTGAACAATAATGAAGAATGAACAAAAATGTTGTCTGTGGTTGTGTTTCTGTTGGCCTCCACTGTCGTTGGGAAGAATACAGTTTCCATCAAATTATATGAAATGAGGAGATCGACGAGCATCATCTTTCTTGCACACTCAGTGATGCAATTAATACATAGGTCACCATATACAACTAGTTTTTTTGTAATTCCAATAAAGTAAACCAGGAATCTCCTACGGATGCCTTGAGAAGCCGTTGGTGAAGTATCAGCGCAGCAGCAGTGCAGTAGGGAGTCGCATATTTAGCTTTCATATTTGTTTTGTAGTTTGATTCTTAATTTCTTTCCGAGTGTTTCTGCGCTTGCACATTTAGTTACATAAAATCCTTGCGTATTCTCGTATTTGAGACGAGTTATATTGCTTATTGATAGCTGTAAAGTATAAATTCGCAGAGTTGTTAGTCAGTTGTTGGTTTCGGGCAGCCAGTGTTTTCTGTTTTCTTCGTAGAGTCAGTCAGCAGCAGACAGAGGCCAGTGCAGTTTCATCTGTGCTAGTAGAGTGACGTGTGCCAGCAGCAGTAGCAGAAACTTGTCGTATATTCAGTTTTTTGTATTAGTTCCGCAGGTTTAATTCAAATTACTTTGTGTGTTTGTGTGCTTGTGTGGTGAAATTTTTCGGATCTTTGCGTATTTTCGAATTAGAAAGGGGTAGTACCAACTTTTAATAACGGTAGAATGTAACATCGCGTAGGCGGTTGTCATTTGTACCAAGAAGGGGTAGGATCGCATTGTAATATCTGTATAGTGGCGTAGTCGTGGTCATTTGATTTCTTAGTTCGTAAGTAACTGTTCATATATCGCAGCTCAGTCAGGCGCTGGTGACGCAACTGTGCAGTCGCATATTGCTGTTTTATTTGTAGCAACTGTATACGTCCAGATATTAGCAGTAGGATGGATAGGGTGTGTGCGAGCTGTGTGCGGGCGCAGGAGGAACTGGCCGCGGTTCGCGAGCAGCTGAGCATGCTGTTGGCCACGGTCAGCCGCCTTCAGGCTGCTGCCTCGAGGTGCAGCGACGGCAGAGGGTCTGGCGCGTCGCTTGAGACACCCCACGTGTCGCTTGCTGCGTCCGCTGACGCAGCAGCCGAGGCACTTTCTAGTGTACCCGGCGCGTTGGGGCCGCCCTCACCTCAGGGTGAGTGGCGGACTGCAACGCGTTCGCGTCGCTCGAAGCGGAGGGTCAATGTGGAGGCTGGCCCGCTGGCCTCGCCCGTTCATCCTGTGAGTGGGGAGGTGGCCGCTCCTTCAGCAGGGCCCGAGCAGGCACACGGGGGCAAAGGCTTGCTGGTTATTGGGAGCTCCAACGTTAGGCGGGTGATGGAGCACCTTAGGGAAATAGCGTACAGGGCTGGAAAGAATTTCAACGTGCACTCGGTTTGTCTGCCGGGGGGCCTCATCCAAGATGTGGAGGCGGCCTTGACTGCGGCTATCGAGCGTATGGGGTGCAGTCGTCTGCAAGTAATAGCTCACGTTGGCACCAATGATGCCTGACGCTTGGATTCTGAGGCGATCCTCAATTCGTACGGGCGGTTGGCGGATTTGGTGAAGACCACTGGCCTCGCAAGCGGGGTGCAAGCAGAGCTCTCTATTTGCAGCATCGTTCACAGAGTGGATTGGGGTCCTTTGGTGTAGAGCCGAGTGTAGGGTCTCAACCAGAGGCTTCGTCGACTCTGTGACGGTCTTGGCTGCAGATTTCTAGATTTGCGCTATTGGGTGGGGAACTGTAGGACGCTCCTAGATAGGTCAGGGGTGCACTACACAAAGGAAGCGGCTACTCGGGTAGCAGAGTTCTTGTGGCGTGCACATGGGGGTTTTTTACGCTAGGCAGTAGCGCGAGGTGTCCTAATGAACACTCACCAGTCGACGTGCAGGCAGGGAAATCAGGACGCGCTCAGTGTAAAGACACTTCAGCTATCAAGATATTAGCAGTAAATTTTCAGAGTGTTCGGAATAAAGTTCCTGAATTTACTGCCCTCCAGGAAACGTGTGGCGCGCAAATTATTCTCGGGACTGAGACCTGGCTGAACCCTGAGATAGGAAGTTCTGAAATATTTGGTGAGGGTTGGAACGTGTCTCGGAAAGACAGATTAGACACCATAGGAGGTAGTGTCTTCATTGCAGTTGACAAAAATATTGTGTCTACTGAGGTCGAAGTAGAGAGTGATTGTGAAATTATCTGGACACATTTAACAAGGCTAGGAAAAATAAAGTTAATTGTTGGGTGTTATTACCGGCCACCAGGTTCCACCGTGACAGTTCTAGAATCATTCAAAGGGAGTCTACACTCTGTATTGCAGAAGTACCCGGATCATGCTATATTAGTCGGAGGCGACTTCATCTTGCCTAGTATAGACTGGGATGTCTATGGATTCATTACAGGTGGTACAGGCAAGCCGTCGTGTGAATTACTTTTCAACACATTATCCGAAAACTGTCTTGAGCAGCTAAATCGGCAGCCAACGCGTAATGGAAATATTTTACATCTGGTAGCCACGAACAGACCAGACCTCATCGACGGTGTCAGTGTTGAGACAGGGATTAGTGATCATGATGTTGTCATTACGACTATGGTTACGAAAGTTAAAAAGTCGGTCAAGAAAGCTAGGAGAGTATTCTTACTAGAAAGAGCAGATAAGCAGTTGTTAGCATCCCACTTAGTAAGTGAATCGACTTCATTTACTTCATGTACGATGGACGTGGAAGAATTATGGGCAAATTTTAAACACATTGTAAATTACGCATTGGAGAAGTATGTGCCGAAAAAGGGGGTTACGGACGGAAAAGACCCACCGTGGTTTAACAGCGCAATTCGGTGAATGCTCAGGAAGCAAAAACAGTTGCACTTGCGGTACAAGAAAGATCGGTAGAATGAGGACAGGCAAAAGTTAGTAGAGATTCGTGCTGCTGTAAAAAGAGTGATGCGCGAAGCATTCAACCACTACCATCGTCATACCTTAGCAAAACATCTTGCTGAAAACCCAAGGAAATTCTGGTCTTACCTAAAATCGGTAAGCGGGTCGAAGGCTTCCATCCAGTCACTCACTGATCAGTCTGGCCTGGCAACGGAAGACAGCAAAACGAAAGCTGAAATTTTAACTTTAGCATTTGAGAAATCTTTCACGCAGGAGGATCGTACAAACATACCGCCGTTTGAGTCTCGTACAGATTCCCGTATGGAGGACATATTGATAGACGTCCATGGGATTGTGAAGCAGCTGAATAGGTCGAAAATAAATAAATCGCCAGGTTCTGATGGAATTCAAATTCGGTTTTACAGAGAGTACTCTGCTCCATTGGCTCCTTACTTAGCTTGCATTTATCGCGAATCTCTTGCCCAACGTAAAGTCCCGAGCGACTGGAAAAAAGCGCAGGTGACGCCTGTATATAAGAAGGGTAGAAGGAAGGATCCTCAAAATTACAGACCAATATCCTTAACATCGGTTTGTTGCAGGATTCTCAAACATATTCTCAGTTCGAATATAATGAATTTCCTTGAGACAGAGAAGTTGCTGTTCATGCGTCAGCACAGCTTTAGAAAGCATCGCTCCTGCTAAACGCAACACGCCCTTTTTTCACATGATATCTTGCGAACCATGGATGAAGGGTATCAGACGGATGCCATATTCCTTGACTTCCAGAAAGCGTTTGACTCGGTGCCCCACTGCAGACTCCTAACTAAGGTACGAGCATATGGGATTGCTTCCCAAATATGTGAGCGGCTCGAAGACTTCTTAAGTAATAGAACCCAGTACGTTGTCCTCGATGGTGAGTGTTCATCGTAGGTGAGGGTATCATCTGGAGTGCCCCAGGGAAGTGTGGTAGGTCCGCTGTTGTTTTCTATCTACATAAATAATCTTTTGGATAGGGTGGATAGCAATGTGCGGCTGTTTGCCTGATGATACTGTGGTGTACGGGAACGTGTCGTCGTTGAGTGACTGTAGGAGGATACAAGATGACTTGGACATAATTTGCGATTGGTGTAAAGAATGGCAGCTAACTCTAAATATAGATAAACGTAAATTAATGCAGATGAATAGGAAAAAGAATCCCGTTGTGTTTGAATACTCCACTAGTAGTGTAGCGCTTGACACAGTCACGTCGATTAAATATTTGGGTGTAACATTGCAGAGTGATATGAAGTGGGACAAGCATGTAATGGAAGTTGTGGGGAAGGCGGATAGTCGTCTTCGGTTCATTGGTAGAATTTTGGGAAGATGTGGTTCATCTGTAAAGGAGACCGCTTATAAAACACTAGCCGGCCGAAGTGGCCGTGCGGTTAAAGGCGCTGCAGTCTGGAACCGCAAGACCGCTACGGTCGCAGGTTCGAATCCTGCCTCGGGCATGGATGTTTGTGATGTCCTTAGGTTAGTTAGGTTTAACTAGTTCTAAGTTCTAGGGGACTAATGACCTCAGCAGTTGAGTCCCATAGTGCTCAGAGCCATTTTTTTATAAAACACTAATACGACCTATTCTTGAGTACTGCTCGAGCGTTTGGGATGCCTATCAGGTCGGATTGAGGGAGGACATAGAAGCAATTCAGAGGCGGGCTGCTAGATTTGTTACTGGTAAGTTTGATCATCCGGCGAGTGTTACGGAAATGCTTCAGGAACCCGGGTGGGAGTATATGGAGGAAAGGAGGCATTCTTTTCGTGAATCGCTACAGAGGGAATTTAGAGAACCAGCATTTGAGGCTGACTGCAGTACAATTTTACTGCCGCCAATGTATATTTCGCGGAAAGACCACAAAGATAAGATAAGAGAGATTAGGGCTCGTACAAAGGCATATAGGCAGTCATTTTTCCCTCGTTCTGTTTGGGAGTCGAACAGGGAGAGAAGATGCTAGTTGTGGTACGAGGTTCCCTCCGCCAAGCACCGTATGATGGATTGCGGAGTATGTATGTAGATGCAGATTAACGAAAAATTTTCTGAAATCAGAATCAGGGGACTTATAAATAACAACAGTTAGAAGTTATTCCGCTAAATTCAACCACATCTACACGACATCAGATACCTGTTCTGTGCAGTTCTTTCAAACATCAGTGGACTCAAATGGAATACCGTTTCTCACGTACATGGCCACCCCCCACAGCGCAAAGAACTCCTAGAAAAACAGCTAGCCAACCTGTATCCTGGTAAAGACAGCATCTGAATTATCACATTATTTGAGAGTTGCTCTGAAACACCAATAACGTCAGAGTCAACATCTATAAACAGTTCATTAGCTTTATCTCTAATACCTTGTATATTTTGGTGAAGCAGGTTAATTCTTCATTACTTTGAGACCTACATTTTGTTAAAAGTGGTTCCTCTTGTTAGACAGGCTTCCTTTAAGAAAGAATAACTAACAGCTGACTCCAGTCTAAAAGAGGTGCAGCTCTAACACCAACTACTACAGGAACTCTCCCATGAGTTATCCCACCATCCCTCATTACGCTGTCACCTACAAGCTCTGCCAACCTCCCCATTTGATACCTATTGAGATGCAGGCCATGCCTAGTGGAACATAGACTCAATAGCCACCACTGTAATGTGAGCCATGCCTTCTAAAGCTCCATGTTAACACTCCTAACAGCATCATTAAAATGACGCCGATCATGACGCTGAAACAGCTGCACGAAGTGCACATTTGTGCCACCAGTCTGAGTGGCTATCTTTTCCAGGTTACCACCTACATCATACTCCCCGTATCCATCCACACTATTCCCAGCTCCACTTACCTGATCCTCTTTTGCAAAATTTCTACATAACTCCAGTATGATAAGTCACCTG
This sequence comes from Schistocerca nitens, assembly GCF_023898315.1. Classification (NCBI taxonomy): domain Eukaryota; kingdom Metazoa; phylum Arthropoda; class Insecta; order Orthoptera; family Acrididae; genus Schistocerca; species Schistocerca nitens. The sequence goes on along the minus strand of NC_064616.1, from coordinate 352,935,259 downwards.
AGCCAACCCTGAACTAGACTTCACAAAGCTGGTGAAGTGGCACTTACTTCCCAACACTTGCTACAACTCCTGGCCAACACCTCTGCCATGAGTGAGAACTGCCTATCAGCAGAAACTTCCTATTTTTATTAGAATTTGCAGCTGATTTAGTGTCAATACTACCTGTAGTCTGCTGCATGCTTCCTACACCTACAGTTGCAAGAGATACCTCTCCACTAGACTCAGACAGTTTGTCACATCTATTGGTAACACACAAAACGCACTTATTTTAACATATCATTCTCCTAGCAGCCTTCTTGCCTGCTGCTAGTTCCCACTCCACAGACCCTTCTTCCTCATCATCCTAGCGAGTTGCTTCTTTTGTAACTGCACCTGGAGGGCAAAGATCTTAAGCCCCCGCACCTCTGTTAACTTATTCTTGTTACACATTCTGCAAATCCAGCTGAGGATCTCTCTCATATGAGCTTCACACTACATTCCTCCCAAAGATAATACTTTGAACAAATATATAACCGTAATCCACTACTCACAAACCTACGACAAAGCCCACACTTCTCACTCATGGCTTTTTTTTTTTACAGTTACTGAAAAAAACTAAACTTCTATCTTTTCTAAGTTCTATTATTACAAAAAACGGTTTCAAAAACTAACTACTGTGATCTCAAATGTCACTTCCTGCAGAGAAATTAACCTTCGTTATTAACAGTATGAATCCACAACGAATAAAAATATGACAAAAACTTCATACGATTTCTTGTCTGAAACAGCAAATTTAAGCGTCCACTGACACACTGATGAAACTCAAAACAGTAAGCGAAACTGAAAGGTTCTCTATATTTATTTCACTAGAAACAACAAGCAAGACCAGCTGAAAAATACTAAATTTAATAACTAACTAAATGAACAAAATGTTATCAAACACAGAATACAAAAGTTTTCCTATCTCTATTACGACAAAAATATCAAGAAATACCGGTTGAAAACTACTAAATTTGATAAATAACTACACTACACAAACAACTTTATTGACAACAGTGAGCGAAACATTTTTCAACAGATGTTTCAACAAAAGCACCCAGAAAAACTATTGAATTTCAAAAAGTATCTTCTGCAGCCATTTCATCACAAACAGCAAGGAACACTGTTTGAAGACTGCTAAATTTAATTACTGACTGCAGCGCACAGACAACTTAAGGGTAATTTGCTCTCTGAAACCGCTACGGCTGCAACTGCTAATCACGGAATGTATTCACACAGCTTAGAGACTCCGATGCAAGACGCAAACACACTCACGAATACCTGGCCGCTCGAAGCAATGAAGCCACAAGAAAAGCTGAGAAGAATGAAAATCCATTACTAAAACACGTATAGCATAAATACTATCACAAACAATGGTTAAAATAAGTATCTGAAACCTAATGCTATGTATAAAAAAATTGGAGAGCGATTTCAATAGCAGTCTTACATTTGTGACTTGCCCACGCCTAACTGTCAGCTGTATCACATTTTAAGTCGATAGGAAATTGGCAGTATTTGTTACGCAACTGGCAGATTAGCAGGAGCCCAAATCCGGAAATTGGTTACATTAGCAGTTCAATTCGCAATTTGGTAGGAAGTCAAAATCCGGAAATTGGTTGTATTGACTGAATAATTGGTAAATTTGTAGGACACTAAATGTGGAAACTGGTAACCTGGCAGTGTGATTGATAAATTGATGTCGCGACGCCATAAATATAAGCATATGGCGCAGTTATACTACAATTGCGTCACATACGCCTTAATTACGCCACAACTACGCCACCATATGCGCATCCACCTCACTTCATTCACAAATACACAATGTATACACTGTACATATGCCGTACATAGGCCATATATACACTTAATATTGACAGTGTATATGTCGTACATACGCCCCCCCCCCCTAAGATATTTTCGCATTACCGCATTGCAAAATAATGATGTCATCTGTAAAGATGTTAGTAAAGTGGAACCAAATCTGGAAATTGGTAAAATTGGCTAGAAAATTTGGAGTCTGGTGGGATGCGAAATAGGTAACTGTCAAAATTGATTGACTAGACCAAAATGTTGACGTAACTGTAAAAAAAGGTGAGTAACTATATCAGTTCTTGCAGATATCCATTTATATTAAATATCCATTTATATTAAATATCCGAGTGCAGTCCATTGAATGCTTAATTTCTGGCATCCATATCTGTTCTATTGAAAAGCATACGTAAAATTTGTCGAGATGAGACACTTTGACATTGATGTATGTGTGACGAATAGCATGCCGCATACAGAAAATGTTGGGAAATATTACTGAAAGATAATTTGACATTACAGTGTGTGAATTCCACAAAAATGTTAGTCTTCTAAGCGAAATGGGTGTCATTGGACCTCCAAATGGCAACTGATTTTATTATTATTAATGGCTTTCGTATCTAGCATCAAAGTATAAGATATTTTATGTAAGTACCCAATAAATATTGAGATTGTGTATTGCATTTATATTACAGATTTGGGTACTGTGAATATGCGTTAGTAATCGCATATTCTAGAGCAGGGCTTCACAACATACATGCTCGCAGAGCAAGCTGTGAGCAGCAAGGCGCGAGCACGGAGCAGCGCGAGCACGCTACCCCCACTACCGGACCAGAGTGGAGAGGGGAAAGTCACGTGGGACACACAACAGCTGCCGCCAGTCAATGTAAATCCGCGGCCACCTGCAGGGATATCACTCACGAATTATTACTGCGACAAATGAAACAAATAAAGGAGAATGTACACATGCCACATAATTTTATTAGCTTAGTGTATGCCTCTACATTCGCATTCATTTGTGAACTGTTACACAATAAAAGGTGTCACTGAAGTGTGGGATTCTCGGTTATCTTGTACTTTTTGCCCTTTACAATTGCGTCTGTGTTCGGAGTAATTGTTCTTGTGCATTTTAGGCGCAGCGTGCAGTTTAAATTTCGATCAGACAATGCTTTTCTCAGGCACGCCTTGTTACATTTCATTGCAGAGAACAGTTGTTCACAAACATACGTGGAACCGAACATTGATATTATTGTAGCCGCCAGTTTGTGGAAACGAGGAAATCTATCCTGAGGGAAGTGTCTGTAGAATTCCAAAATGTTTTTCTTGTTCTGAAATTTGTCTCTGTATTCTCTGTCACACTGCACGTCAATAATTTCTTGCTGCAGCTCAGGACGAATCTCTTAAATATTCGCTGAATATGGAGAGAACAGATCAAAATCACTGTCTAGTGCTGTCAGATCTTGAAAGCGCTGATCAACTAAACTATGTGAATAACGTTCACAGTCTTTGTGAACATCTTGCATGGATGATAATTTAGGAAAATGAGCTAGGTTTCCTGTTTCCAGCTGACTCACCCAAAGTGTCAATTTCATTTTAAAAACTCGTATTCGATCTATGAAATGAGTAATTAGCAGATCTTTACCTTGTAGTAAAATGTTCAAAGCATTCACATGGCTAGTTAAATCTGCTAAGAACGCGAGATCACATTCAAACGTGCGCGCGCATTTCCCCTCCCTCCCCTCCCTCCCCCCCTCCCCTCCCTCCCTACTCCGCGACCTTGCACCTGCTCGCGAGCACGTGCCTGAGCAGACGCGAGCACTCGCGCTCAAAACCGGCCAGTTGTTAAGCCCTGTTCTAGAGTGTTTGTTTGACATACGTATAAATTAGGCAGCTCCAATTTCCGCTGTCCCTACACTCATGCCTTTCTGCCAAGTCGGTGATTGCTGAAAGTGTTGGCTAAGTTATCTTGCAAGCCCCAGCTTGCCAGGACGAACATTCTCCCTAATGCTGTGTACAAACCAACGCCAATAGCACTATGCAAGTGTTATATTAAAGCAGTAGGAGAAATTTTTTGTCAACTCATTACCTTCAAGCTGTGTTATTTTGTAGGTCTTAAGAAAAAAACCACCAGTCTATCAGAACCAAATTATTATCTACTTGTAAATAGAGACACTGTTGTACAGTAGAGGCTATCACGTTTTGCGGCATATAATTGATGTATTTTTGTGTGTTAGCCTTCGATTTATCACTACCGTTTTTACCCAATACATATGAAGATGATATTATACTACTGCACTGGAGCGGAGGTTACCGAAAGAAGTGGCGTTAGCATGTCTGCATGTCGCCCTTGTCACGTGTGACGAGCCTTTCAAAAACGGTGACATAGGCCGACATCCAAGGATTAAAAAATTTGTAGAATTATCTGCTTGACCTTAAGAGAAGACATCTCTTTTTCAGTAATTGCATGGTTGCCTGTAACACGATTAAGAGCACTCCTTCTACTATAATATGCTCTGGAAAGAAAGAGAAACATTTACTGCTTCAATGATTTGATGTGATTTCTGTACACACTACACAGTGCTACCACGACTGTCTATTACAGCCACCTGTTTTAAAGCAACACCCACGGACAAAACGTTCCATTTATCACC